>NC_069804.1:124969885-125293385 GCF_027406575.1 Nycticebus coucang
ATAAGTCAAAGAAGGAATCACAAAAGAAAGAAGAAAATACTTTCAGAAGGAAGAAAACAAAAATACAACATAGCTGAAATTCATGAGATGTAGCCAAATAAGTGCTTAGGAGGAATTGATAGCTATAAATTCATAGAATAAAAAGAGAAAAAAAAAAACGAATAAGCTAAACTTCCACTTAAGACACTAGTAAAAGAAGAGAAAACTAAATGTAAAGCAAACAGAATACAGTAATGATAAAGATTAGAGCATGATAATAGAGAATAGAAAAACAACAGAGATTATCAACAAACTAAATGTTATTTTAAAAGTTTAATAAAATCAACATACCTTTAGTTATAATGACCCCCCAAAAAAATGAAAGAAAGGGAATGGGAGAAAAAGAGTGAGAAAGAGAGAGGCAGAGAAAGAATACTTAAATTACTAAAATCAGGAATAAAAAAACCTTAGAGAAATAAAAATCATTATAAAAGAATACTATGTCTTGGCTGGGCGTGGTGGCTCATGCCTGTAATCCTAGCACTCTGGAAGGCCGAGGTGGGTGGATTGCTTGAGCTCACGAGTTCAAGACCAGCATGAGCAAAAATGAGACCCCCATCTCTACTAAAAATAGAAAAACTGAGGGAAGAGGATTGCTTGAGCCTGAGTTGGAAGTTGCTGTGAGCTATGACACAATGGCATTCTACCCAGGGAGACAGCTTGAGACTCTGTCTCAAAAAAAAAAAAAAAAAAAAAAGATAAAATGGACAAATTCCTAGAAAGACACAAGTGACTAAAACTGACTCAAGGAGAAATAAAAAAATCTGAATAGTAGAGAAAAGAGAATTTATAATTTAAATCTCTTCATGCTAAAAAAAAAAAACCTGGGCCCAGATGATTTCTCTGGTGAATTCTACCAGCCAGACATTTAAGGAAGTCATGCTAATTCTGTTCCATTTCTCCAAAAACTTTTCCTAAATTAGAAGGAGAAGGAACATTTCCCAACTTATTGTATGAAGCCAACATTATCCTGATGCCAAAATAGAGGCCAGTTATTGTTTCAGAATTCTCCTCAATTTTGGTTTGCCTAATGTTTCCTCTTGATTAGTTTCGTGTTAAACGTCTTTGACAGGAGCATCACAGAAGTGACACCAAGTTCATCTATTGCATTCTATCAGGTGGTGCAGAATTTCAGTGTATCTCACTATTGATGATGTTAATTTTGATTACTTGATTAAAGAGGTTGCTATCAACCTTCTCCACCTTAAAGTTACTTTTCTTTCACCTTGTAATTAATAAGTATTATAGTTTCCTGTTTTACTCAACATGGCATAATTATTATTTACTTTGATGTTCATGTTTCAGATTTGGCCAGTGGGAACATATGTTGGCCTCTCTGTCCTTTTGACATGTCCCCATAATTCTTTGAACATTTTCCTGCTTTGGGTACATTAAGATATTCCAGGTTCATTTTGTATTTTCCTTGCCCTAGTCATGGAATCAGCTATTTCTCCAATAAATCTCAATTTCTTTCAGTGGAAAGTGGAATTTAGAAGCTGATATATGAAGGCTGAATGTACTCATTATTTTCCAGGCCCTCTCATGGGACAGAGTTTGGGAAATGTATATGTGCATTAGTGTATGTATGTGTGTGTCCTCCTGATTCTACTTTGGCTCCGATGTCACATATGCTAGACTGCCCCCCATCCCATGTGAATGCCTTCCTCAATATGCTCAGGCTCTGACTATACACCCCATGCCAACTTCTTATTTGGATACCCTGGTGACTGAGCTAAATTCTTCAGTCAAGCAGCTCTCCTGCATGGATGCCTTCCTTTTTCAGACCTGGATACTGACTGCCCATGCCAGGACATGTTCTGGCATGGTTACCCTGATCAGGCTGTGACATCTCATTGGGGCCTGCCCTACCTGCCCTTTGTGGATCTTGTTTCACCCTGTTTGAGATCTAACTCTCCATTATAGGATACTCTGACTGCATGGATATCCTTTTTACCCCACTTTACCCTAACATTTCACTATGGGCCACTATGGTTCCACCCCCAACCCTCATCATGGATGTCAAACTTGATCTTTCTCACCTGTTAGCTTTTTGATGACTCCTTCAGCAAGAGAAGGAAGAAGAAGGGTATGCTTGAATTTCATTTCAAAGGATGAGGAGGCTTTGCTAATTGAAGGTAGATAATGGGCATTTTGGGTAAGGGAACTTATATGTGAATTATAAGGCATAGAAAAAATTAATTTCCCAAGTTTATATTTTTCTTTAGTTAGTAATAATTGCATCACAATTAAAGAAGCTCTCCTTTCTCCCAATATGAAATGATACTTTTCATTTTTATCATATATTTAAATTGTATGTGTGTGGTCTAGTAGAATGATGCCTCTGGATTTGTTTGTATTACTAAGAATTGTCTTGGCTATACAGTTTTTTTCTGGTTCCATACAAACTAAGAACGTTTTTCAAGTTCTTCCAAGTGTGATATCAGTATTTTAATGGGGATTGCATTAAATCTGCATATTGCTTCAGGTAATATAGGCGTTTAACAATATTGATTCTTCTTAGCCAGGAGCATGATATGTTCTTCCATTTGTTAATGTCTTCTGCTATTTTTTTCTCAGGGTTTCATAATTCTCTCTGTCTTCCACTATTTCTATTCTTAGGGTTTCATAATTCTCTTTGTAAAGATCCTTCACCTCCTTTGTTAGCTATATTCCCAGGTATTTCATTTCTTTGATGCTGCTGTGAAGGGAATTGTGTCTTCGGTTCTCAACTTGACTGTTATTCATGTGTACAAGGGCTACTGATTTGTGGACATTTGTTTTATACCCTGAGAAGTTCCTGTATTTCTTGATCACTTCCAGGGGTCTTGTGGTTTAGTCCCTGGGGTTTTCTAAGTATATGATCATATCATAGGCAAAGAGGGAGAGCTTGATCTCTTCTGGCCCCATTTGGATGCCCTTAATATCTCCCTGTTCCCTGACTGCATTAGCTATAACTTCCAGAACTATGTTAAATAGTAGTGGTGATAGTGGACATCTGCAACGGACCGCCCTGTCGGTGGCCTTCAGTCCGAGGGAGTGCAGGGAGAAGGAACGAGGAAAGTTGAGAGGTCGGCGCAGGAAAAATGACAGACTGCCACATAGTATGTGATGAAGGAAGCAGCTGTAAATTTATTGGGTACACATGTTGGTATTTATACATTTTTACAGAGCTTACATAATGCAATCTTTTTGCTTACGTGTGCGGGTTATCTTTGCGTTTACAAGTGTGATTTATCATGCATTGTTATGTTTTAACGTTCCGCTTCCGGAGGGTGGCGGTTATTAGTCAACTCTGTCTGCTTTCTCCTATCTCAGTTTCTTATTATCTTTTTAGAACAGCTTGACATCTTCTTTATGTTTAATGCTTGACTAATTTTACATTTACTATTTGATCTTATTGTTATTGATAATTATAATTTTGATTTAGAGTAAATTCTTTGACAAGTATTATTTTTCCTATTGATTTTTATTATGCGTGACAATTGGTGAAACAAGATGTTCTGAACAGGACTTTATGGTGAGTGGATGTGTTTCAGTGACTTTGTAACTTATGTAGATAATTTGTATTTCATGTCCTTGGGCTTATCGTCTTAGCTCACTGGTGGGAAAACATCCTTATGTGCTCATTGTTGGTGTCACTGAGTCTAGCAGCTCACAAGGCTGTGCTCTATCTGGATTAGTAGTGCATTGTGCTCATTCTTAGGAAAGTACATATTGACAATTTATTAGAACAAACAGACTTCTGGTACAGGATGACAAACACATGAGTAGACGCCACAATCTTTAAACTTAAGCGGGTAACTGAGTATGCTAGGCAACATTTCTGATGCTGTGCATACTGGGGGCGCTGGGGGCAAAGCTCCGGGGAGCACAAACCACCTTCCCGTCGTTCTGTAACGCGGACAGCACTGCCTCACTACGGCTATATGCCGTGGGTGCGGCAGACATCCTTGTCTGGTTTCAGTTCTAAGTAGAAAAGCTTTTAGTTTTCCTCCATTCAATATGATATTGGGTGTGGGTTTGTTATAGATGGCTTCATTTCTTTTAAGAAATGTCCCATCTATGCCTATTTTCTTAGGCTTTCTTGTTAGTAAAAGATGCTGAATCTTGTCTAATGATGCTTTTTCTGCATCTATTGATAGGGTCATATGGACTTTGTTTTTACTTCTATTTATGTGGTGAATTACATTTATTTATTTGTGTGGGTTAAAGCAATCTTGCATTCTGGGATAAAGCCTATGTGATTGTGATGTATACATATATTTTAAATATGTAGCTTTATTCTCTTTGCTAGGATTTTATTAAGTATTTTTGCATCTATATTCATTAGTGAAATTGGTCTGTAGTTCTTTTTTGTTGAGTCCTTTCCTGATTTTGGTATCAGGATGATTTTTACTTCATGGAACATGTTGAAGAAAGTTCCTTCCTTCTCAATGTCTTGAAATACGTTCTGCAATGTAGGTAAAAGCTCTTCTTTGAAGGTTTTTTTTTTTAATTTTTTTTTTTTATTGTTGGGGATTCATTGAGGGTACAATAAGCCAGGTTACACTGATTGCAATTGTTAGGTAAAGTCCCTCTTGCAATCATGTCTTGCCCCCATAAAGTGTGACACACACCAAGGCCCCACCCCCCTCCCTCCTTCCCTCTTTCTGTTTCCCCCCCATAACCATAATTGTCATTAATTGTCCTCATATCAAAATTGAGTACATAGGATTCATGCTTCTCCATTCTTGTGATGCTTTACTAAGAATAATGTCTTCCACGTCCATCCAGGTTAATACGAAGGATGTAAAGTCTCCATTTTTTTTAATGGCTGAATAGTATTCCATGGTATACATATACCACAGCTTGTTAACCCATTCCTGGGTTGGTGGGCATTTAGGCTGTTTCCACATTTTGGCAATTGTAAATTGAGCTGCAATAAACAGTCTAGTACAAGTGGCCTTATGATAAAAGGATTTCTTTCCTTCTGGGTAGATGAAGGTTTTATAGAATTCTGATGTGAAGCCATCTGTTCCAAGGCTTTCATTTGTTGGGAGCTTTTTTATTGTTTTTTCAATTTTGGTGCTTGATATTGGCCTGTTCAAAAGATTGATTTCTTCCTGGTTAAGTCTAGAGAGGTTGTGTCATCCCAGGTATTGGTCCATTTTCTCCACATTGTCAAGTTTCTGGGCATAGAGTTTTGGAGTAATCAGAGATGATCTCTTGTAGCTCTGTGGTGTCTGTTGTTATTTCTCCTTTTCCATTTAGAGATCTTACTCTTTTTTTTTGTTGTTTCTAGTTAATCTGGCCAATGGTTTATTGATTTTGTTTATCTTTTCAAAGAACCCACTTTTTGTTTCATTAAGTTTCTGAATGATACTTTTGTTTTCAATTACATTTATTTCTGATTTAATTTTGGTTACTTTTTTCCTTTTGCGAGGTTTGGGATTGGCTTCCAGTTCCTTGAGATGATTCATTAGGTTGTTTATGTATACTTTTTCTGTTTTTCAAATGTGGGCATCTAATGAGCTAAATTTCCCTCTTAGCTTGCTTTTGCATTATCCCACAGGGTTTGGTAGCTTGTGGCTTCATTGTCATTATATTCAAGAAATCTAATAATTTCTTTTTTTTTTAATTGTTTGGAGTTCATTGAAGGTACAAAGAATAGTTTACACTGATTGTATTTGTTAGGTAAAGTCCCTCTTATAATTGTGTCCTGCCCCCAAGAGGTGTTCCATACACTGTGACCCCATCCCCCTCCCTCCTCTCCTCTCCCTGCTCCCTCAATCCCCTACCCCCCCACCTTGTATTAGATCATCTACTGCCTTCATATTAGAATTGAGTACATTGGATTCTTGCTTATCCATTCTTTTGCTTTACTAAGAAGAATGTGTTTCAACTTCATCCAGGTTAATACAAAAGATGTAAAGTCCCCATCTTTTATAATGGCTTAATAGTATTCCATTTACCACAGCTTGTTAGTCCATTCCTAGGTTGGTGGTCCTTTAGTTTCTGGTCGTCTACTTTGCTGGAGGTCCATTGTGGTGGTCGGTGTGAAGCACAGGTCTGAGTACTTCCTACAGAGCTGGTCTTGATGTGTGAATTTCCTCAATGTTTGTATGGCAGAAAAATATTTTATTTCTTCAGTGAATTTGAAACTTAGTTTATCAGTGTACAGAATCCTGGGCTGAAAATTGTTTTAAGCAGGTTGAAGGTAGATGATCACCCTCTTCTGGCTTGAAAAGTTTCAGCTGAAACATCCATTGTCACCCTGATGGATCTGCCCCTGTAGGTCAATTGTTGCTTACTCCTGGCTGCTTGCAGAATTTTCTCTTTTATTTTGACTTTGTCCAGGTTCCTTACACTGTGTCTTGGAGATGCTCTGTTTGTATTGAGATGAACTGGGGTTTGCTATTCCTCTAAAAAGGAGTGGGTTAGAATGTTTAGTGATCCTTGGGAAATTTTCAGTTATGATATTTTCCAGTAGGGCTTCCATTTTGGGGGGTTGTTCTTACCCTTCAGGGATACCTGTAATTCATATGTTTGAAGGTTTCTGAAGTTCCATAATTCTCTAAGAGATTGTTCAGCTTTACTCTCTTCTTTTATGCCTCATCAAAGGCCTGAGTTAGCTCAAGAGCCGTATCCTTTAGCTTTGAGATTCTTTCTTCTCCGTGGTCTAATCTGTTATAGATACTTTCTACTGCATCTCTAAGTTTCCCGAGGGACTCATTCAATGATGTAAGCTGTGATATATCCTTTCTAATTTCATTATGTCTTTCATTCATTTCTTGGGTCAATTTTTGGATTTCTCTTTGCTGGTTTTCCGCTTTCCCTTCAACACCCTTCATCGTTTTACCACCCATACTCTAAATTCCCTTTCTGTAATTTCCATAATTTCCTTATTGGTGAGATCCTCTGGTGTAGTTGCCTCATGATCCCTTGGGGGGTTTGATCTGTTCTGGTTTTTCATGTTGCCAGGTATTTTTTGTTGTTGTTGCTTTTGCCTCATGTGTGTTTTCTTCTATTCTCTTTCTTTTCCTACTTGTCCCTCTTGCTTCCTCCTTCTTAATTTTTCTTCTTTCTGTGGTTAGTTGTTGGATTGGCCAAAAGGGGCAAAGGAAGAGAAGCGTAAAGAGCCAGAATGGAGAAAAGAAAGAGGAAAAAAGTGAAAAAAATTGAATAGAAGAAGAAATGAAGGATGGAAAAAAAAGAAACAAGAACCATAGTGGTATTCAGCAGGATGCATAGATCCATATCCACAATTCCAGGACTCTCAGGGGCCAGGCTGGATGTATCCTCTGAGATCAGGAGCTCCCTACAAGCTTAAGCAAAAGCAAGATCCCACCTCCAGGAGCTCCCTACAAGTCTAAGCAAAAGCAAGATCCCACCTCCTCCAAATATAGGAGAAAGTCATCAGTGTGTTGTGATAGGGGCCTACCAATACAATTATCTGGAAGGCCAAAGGTAGAAAGGTGCCCTAGCCCAGAGGTTCAAGGCTTCATTGAGCCAAGCCAATGCAGTAACACTCAAGCCTAGGCAAGGTTCTGTTGCATAATTAATATACAGAACAAAATAAAACAAAACAGACCAAAAAAAAAACAAGAAGAAGAAGAAAAAAAAAGATGGATATCTTGATTATAGTTTTTGAGGTTTATAAGGGAAAGATGAGAAAAGTAGAAAAATAACTACAAAAATAAAGAAAATTAGAGAAAAATAGAAAAGAAAGAAAAAGTCAGAAAAATCATAACAAAGATGGAAATGAAGATACTGAAGAAAATAAAATGAAAAAAAATCCCACAAATAAAAATTAAAAAAAAAACAAGAATAAAACAAATTTAAATGAAATATTGCAATATGTTTCCTGGACACCAAGTTGTGCTCTGTAAAGAAAGAAAAAAAAAAAGAAAAAAGAAAGAAAGAAATATATAATGCAATATGTTGTCTGGACACCAGGTGGCTTTCCAGGGTTAGAAGACCCAAAATATGCATGCTGTTGCTGCTGTGTATGATGGGAGCAGAAAGCCACCATCTAGTTGCTTGGGAGACCCAGTCCCATTTTCCCAATTTATTTGACCTCAGTCAGGGTGTGGTCACTTCCCTTGTTCAATTTTCACAGGGTTGGAAGCCTGATGTTCTTGCCATACTTTTTGGGGAGACACATTTTGACCTTCTAAACAGTGCCTCTTGACCACCAAGGAGTTGGCATGGGGGTGCAGGATCTGCCCAACTCGCCCCAAGGGTGCTTGCTGGAGCTCAGAAGGTAAGCCATAGCCGGCCTGTGGACTATTCCTCCACAGTGGCCGTCCCACAGTTGTGGTGCTCTGCCAGTTGCTAAGCCTTCCCAGAGTTCAAACCCACCCAGTAGTTCATACCCGGCCACTGAGCACCATTCAAGTTTGCTTGCTCACTCACTAAGGCCCTCCCAAGGCCACTCAGGTGGGTTCCCAAGTTAAAAAAAAAAAAAAAAAAAAAGGATGGGCCTTCCTTGTCTCTAGCATTCTGACAAAGGACCAACCAACCTCTGCATATACCCAGGCAACCTTCTTATATGCTGATTTTCCACTACTCCTGACTTCCTCCTCGGCTCCTGGAGTCCCCTGCTGTCTGACAGTTCTCACCCTTTGAACAATGTTTCTGGATCGGACAATCTAGCCAGAGGTGGATGGAGTCCACTCTCCCTGATCTCCCTGAGAGAAGCTCGTGACATGTGTTGCTGTTTGCTCCCACCGACTTTCTTAGAACCTGGCTGAAGTGGAGGAGGTTGGTATAACAAGCACAGATTCTTACACTCAGCTATTGCCAGGGCAACAATAGATGACGCTCAGAGAGGCAAGCATTCTGACTAGTGTAAAGATGTGCCACGAGAAAGCCATGCCATCTGAGATCTCACCAGGCCTTTTATTGTATTTCAAAAATATAGCATTAGCTGATTTATCATGATTGTTTAGGAGTCAAGGGAACTATGTTTCCACACATGACGTGTGGGTGGTCTTACATAAGACCTAAGAGGAATAATGTATAGGGGAGTGGACGAAGGGCAAAGGACAAACAATTAAATTTTAAAAGGAATCATACATTGTAAAAGGGGAGAGATGTTGCCTTTTAATCTATACTGCTAATCTATTCCATCTAGCCCAAATGGCTGTTTTCTAATCTGATCTTTTAACTTGTTCAAACTTTTAACTTGTTCAAAAGAATAAAAGCTTTTTATTCTTTTGTCTGTTTTCAGCTTCCAAGATGAACTTGTAACAAATGCTTTACCACTTCCCCCCCCCTTATTATTTTTCTAGCCTGTTCCCACGGAGATGTCTTTAGTCCACCATCTTAGAGCTTCCCCCTTCTCATATAGATTTTTTATTTGGCTATTTTTCTTGATTCTCTCTTTTTTAAAAGTGTACATATTTATGGAGCATATGTGATATATTGCTACATGCATAAAATGTATAATGATCAACACGGTATTTGGGGTATTTATCACCTCAAGAATTTATTGCTATGAATTGGAAAAATCTCAAGTCCTTTTTTCTAGCTCTTTTGAAATATATAATATGTTGTTGTTAACTATAGTCACTCTACTCTTCAACATTACAATGTATTCATTCTGTCTGACCATATATTTGTACACATTAACCAACCTCTTCTCATAGCCTCCCTTGTAAACACACACCCTTCCCAACCTTTGGTATCTATCATTCTCTCTCTACCAAAGTGATATTAACTTTCTAAGATACCACATGAGTGACAACATGTGATATTTGTCTTTCTGCCTCTGGTTTATTTCACTTAACATAATTTTCTCTAGTTCCATCTATGTTGTTGCAAATGACATAATTTCATTCTTTTTATGGCTGAGTAGTATTCCATTGTCTATACATACCACCTTTTCATTTTTATGCATTCATGATGGGCACTTAGATTGGTTCCATATGTTTGCAATTCTGAATAATGCTGCAATAAGCATGTAAGTGTATATACCACCTTGATACATTGATTTCATTTTTGGATAAATAATAATGGTATTGCTATATCATATGGTAGTTGTACTTTAGTTTTTAAAGTTACAACCATATTGTTTTTGATAGTGTCTGTACTGATTTAGATTCCCACCAACATTACATAAAAGTTCCCTTTTCTGTGCCAGGCGTGGTGGCTTATGCCTGTAATCCTACCGCTCTAGGAGGCCAAGGCACCAGTGGATTTCCTAAGCTCAGGAGTTTGAGACCAGGTTGAGCAAAAGCAAGACCCTGTCTCAAAAAATACTCAGGTATTGTGGGGGGTGCCTGTAGTCCCAGCTATTTGGGAGGCTGAGGCAAGAGGATCATTGGAGCCCAAGAGTTTGAGGTTGCTGTGATACCATGACACTCTACCAAGAGTGATAACGTGAGACTCTGTCTCAAATAAAAGTTCCCTTTTCGTGCGGCGCCTGTGGCTCAGTCGGTAAGGCGCCGGCCCCATATACGGAGGGTGGTGGGTTCAAGCCCAGCCCCGGCCAAACTGCAACCAAAAAAATAGCTGGGCGTTGTGGTGGGCGCCTGTAGTCCCAGCTACTCGGGAGGCTGAGGCAAGAGAATCGCCTAAGCCCAGGAGTTGGAGGTTGCTGTGAGCTGTGTGAGGCCACGGCACTCTACTGAGGGCCATAAAGTGAGACTGTCTCTACAAAAAAAAAAAAAAGTTCCCTTTTCTCAGCATCCTCATCATTCACCAGCATTTGTTATTTCTTATCTTTTGGATAGTAGCCATTGTAACTGGAGTAAGATGATATCTCATTGTAGTTTTGATTTACATTTCTCTTATGATTAGTAATGTTGAGCATTTCTCATATTACTGTTGGCCATTTGCATGACTTCTTTTGAAAAATATCTATTTATGTCCCGTGCTCACTTTTTTTTTCTTTATTGTTGGGGATTCACTGAGGGTACAATAAGCCAGGTTACACTGATTGCAATTGTTAGGTAAAGTCCCTCTTGCAATCATGTCTTGCCCCCAGAAAGTGTGACACACACCAAGGCCCCACCTCCCTCCCTCCGTCCCTCTTTCTGCTTTTCCTCCCCCCCATAACCTTAATTGTCATTAATTGTCCTCATATCAAAATTGAGTACATAGGATTCATGCTTCTCCATTCTTGTGATGCTTTACTAAGAATAATGACTTCCACTTCCATCCAGGTTAATATGAAGGATGTAAAGTCTCCATTTTTTTTATTTTTATTTTTTATTAATTTATTTTTATTAAATCATAGCTGTGTACATTAGTATGATCATGGGGCACCATACACTTGGTTCATAGATCATTTGACATATTTTCATCACACTAGTTAACATAGCTTTCGTAGCATTTTCTTAGTTATTTTGCTAAGACCTTTACATTCCACATTTACTAGGATTCACATATACCCTTGTAAGATGCATGGCAGGTGTAATCCCATTAATCCCCCTCCCTCCACCTCCCTCTCCCCTCCCTCCCCTCCCTTTCCCCCTTCTCTCTATTCTTAGGTTGTAACTGGGTTATAGCTTTCATGTGAAGGTCCTACATTAGTTTCATAATAAGGGTGAGTACATTGGGTACTTTTTCTTCCATTCTTGAGACTCTTTACTAAGAAGAATATGTTCCAGCTCCATCCATGTAAACATGAAAGAGGTAAAGTCTCCATCTTTTTTTAAGGTTGCATAATATTCCATGGTGTACATATACCACAATTTATTAATCCATTCGTGGATCGATTGGCACTTGGGCTTTTTCCATGACTTAGCAATTATGAATAGGGCTGCAATAAATATTCTGATACAAATATCTTTGTTATGGTGTGATTTTTGGTCTTCTGGGTATATGCCAAGTAGAGGGATTACAGGATTGAATGGCAGATCTATTTTTAGATCTCTAAGTGTTCTCCATATCTCTTTCCAAAAGGAATGTATTAATTTGCATTCCCACCAGCAGTGCAAAAGTGTTCCCTTTTCTCCACATCCATGCCAACATCTCTGGTCTTCGGATTTTGTGATATAGGCTAGTCTCACTGGAGTTAGATGATATCTAAAAGTAGTTTTGATTTGCATTTCTCTGATGATTAAAGATGATGAGCATTTTTTCATATGTCTGAAGGCTGCGCGCCTGTCTTCTTCAGAGAAGTTTCTCTTCAAGTCCCTTGCCCAGCCTGAGATGGGATCCCTTGTTCTTTTCTTGCTAATGCGTTTGAGTTCTCTGTGGATTCTGGTTATTAAACCTTTGTCAGAGACATAACCTGCAAATATCTTCTCCCATTCTGAGGGCTGTTTGCTTGCTTTACTTACTGTGTTCTTGGCTATGCAGATTTTTAGTTTCATCAAGTCCCAATAGTGTATTTTTGAAGCTGCTTCAATTGCCCGGGGGGGGGGGTCCTTCTCATAAAAAACTCACCCAATCCAATTTCTTCAAGGGTTTTCCCTGCACTCTCTTATAGTATTTTTATAGTTTCATGTCTTAGGTTTAAATCTTTAATCCAGTGAGAGTCTATCTTGGTTAATGGTGAGAGGTGTGGGTCCAGTTTCAGTCTTCTACAGGTTGCCAGCCAGTTCACCCAGCACCATTTGTTAAATAGGGAATCTTTTCCCCACTGAATGTTTTTAATTGACTTGTCAAAGATTAAATAACGGTAATTAGCTGGATTCGTCTCTTGATTCTCTATTCTGTTCCAGACATCCACTTCTCTGTTTTTGTGCCAGTACCATGCTGTTTTGATCACTATCGATTTGTAGTATAGTCTAAGGTCTGGTAGCGTGATTCCTCCTGCTTTGTTTTTATTTTTGAGTAATGTCTTGGCTATTTGAGGTTTTTTCTGATTCCATATAGAATGAAGTATTGTTTTTTCAAGATCTTTAAAGTATGACAGTGGAGCTTTAATGGGGATTGCGTTGAAATTATATATTGCTTTGGGTAGTATGGACATTTTAACAATGTTGATTCTTCCCAACCATGAGCATGGTATATTTTTCCATTTGTTAACATTCTCAGCTATCTCTTTTCTTAGAGTTTCATATTTCTCTTTATATAGATCTTTCACGTCCTTTGTTAGATAAACTCCCAAGTATTTCATCTTCTTTGGCACTACTGTGAATGGGATAGAGTCCATAATTGTTTTTTCAACTTGACTTTTTGGTATATCCATTTTTTTTAATAGCTGAACAGTATTCCATTGTATACATACACCACAGCTTGTTAATCCATTCCTGGGTTGGTGGGCATTTAGGCTGTTTCCACATTTTGGCGATTGTAAATTGAGCTGCAATAAACAGTCTAGTACAAATGTCCTTATGATAAAAGGATTTTTTTCCTTCTGGGTAGATGCCCAGTAATGGGATTGCAGGGTCAAATGGGAGGTCTAGCTTGAGTGCTTTGAGGTTTCTCCATACTTCCTTCCAGAAAGGTTGTACTAGTTTGCAGTCCCACCAGCAGTGTAAAAGTGTTCCCTTCTCTCTACATCCACACCAGCATCTGCAGTTTTGAGATTTTGTGATGTGGGCCATTCTCACTGGGGTTAGATGATATCTCAGGGTTGTTTTGATTTGCATTTGTCTAATATAAATATATAGAGATGATGAACATTTTTTCATGTGTTTGTTAGCCATTCATTTGTCATCTTTAGAGAAAGTTCTATTCATGTCTCTTGCCCATTGATATATGGGATTGTTGGCTTTTTTCATGTAGATTAATTTGAGTTCTCTATAGATCCTAGTTATCAAGCTTTTGTCTGATTGAAAATATGCAAATATCCTTTCCCATTGTGTAGGTTGTCTCTTTGCTTTGGTTATTGTCTCCTTAGCTGTACAGAAGCTTTTCAGTTTAATGAAGTCCCATTTGTTTATTTTTGTTGTTGTTGCAATTGCCATGGCAGTCTTCTTCATGAAGTCTTTCCCCAGGCCAATATCTTCCAGTGTTTTCCCTATGCTTTCTTTGATGATTTTTATTGTTTCATGCCTTAAATTTAAGTCCTTTATCCATCTTGAATCAATTTTTGTGAGTGGGGAAAGGTGTGGGTCCAGTTTCAGTCTTTTACATGTAGACATCCAGACCTCCCAATGGTGTATATAAATATATACACCATTTATTGAATAGGGAGTCATTCCCCCAAGGTATGTTCTTGTTTGCTTTATCGAAGATTAGGTGGTAGTAAGATGTTAGTTTCATTTCTTGGTTTTCAATTTGATTCCAAGTGTCTATGTCTCTATTTTTGTGCCAGTACCATGCTGTCTTGACCACTCTGGCTTTGTAGTACAGCCTAAAATCTGGTATGCTGATACCCCCAGCTTTATTTTTATTTCTAAGAACTGCCTTAGCTATACAGGGTTTTTTTCTGGTTCCATACAAAACGCAGAATCATTTATTCCAAATCTTGAAAGTACGATGTTGGTATTTTGATAGGAATGGCATTGAATAGATAGATTGCTTTGGGAAGTATAGACATTTTAACAATGTTGATTCTTCCCATCCATGAGCATGGTATGTTCTTCCATTTGTTAATATCCTCTGCTGTTTCCTTTCTGAGGATTTCATAGTTTTCTTTATAGAGTTCCTTCACCTCCTTCGTTAGGTATATTCGTAGGTATTTCATTTTCTTTGAAACTATGGTGAAGGGAGTTGTGTCCTTAATTAGCTTCTCATCTTGACTGTTATTGGCGTATACAAAGGCTACTGACTTGTGGGCATTGATTTTATATCCTGAAACATTACTGTATTTTTTGATGACTTCTAGGAGTCTTGTGGTTGAGTCTTTGGGATTCTCTAAGTATAAGATCATGTGGTCAGCAAAGAGGGAGATTTTGACCTCCCCTGCTCCCATTTGGATTCCCTTTATTTCCTTGTCTTGCCTAATTGTATTGGCTAGAACTTCCAGCACTATGTTGAATAGTAAAGGTGACAGAGGACAACCTTGTCTTGGTCCAGTTCTAAGAGGAAAAGCTTTCAGTTTTACTCCATTCAGTAAAATATTAGCTGTTGGTTTGTCATAGATAGCTTCAATCAGTTTTGGAAATGTGCCACCTATGCCTATACTCTTCAGTGTTCTAATTAGAAAAGGATGCTGGATTTTATCAAATACTTCTTCTGCATCTATTGAGATGCAGAAATAAAGATCATATGATCTTTATTTTTGCCTCTGTTAATATGGTGGATAATGTTTATGACTTGTGTATGTTAAACCAGCCTTGCATTCCTGGGATGAAACCTACTTGATCATGATGAATGACTTTTTTGATGATAAGCTGTAATCTATTGGCTAGGATTTTGTTGAGAATTTTTGCATCTATATTCATGAGTGAGATTGGTCTGAAATTCTCCTTTTTGTTTGGGTCTTTTCCTGGTTTTGTTATCAGGTTGATGTTTGCTCCATAGAATGTGTTGGGGAAGATTCCTTCTTCCTCAATTTTTTGGAATAATTTCTGCAGTACAGGAATAAGTTCTTCCTTGAAGGTTTGATGGAATTCTGGTGTGAAGCCATCTGGACCAGGGCATTTTTTGGTTGGAAGATTTTTTATTGTTTCTTTAATCTCAGTGTTTGAAATTGGTCTGTTCAGGAGCTGTATTTCTTCCTGGCTAAGTCTAGGGAGAGGGTGAGTATTTGTTTTTTTTTTTTAAGTTGACTGAATTCCTTACATATTCTGAATATTAGACCTTTGTCAGATGAATAGTTTGCAAATGTTTACTGTCATTTAACAGGTTATTTCTTCACTTTGTCATTTTCTTTGCTCTGCAGAATTTTTTTAGTTGGAATATAGTCCCATTTGTCTACTTTTGTTTTTGTTACCTATTATTTTGAGGTCTTAGTCATAAACTCTTTGCTTAGACCATTGTCCAGAAGAGTTTTGCCTAGGTTTTCTTCTAGTGTATTTGTATTTTCTGGTCTATATTTAAGCCATTAATTCATCTTCGAGTTGATATTTGTGTAAGTGAGAGATACAGGTCAAGTTTCGTTCTTTTGTATGCAGATATCCAATTCCACCAACCCAGGATACGTTTTGGTGACTTGGTCAAATATCAGTTGCCTATAAATATATGAATTTATTTATAGGTTATGTAGTCTATCCCATTGGTCTACGTATCTGTTTTTTATGCCAACACCCTGCTGATTTGATTTCTTCAGTCTTGTAATACAGTTTGAAGTCAAACTATATTAATGACTCAGCTTTGGGGTGTTTTTAATTTTTTTGTTTGTTTTTGTTTTGTTTTTACTCAAGATCTCTTTGACTATTCAGTGTCTTTATTGGTTATATGCAAGTTTTAGAATATTTTTTCTATTTCTGTGAAAAATGACGTTGTTATTTTGATATGGATTGTGAATCTGTAGATCACTTTGGGTAGTATGATTGTTTTAACAATATTTATTTTTCTGATCCATGAGCATGGGATGTCTTTCCATTTGTTATGTCCTCTTCAATTTATTTCATCACGATTTTATAGTTTTCTTATACAGGACTGTCAACTCTTTGGTTAAATTTATTCCTGGGATTCTTTTGGTAATTATTGTAAATGAGATTCTTTTCTTGGTTTCTTTCTCAGCTCATTCATTACTGTCATATAGAAAAACAAAAACTACTGATTTTGTATGTTGATTTTGTAACCTGCAACTTTACTGAATTTATATATCATATCTTACAGGTTTATTTTTGGCTGAGTCTTTAGGTTTTTCTAGATATAATGTCATGTTATCTGCAAAGAGGGATAATTTGACTTTCAATTTTTTGAAATGGCTTGTATAGAATTGGTGTTAGTTTTTCTATGTAAGTTTGGTAGGATTTGGCAGTGAAACCATCTGGTCCTAGGATTTTCTTTACTGGGATATTTTTATTGCTGATTCTATCTCAGTTTTATTGGTCTGTTCAGGTTTTCTATTTTTTCTTGGTTCAATCTTGGGTTGTATGTGTCCAGGAATTTATTCATTTCTGCTAGGTTTTTCAGTTTGTTAGCAAATAGTAATTGTCCATAATAGTTTCTGATGATCTTCTGTATTCCTGTGGTATCAGTTGTAATGTCTCCTTTTTCATTTCTGACTTTGTTTTCTTTCTTTTTTTTCCTTCATTAGTTTAGCTAGCAGTTTATTGATTTTGTTTATCTTTCTGATAAAACAACTTTTCATTTTGTTGAACCTTTGTATTTTTTTAAGTCTCTATTTCATTTAGTTCTGCTTCAATATTTATTATTTCTTTCATTTGTTTGTGGGGCACTCTGAGCTGTTCTCATGGGGGAGGGGACTCCTGTCCACTTGGTGATGGATTTTGTACCTTTTGTTTGTATCCTTGGGGTTGCAGCTTGTCTCAGCAGGGTTGATGTGCGTTCTTCAACCTTCTCTCTTGGTGCAGCTCTAATCCACTAGGATACTTGCTAAATTTTTGTCCTTTAACTCTCCTTCTGGACGGGAGCCTCTGTGGAAAGCTGGCTTCAGTCAGCCATCTTGTCTCCACCCCCTTTATTATTTCTTTCCTTCTAGTAATTTTGAGTTTGCTTTATTCTTGCGTTTCCACATCCTTAAGGTACGTCATTGGATTGTTTATTTCAAATCTTTCCATTTTTTATGTAGGTATTTGTTGCTATAAATTTCCCTGTCATCACTACTTTTACTATATCCCATAGGTTTTAATATGTTGTATTTTGATTTCTGTTTGTTTCAAGAATTTTTTTTATTTCTTCCTTAATGTTTTCCTTGACCCAGCGGTTATTCAGAAGCACGTTGCTTAATTTCTACAGATTCATACTGTTTCCAAAGTTCCTGCTGTTACTGATTTCTAGTATTATTTCATGTGGTCTGAAAAGATGCTCGATACAATTTTTATTTAAAAACTTATTGAGACTTGTTTTGTGTCCCAACATAGAGTCTTTCCTGGAAGAATGTTCCATGTGCTGATGAAAAGAATGTATATTCTATATCTGTTGGATGATATGTTCTGTAAGATCCATTTGGTCTAAAGTGAAATTTAAATTTAATTTTTCTTATTAACTTTCTGTCCAGATGATCTGTTTAATGCTGAGATGGTGGTGGTGTTGAAGTCCTGAACTACTATTGTATTAGAGTTTCTCTTTCCTTAGATTCAAAAATATTTTCTTTATATATCTAAGTGCTTTGGTGGGTGCACATATGTTTAGAATTGTTATATCCTCTTGCTGAATTGATTCCTTTATTACTGTATTTTGACCTTTGTTGTCTCTTTTTACTGTTTTTGACTTAAGACTGCTTTATCTGATATGGGTACAGCTATGCTTGCTTACTTTTGGTGTCTGTTTTCATGGAGTATCTTTTTCCATGCCTTTGCTTTAGGTCTGTATGTTTCTTTACAAATGATGTGAGTTTATTGTAGGAAGCATATAGTTGGGTTATATTTTTTAATCCATTCAGCCAGTCTATTATCTCTCAAGTGGAAAGCCTATTTTGTTTACATTGAAGGCTGTTATCAATGTGTGAGGTCTTATTCATTCTACATGTATTAGTTATGAATTTTTTATGTCTTCTGTTCCTTTTTATCTCTCCTATTGTTTATCACAGTGGTTCGGTGGTTTTCTGTAGTGGTAACATTCATGTTCTTTTTCTTCCTCGTGTGTGTTTGCTTTACCAGTGGGTTTTTATACTTTAGTGTGTTTTCATGGTAGTAGATTTTTGTCCTTTCATTTACAGAAAATTGAATATGCACTTCTGAGTGGTCTTTCACTTACCCTATTTCTACATTGAGGAATCTCCCTGGGCTCCCAAATGATCTTAACTTTATATGCTATCTTAGAACCCTATCCTTCCTTGCCTTAGGTGTTTCCTGTCACTTCTCTGTTGAATTCCTATGCTCTCCTAGATGATCTATAGTAAGTGTGATTATCTACTTATTATTTTGGTTCTTCTTTGTAGAAGGAGTGATTACCACCTACTTCTGGTTAGCCATTCTTGAAGCCCCCCATTATCTTAAAGGGTATAGTAATTTTCTTTTTGATTCTCTAGGTGTAAAACTCATTTTTTTTTGAGGCAGAGTCTTATTTTGTCACTCTGGATAGAGTTCCAAGGTGTCATAGCTCACAGCAACCTCAAACTCTTTGGGTTCAAGTGATCCTCTTGCCTTAGCCTTCTGAGTAGCTGGGACTACAGATGCCTGCCACAACACCTGGCTATTTTTGGAGACGATCTCAAACTCCTGAGCTCAGGCAATTCATCCACCTTGAGCTACCAGAGTGGTAGGATTACTGGCATGAACCACTGTGCCTGACCCTATAAAAATTTTTTGAGAACTAGGATAAACAGTGTTTCTCAAGAAAACAAAAGATTTTAATTTTTTTCTGTCAGGGCAGGACTACTGTAAGCTAAATTCTTGTTTGGAGACTTTGTGGGGAAAAAAAAAACAGTTAATGTGAATTAAAAGTATTGTTCCTTACAAGGCTAGATGTGGTTCTAAATTCTCAAGGAGTGTTTTTTCCTTCTTCTATTTACTATAAAAGTTCAATATAGATGATTTAACTTGTAGTCTTCTGACCTTATATCTCTGGGTGTGATTAATTCTAGTTTACCTTCCTAATGGGAGTATACTTTGCTATTCCAATTTTATATGTGGTCTTCCATTAAATTTTAAACACTTGAATTTTGTCTGTCTTGAGACAACCATAATTCTGCAAATAAACCTGAGTTTATCACATTCCCTTGAGAGTAAAGCCAGCTTTAGTGCTCTTGGGTTTTTTTTTTATCTCATTCCTTGGCACAAATATTCTTTACTTTTTAATATATTTTTTTATGTATACATATTTTTTATTTTTACATATACATGTGTTTATTAGGTTTCCATTTTTTGCCTTCACAAAATTAAAGAGGCTTAAAATTTAATAACAATAACAATGTTTAAGATAAGGACTAGAAACAAAAACCTCATAAAGAATGAATGAACAAATACATTCAGAAAAGAAATCGGAATTACTGCATCAGAATATTAAGCAATAATAATAATAATGCAAAGAAAGTAACATTCACATTGTCAAATCAGAGTATGTCTATCATAGAATGCTTTGACTCTGAGGTTCAGTATGGAGTCATCAGTTAACTTCTTCTTTTTTTTTTTTAAGTCTCAAAAAATAGACAACTAATATTTATAAATAAAAGTAAAAAATAATTTCAAAAAACAGATCATGACAAATCTTATAGACTCTAGACAAAGAAGAAATACATCAAAATCATTCTACTTGATCTGGGTACACCTGATATTAAAATTGGAGAGAATATATTATTATAAAGGGGAAATTACAAAAATATTTCACTTATAAACGAGGATGCAATATCCCAAACAACATATTAACAAGTTGAATTAAAAACTAATGTTTAAGTAATGTACTTTGGTCAAAATCAAATCCAGTTTATGTGAGATTTAGTCACTATTTTCTTTCTTTTTTTAAGATTTTATTTTTATTTATTTATTTATTATTTATTAAATCATAGCTGTGTACATTAATGTGATCATGGGGCACCATACACTAGTTTCATAGACCGTTTGACACATTTTCATCATACTGGTTAACATAGCCTTCCTGGCATTTTCTTAGTTATTGTGCTAAGACATTTACATTCCACATTTACACTTCCTTTCCCTCAACCACTCCCTCCTTCTCTGTCTGGTCTCCCCTCCCCCATCCTAGCACTCTGGGCTGAAGCAAGAGGATCACTTGAGTTTAGGAATTTGAGAACAGCCCCAGCAAGAGTGAGACCCCCGTCTCTACTAAAAATAGAAAAATTAGCCAAGCATGTTGGCATATGCCATGCCTATAGTTCTGGCTGCTTGCGGGGCTGAGGTAGGAGGATTGCTTTAGCCCTGGAGTTTGAGGTTGCTGTGAGCTAGACTGACGCCACTGCACTGTACCCCAAAGAGTAGGGCTAAAGGGTCAGGAAATGGGGTGACTGTATTTTGTATTTAATTGTAACAATAAGAGCTCGATAATTCAATCATTTAGATTACCTGAGAGTAATAGGAACTATTGGTTTTTATATAAATTTAGTATTTTTAGGTGAGGTTGCACTGATATCAGATCTAGATCATTTCTGTCCCTTTTAATCCATAAGTACTTGCTTACTTTTTGAGAAATTTCATTAAAAGGCCCATCTTACCAGAAGTCTCTTTCCCACCAGAACATCAAAACTTCTGAAATTCTCACTCTTAATTCTTTTCCTCAAGACAAAAACTTCACTAAAGATACATTCATTTTCATTTTGTTAACACATTCTGTTCTTTGGCATAGTATCCCATAGCCAGCAGTATGTTGGTAGGTATTGGTTTATCTGATAAATAACCTAGTGTTAGAAATTGTCACATGGCAAAGAAAGGTGTCATAGTGGAATAAAACATATGTCAACAAATTTTTTGTGAAATCAAACACATACAAATATCAGAGTTCAAAGGCTTTTCAATGATTCTATTCTAGTCTAATTCCTGCATATCACAGATGTGAAAACTGAGGTTCTGAAATTGGAACAATTTCACTTAATCAAGTGAAATACTAGAACTAGTGTCAGCCCACTGCTTGGAGGACGTGCATTGCAGCGGGACATCTGCCCCTCTCCTCGGCAGGCACCATGTTCCTGCCCTCCTCTGGCACTGCCGCATTCTTGGCTGGCAGTGGATCCGGGAGCACTGGCGGCCCCTGTACGTGTTGTGGCACGCAAAGCAGGGCATGATCTCTTGTCTGGAGATTGAAGCGGAGAACCACTACTGGCTGAGTGTGGCTTACACGACTGCCGAGCAGGAGGAGTAAGGCCATGCCGCCTTGCACAAGGTGCAGGCCTTTGAGGCCGTCAAGATGGCCACCATTTCCAAGTCCCCCCCAACCCCACACAGATTTGTTGCAGACCAGCTCAAACATCTCAGTGTCATCAAGAAATGGTCCTAACCCTGATCTGTCACCCCTTGATTTTGTGTGTCACGGGGCTGCCCTGTCTTGCCTGCTCCTGGAACTGAAAGACTAGCCTTCCTTTACTGTGAGCCTTTGGACCAATCATTAAAACGAACTAGACAGTGAAAAAAATAAAAAGAAAGAAAGAAATTACTAGAAGTAGACTCAGATCTCTGGATTCCTACCCTATTGTTCTTTGTACTACTTTGACTTTATTTTATTTTGGGGGTTTTTGGCCAGGGCTGAATTTGAACCCTCCAACTCTGGTATATGGGGCCAGTGCCCTACTCCTTTGAGCCACAGGCGGCGCCTTTTTTTTTTTTCTTTTAGAGACAGAGTCTCACTTTGTCACACTTGGTAAAGTGTTGTGATGTCACAGCTCACAGCAGCCTCCAGCTCTTGGGCTTAAGCGATTCTCTTGCCTCAGCCTCCCAAGTAGCTGGGACTATAGGTGCCGGCCACAATGCCTGGCTGTTTTTTTGTTGCAGTTGTCATTGTTGTTTAGCTGGCCTTGGCTGGGTTCGAACCCTCCAGCCATAACTACTGTGCTACGAGCGCCGAGCCTTTGTACTTCTTCACATTATTTTTATTTATCCCAGAAAGATAGAGAAAGTCTACATAATTGAGACACAATTGGACATTGCTTAGAATCCTTAGATGCCAGGAAGCAGCGTAAGGAAACTGAATGTCTGAGGGTGATTAGATGGAGGTGAGAAGGGGCTATAAAAATGAGAAATGGAAAGTTGGCTAAATTAAAAATCAAGCCTAAATATTTCAGAAAACCCTATCTATCTCTCATAGACTTGATACATGAATGTATTTGGCTAACTCTTTGAAAGCCTAATAAAAGAAAGTAATACATATCATTCTTCTTGAACCATGACCATGAAAAAAACGTAAGTTTTCTCCATGATTATAGTTTTCAATTATGAAATTTTCTTTGTTTCAGATAACAAAGATTCCAGGTCTATTTGTTTACTAAATAGTTGTTTCCTGCACGACAGGGCTCATTGTAAAATGTAACAGTTGTCTGGAATTTGGGTATATCTGGCATAAAGTTTCAAAACTCCAATAAATTATTTCGGGTTGTCCTGTGTAGAGCCAAAACAATCCTGTGTAATGATGATGGGGCTGCTGCTGGGTGTTTTGTAGCTTTTTGTGCTCAATGTGGCACATCTACAAACATGCCCCTAATTGTTTCTCATAACAAACCTATAAGGTATGTATGATTAATTATGATGAGATGAAAAGAAAAAAACAGTTAAAATGTATGGCCAGAATCATGTATCTCCCAGTATTAGCCAGCCTCACACCAGTGCTATGGTAACTTGTTAAGAGAACCAAAAAGATACTCTGTGTGAAAGAGAGCTGTGTAGGTCCCTGGCGTCAAGCTGGACTGTACTATTCATTCAGTCATTCTCCTTTTCAATAGCTTTTGTGTGTCTTTAATGTGTAACTTTAAAACACTTTGCTAATATATGCATGCAATGAAATGATAGAGTATTGTAAAAAATAAACAGGATCTCAACCTGGGGAGCTTGCATCCTAGTGAGACACAGAAACTTAAATAATTAAAGAAATAAGAGAAATATAGATGCACATTTTGAAAAAAAAATGTGCCATCAAAGTATATATGTGGTTGTTTGTGTTTAGCAGGGAATCCCAGCAATCTGGGAGTTTGAGCTTGCTGTGAGCTAGGCTGATGCCATGGCACTCTAGCCTGGGTGATAGTGAGATTCTGTCTCTAAATAAGTAAATAAATAAAATAGAATGTCTAGGAAAAATCTCTCAGAGGAAACCTGGAAAATGAAAAGGAGTGAGCCACAGAAGGAATGGCAGGAAAAAGGCACAAAGCAGAGGGCAAATCAAATACAAAGCAACTGAAGTGGGAAAACGCTGGTGTTTTAGAGCCAAAAATGCATCAGTGTTGTTGGATTGTCATTCATGGCAGAGAGTAATATTACATGATCTCAAAGTAGTAGTCAGGTATGAGAGGGCCTTGCATTCCATTATCAAGTGTTTTGATGTTCTAAGAATCACTATCTTGAAATAGCAATAAAAAATTCCAAAATAATGCAGAAAGAGGTCCTGTGTACCCTCCATCCACTTTTCCCCAGTAGTAACATACTGCATAACCATAGCATAACAATAAAACTAGAAATAAAACAATAAACTAGAAAACCAATATTAGTACAATGTTATTTAGACAAGCTTATTGACAAGCTATCCTGGGGCTATCGTCGCAACATGGTGATGTCTGAGGTGTTAAAAGAACCCCAGATCATTACGGAATTGGTTCACTCAGCAACTTAGGGAGGCAACTGTCTTCTGAACATTGGACCAACTAAAGATGGATTGATTGTTCCCTTCTTCCAAGAAAGGCTTCTTGTGGTTTTGGAAGTGGCTGAGCATCAATGGGGAAGCTATCTATGCCTCCAAACCATGGAAGGTGCAATCGGAGAACATGATGTCTGTATGGTATACCTCAAAAGGATCACATGTTTATGCCGTTTTTCTGCACTGGCCAGAAAATGGAATCTTAAATCTTGCATTCCCTGTTACTACCTCAACTACAACGATAATGATGTTAAGAATCCAAGAAGATCTGAAGTGGCCCACAAATCCAGCAAAGGTCTCCTCATCAATCTGCCCCAGTTGCCACCCTCTGCTCTCCCAGTACAGTTTGCTTGGACTGTAAAGCTGACAGGAGTGAAGTGATATTTGAGTTCAAGAGGAAGAGGATACCCCTGCTGTTTGCTGCTTCAATTTCCTCTGTGGTACCATCATTGTAATAAAACAACCTCTCTTCTCCACTCAGAGATGGCTTTTCCAATACATTTTAATCAAAGGAACTGAGTGCATTACACTGACGCCTTAATCAAGCAAAAATCTAAGGTCTATGGCTGGTATCTCTATCTGTCAGCCAAAGAAGGGATTAAACAGCTAAACTAAGAAAAAAAAATGCTTATTTAGATTTCTCCAGTAGACGGTCTTTTAACTTATGATGGTTCAACTTACAAATTTTTGACCTTATGATGGTACAAAAGTGATCTGCATTCAGTAGAAACCATACTTTGAATTTTAAATGGTGATCTCCTGGGTAGCAATATGTGGTCCTAGATTCTCTCACAATGCTGGGCAGTGGCAGGGAGCTGCTGCTCCCAGCCAACCATGCAATCATGAAGGTAATCTACTGATATTCCATAGGATAATGCGTTGCCAGATGATTTTGCCCAACTATAGCTTAATGGAAGTGTTCTGAGCATGTTTAAGGTAGGGTAGGCTAAGCTATGACATTTGGTCAGTTAGGTGTATTAAATGCATTTTTGACTTGATAAAAATTTCAACTTATGATGCGTTTATTGGAACATAACTTTGTTGTAAGTTAAGGAGCATTCATATTGCACACACTCGTGTGTGTGTGTGTAATTGTATGCAATTTTATTAGATAAATAGATAACAATCAATATCCAGGCCGGGCGCAGTAGATACTTATGAAAACTTAAGATAGTTTTTCTTTCAGAGCCAGGCATGGTGGTGCACACCTGTAATCCCAGCACTCTGGGAGGCCGAGGTAGGTGGATTGCTTGAGGTCATGAGTTTCAGACCAGCCTGAGCAAGAGCAAGACCCCCTTCTCTTAAAAAAAAGAATAGCCAGGCTTTGTGGAGGGTGCCTGTAGTCCCAGCTACTTGGGAGGCTGAGGCAAGAGCATCACTTAAGCTCAAGAGTTTGAGGTGGATGTGAACTATGATGTGACGGCACTCTATCCAGGGTGACAAAGTGAGACTTTGTCTCAAAAAAAAAAATATATATATATATGTATATATCAACACACAGGACTGTTTTATTGCCACAAGAATCCATTGAGCTATCCATTTATAGCCACATCCACTCCCTACTCTCTCCACGAAGCCTTATTCCCTGGCAAACCACGAATAAAGTCTCTAGCCTTATAATTTTGTCATTTTGAGACTATTACATAAGTGGATTCACACAATATGCAATTTTTTGAGACTGGCTTTTTTTATCAGCATAATTCCCTTGAGATCCTTCCAATGTTGTATGTGTCAATAGTTTGTTCCTTTTTGTTGCTGAACAGAATTCCATAGGATAGATGTTTTATCCACTTTCCTACTGCAGGGAATTGGGGCTGATTCCAGTTTTTAGCTATTATGAGTAAAGCTGCTATGAATATTCATATACAGGCTTTTAAAAATAAATTTTTCTTTTCTCTGGGATTAATGTTGCTGGATTATATAGTAATTGCAGTTTTAGTTTTATAATAAACTGCCAAACTATCTTCCAGAGTGCCTATACTATTTTCATTTTCACTACCAATGTATGCCTTAACCAGTTTCTTTGTATTCTCTTTACATGTGCTGTCGAAGCGAGCACATTCTTTGTATTCTCTTAAGCATTTGGTGTTATCACTATTTTTTGGTTTTGCTATTATAAAAAATATGCTAAAATATCTCATCATGGTTTCAAACCACATTTCCCTATTGGCTGGTGATGTTGAACACCTTTCTGTGTGCTTATTGGTTACATGTCTCTTTATGTCTTGCCCATTTTCTGATTTTATGATTGAGTGTTGATAGTTCTTTATTCTGGACATCATTCCTTTTTCAAATATGTGGTTTGCAACTATTTTCTCCCAGTCTATAAGGTTCTTTCCCTCATCTTCACAGGGTCTTTCACAGAGCAAAAGATTTTAATTTTGATGAGATCCAATTTATCAATTTTTCCTTTTATAGATTATGCTTGTAGTATCATGTCTAAGAATTCTTCATCAGGGTCTTTGTGCCAAAGATATTCTCATATTTTATTTTCTAAAAGCTTTATAGTTTTCAAGATTACATTTAAACCAGTCATACATTTTGAATTAATTTTTGTATAAGATGTGATAAGATGTGAGGTTTAGTTTGGAGTTCATTCTTTTTTTTTTGGTATACATTTAGATAGTTAAGCAAATTGTGTCTCTCTCCAAACAGGTAGATGTTCTTGGCCCTTCCTACTCACTTATTATATGGAAAAGATGCCAAAATAAAAAAAAAGAGATGAATTAGTAGAGTGAAGTCCAATAAGCTTTTACTCTGAGAAGGGAAAAATTTGACTCCCAAGAAGCCAGTCCTCCACTTTAGAGCTATAACCATTACAGTATCCTACAGGATGCAAGTAAGACTCAGTAAAGTTTCCAGAGTGACCAAAAGGCCTATAAGGGAAGATGCAATAGCAAAAATGAAGTATTTTTTTCATTTATTCCCTCCACTGTTCAGAAAGTTAGCCTGTGCTATTTTCCATTATTAAAGGACTATCGGAAATTCTTGTGTGTGTTTTTTAATGTCTTACATTGAATAATTGCATGAGTTACTAATGAAAGGAACTTAGTCTGCAATTCAAGTTTACTGCAGGCAATTAGAAGCCAAAATGAATGAAACAAAAAGATTTTTAAGGCAAAATGTGCTTAAAATATGATACCAGATGTCTTAGTCCAATCAAGTTATTATAATGAAATACTACACACTGGGTTAGTGATAAACAACAAAAATCTCTTTCTCACAGTTCTGGAGAGTAGAAACCCAAGATTAAAGCACCAGCAGATTCAGTGTCTGGTTGAGGATCCTTTCTTTTCCTGATTCATAAATAGAGCCTTCTTGCTGGATCCTCACTTGATGGAAGGTGTGTCCAATCTCCCATGAACTTCCTTTATAAGGGCACTAATCCCATTCCTGAGGGCTATACCCTCATGACCTAACCACCTCCCAAAGGCCCACCTCTTAACAGCTTCACTTTGGAAATTAAGTTTCAACATATGAATTTTGTAGGGGGAAACACAAACATTCAGACAATACTGCCATCTAAGAAAGATGAGCTAAAATACAGATTTTTGCTTTTTGAAGTGCTAAATTAAAAGATGTTTGTAAGCTATTTTCTGTAACCAACACCATCAGTTCCGAAAGAGATTTTCCACAACAAGAATTACTCTACTAAGTAATAATAACTCCATGTTGAAAAAACAGAAAATTGCATATTGCTGAGATGTGTGATTATACTTACTTGGGTCTGTTCATTGAGCTGATTAGAGAATAATATTAATGAGGCCAAAGGCAAAGATCATATTCCAATATGGGCCAGTGAAGTTTGCTCTCCTCTATAATAGAAACTTTCCCCCATCCCTCCTCAGCTGTCTGGCCTGTATAACCCCCTGAATCTACTATATGGCTGGATGTACTAAGTAGCAATCCCCTTGGAAATGACAACAGTTTTTTTTTTTTTTTTTACTTATATATTGTGAGACTCTTATTTCCTCTATTTATTTATTTTCTTTTTTTTTATTAAATCATAACTGTATACATTGATATGATCATGGGGCATCATACACTCGCTTCATAGACCATTTGACACATTTTTATCACAATGGTTAACATAGCCTTTCCAGCATTATCTCAGTTACTGTGCCAAAACATTTACAACAGTTTTAAGTGCAGATTAGTTCCCCCAGTTTGTGAAAGGAATTTGTGGACACTGTTAGAAAGGTGTCTTTAGGTTAATAAAACAGGTACTTGTGCTCTGTGGAGGTTTTCTCCCCTGGATGTTAGTAAGTGTTCAATGGAGAAAGGATTATGTGATCAGATAATTGGGGAAATTTTGCCAAGATTTTTTTTTTTTGAGACAAAGTCTCTGTTCTCTGAGCTAGACTGCTGTGGTGTCATAGCTCACAGCAACCTCCAACTCTTGGGTTCAAGTGATCCTCCTGCCTCAGACTCCTGAGTAGCTGGAGCTACAGGTGTCCACCACAATACTCGACTAATATTTCTATTTTTAGTAGAGATGGGGCCTTGCTCTTGCTCAGATTGGTCTTGAACTCCTGAACTCAAGTGATACTCCCACCTCAGCTTCCCAGAATGCTAGGATTAGAGGTGTGAGCTACCGCCTGGCCATAATTTCAGAAATTTTGGGTAAGTGAAGTTGAATATTTTATTATTTTATTTTATTTTTGAGACAGAATCTCAGTTGCCCTGGGTAGATTGTGATATCATCATAGAGTACTAGGATTACAGGTGTGAGCCACCGCTCCTGGCCAAAGCTTTTATTTTTTAACTGAGGATATGGCAGAGCCATTATTTTACTTGTATATTTTATTACTCTTAGATTATAGCATTCAACCTTTTCTAAATTTATTTGACTTGGAACCATTTTTTTTTTTCTGACCATAGCTATTTATATCTCTCAAGAGAGTATTCCAGGGACTAAACAGTTTCAGGTATATCAATGGCTCCCAAACTCTGTTCAAATAAGATGATGCTAACTCTGAGGATTGAATTATCACATAGGAAGAAATAGTCATTAAGGTATAGCATCTGTGTATTCTGGGAATGAGGGCTTATCATTGCTTATTATCTGCTTGACCCAAAACTGGTGATCTAATTGAAAACTGGTTGTCCTTCAGAGTCCTTAAAGATAAAAAAAAAAAATGTTTTTAGAAGTGCGACAACAGTCAGCACATGAGATAGTTAAAAACAGACTATTTATGGTGAAATTTATATGCCTTCAAGTACTGCCAAGCCAACAGCTAGTAAAGAGCTAAAGAGACAGATGGGTAATTTGTTCTCTGATCATTACCCTAACAACTCTTCCTTTCTTTTTTCCTGTTGTTGCCATGTAGTCAGGCCCCAGAACTCTATTCTGAATAATTTTTCTTCCCTATTCTTCCTTTCCCTTCATATATACTTTCTTTTTCTTCTCCTCTCTTCTCCTCACCTCTCCTCTCTTTTTTTCTTTCCTTTCTCTTTTTGAGATAGTCTTCCCTGTTGCCCAGACTAGAGTGCTGTAGCATCAATTTACTTCACAGCAAACTCCAAATGCTAGGTTGTAGTGATCCTCCTGCCTCAGCCTCCCAAGTAGCTGGGACTACAGGCATGTGCCACCACACCCAACTAATTTTTCTATTTTTAGTAGAGACAGGGTCTCCCTCTTGCTTAGGCTAGTCTTGAACTCCCGAGCTCAAGTGATCCTCTTGCCTTGGCCTCCCAGAGTGCTGGGCCACCACACCTGGCCACTTCCCTTTCTTGAACACTCTCATCTACTCTCTTAGCCTTGAGTTCCACCTCTCATTTCTGTGTCTTTGATCCAGAGCTCTGACCTGAGTCCAAGACCTACCTCTCCACTCAGATGTCTTATAGTTACCCAAATTCATCCTTTCCAAAATCCAACTCTTATTTTCTTTCATACTTCAAACCTGCTACTTCTGCTTCTGTGAGGAGCTATATGACATGGATGCTCCTGGGCAGAAAGTTGGATGGATTGGTGTTGTGAGTGGGAGTGTGAAATCCCCCTTCTAGATGAAGGTCTAAAAAGAGAAGTAGAGAACTAGAAGTTCCTGACCAGGGACAAGTCAGGGTCAGAGATCCTATGACTTCCTGTCTTATGGAAGTAGTTGAAGAGAAAATAGATAAAGAGTGAGAAATCTAGAAGAAGCAGCAACATAGTTTTTGTTAACAGATGGGCATTGCTGGCAGGAGGTGGCTCAGGACTGAGCTCCTCTATTCTCTCTGGATGTAAACAGACAAGGATCGGGGAAGCAAAGAGAATAACAAGGATATTCTTTCATTTACCTTGACAATCCAACAGCTGTTGACAATTTGTAATAAAGGAAAGCCATTGGCAAACGAGAAAATCACTTCATAAAGCCTTTAGATTTCAAGATATTTTGAAACATTGTACATATCCTTGAAATTTTTTTTTTTCTTTTCCCTCTAGTTTAATAGATTTTGTTATGGTGTGGGGGTTGTGGCTGGTGTGGGTCTTGTGGTGTTTTATACAAAGCAAGGGATAAACGTCTCTGAGACCAAGGTTACAAATGCAGGAATAATACCACTTCATAGAGTTTTCTTGAGTATTAAATAACCATAGTATTTAGTACTTTACTGACCACAAAGCAAGAGCTCAATAAGTATTATGTTTCACTTCATTTCTCTCAAAAGATGTATAATGATATCTTTCCCCCAAGAATACTAGATAAAGAATGGTGCCTGAGCTATTTTACTACTTGAGGACCAATGCATTGCAGATATTCAGGGAGAAACAAGAACACAAATACCCAGGCAATGTGGACCTCTGGTAAAGATATAGGATTGTCTTTGTTAACCTTGTGAGTGTTTTTCTAAAAAATATTTTTATAATAAAACTTTAAGTACTTTCACCATATTTTATGATGTTTTTCTAATTTTGTCTCTCTTGAAAGTGGCCATAATCTAAGACAGCCACTCCCTAGGATAGCCCTGATGTAGTAGGGGTGGGGGTATTAGGCTTAGGGGTGTGTGTCAGTTGAGACACAATGAGGAAGTGAAACCAAAATGCATGGTACTGAAGAAATGTATTACTCGCAGGTCCCTGAGAAGGTAGGGGATACCTATAAGAAGTTGATGAGAAGTCCAGAGGTTGCAGGGAGCATACCAAGTAGGTGGGGATTGAGGGAGAAAGACCTATAGTGCCTTTATTAAGATCCTGTGGGGTGGGGTGTGGTGGAGAGCTGAGGACATTGTGGATTGACTTTTTTAAAGAAGATATTCATAAAAGAGATAACTTATTTACATAACTCTGGTGTTGGCCATTAGGTTTTATTACAGTTGGCAGCTATGGAGTATGTTGGATTTGGGGTCGAGATGAGGGACAAATAGACCATATAGCAAATAACCCCTTGGGGAAAGGAAGTTATAACTAGGCCAAAGGTATCAGGTTACTACTTGGTTTTAAACAACTTATGTCAGTTCTAAAAATGAATGCCAAGTTAGCAGCTACGTTAAATAAATTCATGACACATATTATCATTTGAACTGATACTGAAGAAACCTGCTCAGTGGAGGAGTCCATAAGCTAAATAATAGTAATCAAAATAATAATAGCTAATATTTCTTTAACACATATTAGTGTGCAAATCACTTTAGATTCGTTAGCTCATTTAATTCCCTAATAACACTGATTTGTAGTTACTGCAATTATCCATGTGTGACAGCAAAAGTGTTAATTATACTCTTTTGCTGTCCTTTGATGAAGGTGCCTATTAATAATGGATGCATTCTTTATTCAGTATGTTGGTGAGTGTGGGTATGTGAGTTTGGAAGACCCCATACATAGAGATACCTTACTTGACCTAAGAAAGGGTTAGAAAATGAAGGAGAATTATGAGGCTAGAAGAGAGAGGCCCAAACTGGAAAGGCTAAGCTTAAAAGGGGACCTGCTGGATCTAAGATGTAAGACCTGAAAAATGATATCTAATGGGGATTTTTGGAAAACATCATTTTGTTTTGTAAACCTACTCCATCTTGCTTCTGGAATATGAGTTTTACTTTGTAGTCAGTGCAGGGGAAAAAAAAAGAGATGCTGTATACAGATACTGTGAACATATGGATTATGCCATCTCAGAAACAGAGAAACAGGTTTAGAGAAGTCAAGAAAGTCAATAGAAAGGAAATGAAACCTTAAAGCCAAGATTTAAGATTTAAGCCAAAATTAGGTTAAGGCTATGGTCTTAACCATTAAGGTAGACTACTTTCTGATTATGTTAGTTTCAAGTGTATTTATCAGTTTATAATCTATAATCTCAGGCTATAACTTTTAATCTAAGGTCATTCATACTCCTCTCACTCAGTGGAGCTACAAGATGTCCTCCTTGGCCAGGGTCTAAGGGACTCCTTATACTTTCTCTTTCACAGCAACTTTAAGGAAGGTGACAGTGTGTGCTCTTTTATGGAATAAACATTGGAGGGCTGAATGTCGAGCATGGTTCCTGACTTTTTCTTTCTTTCTCCTCTTCCTTCTTTCCTTCCTGCCTTCCTTCCATACAGGACAGGTGGTGCCCCAGCCAGCTGAACTGGAGGACCTGCTGCCTCTGCCTTGGCAGTGTTGGTGCTGCGACAGCCGGCAGAGGAACCAGCAAGGTGGAGGGTAGGCAAGGGGAGGCCTCCCACCCCCACCGGAGGCTCCAATAGCCAAAGGGGCTGAAAAACTGCTGGGGAGACACCGATGCCTTGGTGTCTACTTCCCCTTGCACTTATGACTGAATTCCATTTCCTATGCCTAGGTCAATTTCATGTAAGTTTCCTAGGCCTCAATTCCTGGAATGGACTGTGTCCATTCATTAATACATTCATTCACCCTGCCCCAGTGGAAGAGACTGCATCCATTCATTTCCTGGCCTTATATAGAAGAACCCATGCACCTATATATATCCTGAGAGGGAGAGAGACAGGGAGAGAGACAGAGAGAGCTTCTCTCTCCTGACTTGGGTTTTCTCTCCCTGCCGGGAGCTTTAGTGTTTTTGTATTCTTTTCTGTAAATAAATGCTGTCTTACCACTGATTTGTGGTCTGCAGATTTATTCTTCAAATCACTGAGACCAAGAACCTGAAACTTCGGTATCCGTCCATCCATCCATCCATTCATTCATTCCTTCCATCCTTCCTCCCTTCTTTCTTTGAGACAGATTCTTACTCTGTCATCCAAGCTAAAGTGCCATAGTGTTATAGCTGACATAGCTGACAGCAACCTCAAACTCTTAGGCTCAAGCAATCCTCTTGCGTCAGCCTCCAAGAGTGCTAAGATTACAAGTCTGAGCCATCAGGCCTGTTCAGACTTTTAACTGAAAAGCCTATTAGGACAAAAAGATCACCACGAAATGAATGAAAACATATAAAATCGTATGGCAGGAGACTAACCTCCAAACACTGTTTGATTATTTAAAACATTTTTCAAATATTTTCTTTTCCCTCCTGAATAGAAAACATGGGAACTGCTGAGGTTCGGGAGGTCCTGATTTCCCAAACCTAGTTAACTCGGTTTGATTACTCAGCTGAGGTAGAAAGTTCAACTGAGGCACAGCAGTAATTGAAAGCAAAACTGAGTGGCAACAGAAAATAAAACTGGAGCAGCATAGGCAGTGTGAATAGAAAGTAGGCTCAGGGCCTGTAGCACAGCGGTTATGGCGCCAGCCACATACACCTAAGGCCGTGGGTTCAAACTGGCCTGGGCCAGCTAAACAACTGCAACAAAAAATAGTTGGCATTGTGGCAGGCGCCTGTAGTCCCAGCTACTTGGGAGGCTGAGGCAAGAGAATCATTTAAGCCCAAGAGTTTGAGGTTGTTGTGAGCTGTGACCCCACGACACTCTACCGAGGGCAACATACTAAGACTCTGTCTTAAAAAAAAAAAAGAAAAGAAAAGAAAAAGGAAGTAAAAGTAACTTGCATAAGTTTCAATGTAACAAAGAGAAATTTTATTTAGGAAGAACAAAGAGAAAGTTTAGACTCTTTCCAAAGAGTGTTGGAAGTGAGTGCCTCTCATGAAGGAGCAGAGGTGAGAGAGACGCACACTAGGGCAGCATGCAGTTATAAATACCTCTTTGAAGGTATGTTAGGTCTTATATAGGTTGTTAAGTCTTTCATTGGCCTCTCTGCACCACCAGGCATTATTGGCCTTTTCTACTGGTCATTGATTACTGTCTTCCTCTATTGGACATTGATTACTATGTTACCTTATGTCCACTTTCTTTTCCCTTTTCAGGGGGGAGAGCTGTTGAGTGTTTAATGATCCTATGTGCCCTTCAGTGTTTATAGTTCCACAAGCCAGGGTTTCTCCTATCCCCCTTGAAGCCCATCTCTTTGTATCCCTTCTCAGGAACACTTCCCTATGTTTTCCTATCAAACCACTCTGTTCCCTCCATTTCCCTTTTGCCTCCCCATGTAAACTGAAAATTTCTAATGATCACAAGTACTTCTCTTTTGGTTGTAGACCCAAAATAAGTGACTGAGGCAAAAATCTCCATCAATGGAGATTTAAGCCAAAATTGAAGATGCGTCTGGGAAGAACATGAACTACACACAAAATTGTAGCCATTTTTCCAAAGGGGTATTTAGAAGTTTCAGCATTTAAAAAGCATGCAGAATAAAAATAAGGTAGGGTGCTGAAGGTACTGAGACAAAATAGTTACACTCTTGTGAGAAGCAGGAAAGTCTATATTTTACATAAGATAGAATGTTAGAAGAGAAAAAGGGAGTGAAGAAAGCATTGCCTATGTAGATGTCCCTGGGATGCCCACTATGTAGAAGAATGTCTGATTCTGTTCTGTCTCCCTTCTCCTGCCTGTGAAGATAAATTTATAATTCATTATTTGTGTGGAATTGAACAGACTTTAGTTTTAAAAGCTAGTCATACTTCGTGTGTTCTTGCTTATGGGAGGTTAGGGGATGAGGGGAAACTTCCCCTTTCCCCTGAAGGATTACTCACAATGAAGGCAGATTAATCAGAGGAAGAGGTTTATTTATCATACACACAGAGAGAATCACAAACTGACTACCCAATATCCCAATTGGATCCAGATATATTTATGGCTGCCTTTTAGTGGGGTGGGGATCACAAGGAATGTAAGTAATTCTGTTATGATTATATAATAAATAATAACATGATAATAAATGGTTGCTAGGGAGGATGAATAGATATTTGGGAGAATGAAGGTTGGGGAGGAAAAATATTGACTTGTAAATTAACCTGAGAGATGGGTTTAAAATGATTTTGGCCAGTTCTGGTGGTATTTTTGATCTTTTTCCTGCAATATATTGAGATAACTGGGAGGGGAAGTTAAGTCAATTGTTCTTTTGATGGGTCCACTTGGTTAATTAGTTAGATGGGAAGTCTCTTTCTTTCTTTTTCTTTTTTTTTTTTGGCCGGGGCTGGGTTTGAACCCGCCACCTCCGGCATATGGGACCGGCGCCCTACTCCTTGAGCCACAGGCGCCGCCCATTAGTTAGATGGGAAGCCTCTTTCAAGGGCCTATTGATCTCTAAGGGCCTTTAATTCAAAATACTCTTTATACCTGTCAATGGAAAAGAGCCATATTCTATAAAATAATTTAAGGAGGTTTATTCTGAGCCAGATTTGAGGACCATGACACAGAACCACACCCAAGAAGCCTTGAGCAAGGGGGCTCGTGGTGGTGGGATTACAATTTAGTTTTATACATTTTAAGGAGACAGTAATTACAGGTGAGGTCATAAATCAATACATGGAAAACATACATTGGTTTGGCCCCCAAGGGTGGGATATCTGGAAGGGAGGGGTACCACAGGTTATAGGTGGGTTAAAGATTCTTTCTCTGACAATTGGCTGAAAGTTAGAGTTTAGCTAAAAGAACAGGAGTCAGTGAAAAGGAATGTTGTGGGACAAAGAGGGTCCCGGCTGCCTGTCACTGTCAGCCAATTTACAGAGATGGGGATAGGTCCGCCAAACTTAAATTGTCAGAGGCTGGGATTTTGGAGAACAATGAGAGTAGCTTCTTTAAGACTGTTTTGTTCTTCCATTTCCAAAATTACAGTTTTTTACATAAAAGTTCAAAGTAAAGACCACACCAACCTCTATCCCAAATAATAATCAGCATAACTCAGTGACCTATTACAACATTCCAGTTCAAAAGTTAATCTCCCAAATCAATCCACCTAAGCTACTCAAGATAGGCATCTGTAGGGTGGGAGCTAAATTTACAAAGCAGTAAGAATGGGAGACAGGGGGTGAAGGTCAGGCAGGACCTAAGACTGATCAGACCAGCTGTGTTATATCCACCCTAGCTAAAATGACTCCATGTTATTCTCATTACATGTGCTTTCATTCCCCACTCCTATTACTACATTTCATATCTATTAAATAGTTTTTAAATGAAAATAATTATTATAATTTACTGTATTTGTTCAGGGAAAGAACTTATTTGGGTGAGGGATGTAGGTCTAAAGTTACACTGGGAACAACATGGAGCACAGATAATAAAAATCAACATGGGGCACATTAAATACAGTAACAAATACAGATTTCTGAGAATAATATATTTCTCATTCTGATGACTAAAGCTCTTAACTCTTGTCTCTTCACAGTTGTGCAGTCCACTGATCAGGCTCAAGTTTGTTGGTTTTCTCAGGGAGATAAGACTTGATGTAGGAGTGATGTAATCTAGACAATTTGACCACTGTAGGGACAAAGCAGGACATACTGAAGCGATTTCATTTTTCCTTGAATGATTGGTCAGGTCTTTCCCTCCAAGTTCTGAGGATAACCTGGTCACTGACTGGAATGTACGTAGGTTTTATGAAGCAGGGAAAGGGGTCTCTTATGTAATTCAGAGTGTGGCATAGTGTAGCTCAGGAAGCAGCCAGGTGTGCCATGACAGAGAGCAAAGGTCATATGCTGGAGGCCTTGAAAAAGCAGGAAGGTCATTTTGGGTGGAGGGTCTAAGGCCCATTGAGGGGTATGAGTGGGTTCATTATTAGAAGGCAGGACCTGGAAAATATCTTAAATATTCCAGGGTAAAGAAGTAAACAGAGGCCAAATCTGGCTTCTTCAAGCCAACATGGATGAAGCCAGGGTTGTGAAATCTATTAGCAGTCACAGGGTTAGGGGGTTGAGTGATCTCTGTTGAGCCTTAGGCTTTTGCAGGTTTTTCCCATCAGACTTAGAGACAAATCAAACCTCTAATAACTCTTTTTTTTTGGCATGTACTCTGTAGATTGGGACAGGCATTTTAGCATTATTTGGTAATGTTACTTCTGAGGCAGCCATCTCAATATATGTCAGAGACAAGTACTTTGGGGTAAATAATTTTAATTTTTTTTTCAGTGCCTACTTTCAAATTAAAAGATTTCACACTTTAAAACTCCATGTGTTATCTCAGGACTAAAAAGCAGACAGAAAATACAAATTATAGTAAATCTGATGACTGTATATAATTCTATACACTTTGGCCAGTCTCTTAATCTTATGAACAGATCAGTTTGGTCAAATAGGTACGTGTCATTCCATGAGTTGGCATTGCAGACAAGGCTGCCATCTAAAACAAGTAGACCAAAGTTTCTTAGTTTTGAACTGTATTTCACTCTCTCTAATTTCATAGACAAATTTTATTAAAGACAAATAATAACAGGATCAATTTATTTGATAGTAAAATAGTCAAATAAAAAAGTCTCTTTGGCACTGAGACTTTGGGTAATCACTCTTGTGATTCCCCCTGTGTGCACGGTATTTGGAAATAAACCTTTCTCTTATTAATCTACCATAATTGTGAGTTGATCTTTCAGTGACTCAACCAAAGAGAAAAAGGCAGGTTTTCCTTGTGATTCCTACATCATAATAAATAAATATTTTGTTATAATAAATAAATATCAGCTTATTTCTAAAGGGGGTGGGGTGTAGCCTTGAAAAATAAGTTTTCACAACATGTCTACAGATGGCACTATATGAAAGGGTTTGCTGACAAACACTGATATATCTCGAAATTATCTGAAGTGAATGAAGCTGTATGACTCGGCAATCCATCCTTGTGTTTGTAGTAAAAAGGTGTACCTCCTGCTGAATGTATCCTACAGTTTTGTTTAGATTTGAAATGGTAAGTTAGGTGGACACAATTACCTTGCAAATCCTAGTTTTGAAAAATTTCCAAGTATTACCAGAATTTCTTTCTTCAGTAGCTCCTTGGTCTCAGGGATTCAAAGAATGAACCCACAGACACAGAGCAGTGGTGAGATAGGATTTATTAAACAGAAAGGAATACAGAAGGAGTAAAAAGCACCAGAGCATCAGGCAGAGGGAAAGACCCAAGTGGGAAGTTTCCACATGTGTCCTTTGTCTAGGGGTATAAAGTCTTGAGAATTATGTTTGGCCAGGACAGGACTTGGTAGAGACAAACACCTTTTCAAGGTTAATGAGTGTAGTAACAAATGAATTAATGCAACCCCTCCAGCTCAGGGCAAAATGGCAGGGCATCTCCTTTGTGAAATTGCCCAGGCATAGGAAACTGGGGTTCCCTGTCTAGACTTGAACTGGGGAAACCTGTGTCAATTCTCCCTCTCTGAGTAGAAACCCTAATTGCTATTAGGGACAAATGGATGCAGACTTGATCTAACTGCTTCCTGCTGGTCAAGGGATTGTAGAAGGGGGCAGTTAGGGATTCTTTGGAGGAGGGTAATTTAGGGATCTTCAATACAATCGAATCTTGACCTGGAACCATTTTTACTGTTTGTGGCCTGATGATGTCATCTCTAGAAGACACAAATCTAATTTGCATATTAAAAGCCAAGGGTAGAAAAGCTAGAGGAGAGGGTTAATTACAGTGCCATTGGTGTCAGGTTGGAAATAATAAAGTCAGTGATTACAAAAGGAAACTACATTAACACTTTCCTTTTCAGTTTCTAAATAATAATTTCAAATTTTCTTTAGGCTGACAAGTGTAGGTGGATGGTGGTTGATTCTCTTCATGGCCCACTTTTGTAGGAAGTGGTGGGTTCTAGGATTTTACTCATGAATGAGGCATCTATTCTTATAAATTTAACAGCTGTAGAAGAAGACAAGATTACAGGAAAGGGACTCTCCCAACTTGGGGTTAAGGAACAAGAATTGGAGTGAAGAATTTTGATCACAACTAGATCTTCAGGAGAGAAAAGCTCTTTTAGTGTTGAATGTGAAAATGTAGTTGGGAGGTTTTTAAGGATTTGTTGAAATTTAGCTAAAGAAGTAATACATTTCACTAATTCTCTAGTTTCTTGATCTTATAATTAATCATTAGTTAAGAAGGGCCTTCTGTATAATAACTCAAATGGGTTACAACTGAGTCTGAAATAAATTTCCTATTCTAAGAAGAACAATGGAAAGTAATTTAGTCTAAGGGAGATGAGTTTCTTGAGTTAGCTTTCATAACTGTCCTTTGATTTTATCATTCATTTTTATCTACCTTCCCAGGGGATTGGGGTCTCCAACAACAGTGTAGATATTTTATGCCTGGGGCTTTAGATATTTCCTGTGTAACAGCTGCTTTGAAGTCAGGTGCATTATCACTTTGCAAACTCCAAGGGAGTCCAAACCTGGGCATAATCTCATGTACTAAAGCCTTTACAACTTCCTGGGCCTTTTCTGTCCTGTAAGGGAATGCTTCAACCCAATTAGTAAAAATATCCACAAATACCAGCAAATATGGTATACCATGTACCTTAGGGAGATGAGTATTTTGCAATCTTCATCTGGATATTTACCTTTTTTTTTTTATATCAGGGTTTCGGGGGGGGGCTGGTAGATGGTGATTTGAAGGATTGTTTCTCTGACATACATCACAAGTCCTTATTATCTGTTTTATGGTTTTAAATAAGTTTTTTTTTCCATCAAAGAGAGCTTTAGCCATTTGATAGGTACTTTTGGCGCCAAAATGAAAAGTCTGATGTAAAGTTTTAAGTATTTTCCATTGACTTGCAGCAGGTAATAGCAAAAGTCCACTTTATTATGTAGCTTGCCTGAAGGAAGTCTGAAGGAAGTAGTAAAAAGTCTCTGGATAAATCCCATTCCTTTTCCTTTTGGGCATATTGAGGTGCATGATTCTCAACTGACTCCTTCCAAATGAGGTGTGCCACAAGGGAGACTTTTCCCTTCTGTTCTGCCATTTTAGACTCTTTATTGGTAAGTTTGTTACCTCCAGAAATATAATTGAAAGATTTTTGGTATCCCTTACAGTGAATAACCATTACTTCTTGTGGAGGATGAACAGCTTGTAATAACCTATTACATGAGGATATTTTATGGGGAAGCCATTTGAAGTTAGGTGTTGTTTTTCCTTCCAAATGGCAGCATGGGCATGTAAAATGAGGAAAGCATATTTTGAATCAGTATATATAAAGACTTGTTTGTCTCTCCCTGTTTTAAAGCACAGGTTAAAGCTATTAGCTCAGCTAATTGCAGGATGGTTCCTGAAGGAAGAGACCCACTTTCAATTATAGCATGCTGAATAACTATAGCAGAGCCTGTTTCACAAGTTCATCATTCTATGAAAGAACTTCCATCTGTGTACAAAATGTCAGTTTTTTTTTTTTGGATTAAAGTTCAATATACTAATATCCATTGTATGTCATTAACAATGAGAGAATTAAAGTTTACATGACAACACAATTCTTCAGAATTTCTTTTTTTTTTTTATTGTTGGGGATTCATTGAGGGTACAATAAGCCAGATTACACTGATGGCAATTGTTAGGTAAAGTCCCTCTTGCAATCATGTCTTGCCCCCATAAAGTGTGACACACACCAAGGCCCCACCCCCCGCCCTCCGTTCCTCTTTGTGCTTCCCCCCCATAACCTTAATAGTCATTAATCGTCCTCATATCAAAATTGAGTACATAGGATTCATGCTTCTCCATTCTTGTGATGCTTTACTAAGAATAATGTCTTCCACGTCCATCCAGGTTAATACAAAGGATGTAAAGTCTCCATTTTTTTTAATAGCTGAATAGTATTCCATGGTATACATATACCACAGCTTGTTAATCCATTCCTGGGTTGGTGGGCATTTAGGCTGTTTCCACACTTTGGCGATTGTAAATTGAGCTGCAATAAACAGTCTAGTACAAGTGTCCTTATGATAAAAGGATTTTTTTCCTTCTGGGTAGATGCCCAGTAATGGGATTGCAGGATCAAATGAGAGGTCCAGCTTGAGTGCTTTGAGGTTTCTCCATACTTCCTTCCAGAAAGGTTGTACTAGTTTGCAGTCCCACCAGCAGTGTAAAAGTGTTCCCTTCTCTCCACATCCACGCCAGCATCTGCAGTTTTGAGATTTTGTGATGTGGGCCCTTCTCACTGGGGTTAGATGATATCTCAGGGTTGTTTTGATTTGCGTTTCTCTAATATATAGAGATGATGAACATTTTTTCATGTGTTTGTTAGCCATTCGTCTGTCATCTTTAGAGAAGGTTCTTTTCATGTCTCTTGCCCATTGATATATGGGATTGTTGGCTTTTTTCATGTGGATTAATTTGAGTTCTCTATAGATCCTAGTTATCAAGCTTTTGTCTGATTGAAAATAGGCAAATATCCTTTCCCATTGTGTAGGTTGTCTCTTTGCTTTCGTTATTGTCTCCTTAGCTGTACAGAAGCTTTTCAGTTTAATGAAGTCCCATTTGTTTATTTTTGTTGTTGTTGCAATTGCCATGGCAGTCTTCTTCATGAAGTCTTTCCCCAGGCCAGTATCTTCCAGTGTTTTTCCTATGCTTTCTTGGAGGATTTTTATTGTTTCATGCCTTAAATTTAAGTCCTTTATCCATCTTGAATCAATTTTTTTGAGTGGGGAAAGGTGTGGGTCCAGTTTCAGTCTTTTACATGTAGACATCCAGTTCTCCCAACACCATTTATTGAATAGGGAGTCTTTCCCCCAAGGTATGTTCTTGTTTGGTTTATCGAAGATTAGGTGGTTGTAAGATGTTAGTTTCATTTCTTGGTTTTCAATTTGATTCCAAGTGTCTATTTCTCTGTTTTTGTGCCAGTACCATGCTGTCTTGAGCACTATGGCTTTGTAGTACAGACTAAAATCTGGTATGCTGATGCCCCCAGCTTTATTTTTGTTGCTAAGAACTGCCTTAGCTATACGGGTTTTTTTCCTGTTCCATACAAAACGCAGAATCATTTATTCCAAATCTTGAAAGTACGATGTTGGTATTTTGATAGGAATGGCATTGAATAGGTAAATTGCATTGGCAAGTATAGACATTTTAACAATGTTGATTCTTCCAAGCCATGAGCACGGTATGTTCTTCCATTTGTTAATATCCTCTGCTATTTCCTTTCTGAGGATTTCATAGTTTTCTTTATAGAGGTCCTTCACCTCCTTCGTTAGGTATATTCGTAGGTATTTCATTTTCTTTGAAACTATGGTGAAGGGAGTTGTGTCCTTAATTAGCTTCTCATCTAGACTGTTATTGGTGTACACAAAGGCTACTGACTTGTGGACATTGATTTTATATCCTGAAACATTACTGTATTTTTTGATGACTTCTAGGAGTCTTGTGGTTGAGTCTTTGGGGTTCTCTAAGTATAAGATCATGTCGTCAGCAAAGAGGGAGAGTTTGACCTCCTCTGTTCCCATTTGGATTCCCTTTATTTCCTTGTCTTGCCTAATTGTATTGGCTAGAACTTCCAGCACTATGTTGAATAGTAAAGGTGACAGAGGACAACCTTGTCTGGTTCCAGTTCTAAGAGGAAAAGCTTTCAGTTTTACTCCATTCAGTAAAATATTAGCTGTGGGTTTGTCATAGATAGTTTCAATCAGTTTTGGAAATGTGCCACCTATGGCTATACTCTTCAGTGTTCTAATTAGAAAAGGATGCTGGATTTTTATCAAATGCTTTTTCTGCATCTATTGAGAGGATCATGTGATCTTTATTTTTGCCTCTGTTAATATGGTGGATAACGTTTATGGACTTGTGTATGTTAAGCCAGCCTTGCATCCCTGGGATGAAGCCTACTTGATCATGATGAATGACTTTTTTGATGATAAGCTGTAATCTATTGGCCAGGATTTTGTTGAGAATTTTTGCATCTATATTCATGAGTGAGATTGGTCTGAAATTCTCTTTTCGGTTTGGGTCTTTTCCTGGTTTTGATATCAGGTTGATGTTTTCTTCATAGAATGCGTTGGGGAAGATTCCTTCTTCCTCAATTTTTTGGAATAATTTCTGCAGTACAGGAATAAGCTCTTCCTTGAAGGTTTGATAGAATTCTGGAGTGAAGAAATCTGGACCAGGGCATTTTTTGGTTGGAAGATTTTTTATTGTTTCTTTGATCTCAGTGCTTGAAATTGGTCTGTTCAGGAGCTCTATTTCTTCCTGGCTGAGTCTAGGGAGAGGGTGTGATTCCAAATATTTATGAATTTCCTTCACACTGTCAAATTTCTGGGCATAGAGTTTCTGGTAGTATTCAGAGATGATCTCTTGTATCTCTGTGGGATCAGTTGTTATTTCCCCTTTATCATTTCTGATTGAGGTTACTAGAGATTTTACTTTTCTATTCCTCGTTAGTCTGGCCAATGGTTTATCTATTTTATTTATTTTTTCAAAAAACCAACTCCTTGTTTCCTTAATTTTCTGAATGATTCTTTTGTTTTCAATTTCATTGATCTCTGATTTGATTTTGGATATTTCTTTTCTTCTACTGAGTTTAGGCTTAGATTGTTCTTCTTTTTCCAATTTCATAAGATCTCTTGTGAGATTGTTGATCCGCTCTCTTTCTGTTTTTTGAATGTAGGCATCTAAAGCGATGAATTTTCCTCTCAAAACTGCTTTTGCAGTATCCTACAGGTTTTGGTAGCTTGTGTCTTCATTGTTGTTATGCTCAAGGAAGTTAATGATTTCCTGTTTCATTTCTTCCTGCACCCATCTGTTATTCAACAGAAGATTGTTTAATTTCCATACCTTTGGGTGGGGTCGAGCATTTTTGTTAGAGTTGATTCCACCTTTAGTGCCTTATGTTCTGAGAAGATACAAGGTAAAATTTCAATTCTTTTGATTCTGTTGATATTTGTTTTGTTTTGTGTCCCAGGATATGATCAATTTTGGAGAATGTTCCATGGGGTGATGAGAAGAATGTATATTCTTTATCTTTGGGGTGGAGTGTTCTATATGCGTCTACCAAGCACAGTTGTTCTAGGGTCTCATTTAAATCTCTTATATCTTTGTTTAATTTCTGTTTAGAGGATCTGTCCAGCTCTGTAAGAGGAGTGCTAAAGTCCCCTGTTATTATGGTATGGTCAGATATCATATTGCTCAGACTGAGTAAGGTCTGTTTCAAGAATCTGGGAGCATTTAAATTGGGTGCATAAATATTTAGAATTGAAATGTCTTCTTGTTGTATTTTTCCCTTGACCAATATAAAGTGACCATCTTTGTCTTTTTTGACTTTAGTTGCTTTAAATCCACATGCATCTGAAAATAAGATTGCAACTCCTCTTTTCTTCTGAATTCCATTTGCCTGAAAAATTGTCTTCTAACCCTTGACTCGGAGCTTTGATTTGTCTTTTGAAGCCAGGTGTGTTTCTTGCAGACAGCAAATGGATGGCTTGTGTTTTTTCATCCAGTCAGCCAATCTGTGTCTCTTCAGTGGGGTATTCAAGCCATTAACATTTATTGAGATAATTGATACGTGTGGTAGTATTCTATTCATCTTAGTTTGTGAGAGTCCATTGCTTAGTTTTATCTTTTGCATCAGTGTGGAGGTTAGGTTCTGTCCTTTAATTTCTGAGTTCTTACTTTGCTGCTGATCCATTGTGGTGGTCAGTGTGCAGAACAGGTTGAAGTATTTCCTGTAGAGCTGGTCTTGTTGTGGAGAATTTCCTCAATGTTTGTATATCTGTAAATGATTTGATTTCTCCATCAATTTTGAAGCTTAGCTTAGCAGGGTACAGAATTCTGGGCTGGAAATTGTTCTGTTTAAATAGATTAAAGGTTGATGACCATTGTGTTCTTGCTTGGAAAGTTTCATTACAGAAGTCTGTGGTCACTCTGATGGATTTGCCCCTGTAGGTCAACTGGCGCTAACTCCTGGCAGCTTGCAGAATCTTTTCTTTTGTCTTGACTTTGGACAGGTTCATGACAATGTGTCTTGGAGAAGCTCGGTTAGAGTTGAGGCGACCTGGGGTCCGATATCCCTCTGAAAGCAGTGCGTCAGAATCTTTGGTGATATTTGGGAAATTTTCTTTTATAATATTCTCTAGTGTGGCTTCCGTTCCTCTGGGGCATTCTTCTTCCCCTTCTGGGATTCCTATAACTCGTATGTTGGAACGCTTCATAAAGTCCCATAATTCTGACAGTGAACGTTCTGCTTTCTCTCTCTTCTTTTCTGCCTCTTTTACTATCTGATTTATCTCAAGAACTTTGTCTTCTACCTCTGAAATTCTTTCTTCTGCATGGTCTAACCTGTTGCTGATACTTTCCATTGCATCTTTAAGTTCCCTAATTGACTGTTTCAGTTCATTCAGCTCTGCTATATCCTTTTTATATTCTTCATATCATTCATCTCTTATTTGATTCTGTTTTTGGATTTCCTTTTGGTTATTTTCCACTTTATTAGCAGTTTCTTTCATTGTTTCCATCATTTGTTTCATTGTTTTCAACATGTGTATTCTAAATTCCCTTTCTGTCATTCCTAACATTTCTTTATAGGTGGAATCCTCTGCAGTAGCTACCTCACGGTCCCTTGGCGTGGTTGTTCTGGACTCGTTCTTCATATTGCCTGGAGTTTTCTGCTGATTCTTCCTTGTGAGTGATTTCTTTTTTCTTTTTTTTGGTTATTGGCCGGGGCTGGTTTTGAACCCGCCACCTCTGGCATATGGGACCGGCAAGTGAGTGATTTCCTTTATCTGTTTCCTTGCCCTAATTTTCCTTTCACTTCCTCTTGCTCTTTAAGTTCTCGTGCCTGTGGACTAAGGGTTACAGGACCAGAAGGGTGAGAAGGTTGAAAAGCAAAAAAGGGATGAAAGAAAGGAGGACCAAGTGATAAAAAAAAAAAGAAAAATAGAGAAAGGAGAGGGCGTGGGTAAAAGGAATATTGACAAAAAGAAGAGAGGCACAGAAAGAGGGAGACAGAGCAATATAGGTGTACAGTAGGGTACTTTGACACAACCTTAAAAAAAACCCACCTTCTGGGGGTGCCCAGTTGGGTGGTTCCCTTGTGGTCAGCAGCTCTTTGCTAACCTGATCAGACACAGTGCCCCACCTCCACCAAGTAGAGAGGAAAGACAAAAATGCTATAAATCATACCAAAACAAGCAAACAGAAAACTTTACCGGATATAATTGGGTGAAAAACCAAATAATAGCCGTAGAAACACTAACAAAATTGAAGGTCTAGTTATTGAAAAAGGCAGCAATGGGAAATTATAATTAAACTAGAAAAATTGAGAAAGAAAAAGGATCTGTATGGAAACGGTTGAAATTAAAAAACAAGACAACATCAACAACATCAAAATAAACAAAAAAAACTACCAAACCAAAAAAAAAAAAGCACAACCAAAAACAAAGCAGTATGTATATGTTGTTGAATATTGTCTGGGCAACACGTGGTCTTCTGGGGTATGAGATGTTAATCACAGTTCTGATACGACTGGAGGCTGCTGATTTCTCAAACCCCAGCAGGTAGACACCCTAAATCTCTCTTCAGCCCACTTAAAAGGCATTTAGAACTTGTGAACTTGCTGAGCAGAAGCTTTCCCAGGAAAGTGCTTGTCACTGGAATCACTGCTGAAGTGGCTATCCACTTACCCAGTGTGCCAAAACCAGTCTCACTCTGCCCCTGAGGGTTAGGGCTGCAAGGCGGCTCAGACCTCACCCTAAGGCTACTTGGTCGCTGGGTTACCAGCTCCCACCCGATTCTAGCTCTGCAACCCTGAGGGTGGAGCTTGCCGGGGCAGATCGCTCACAATGGCTCCCTGTGACCCACAGCCAAACACTATTAGCTCCGTCTGGCTCAGCAGCTCAGACTGGGGCCCTAGACAACAGCCAAAGTTCTCCACACTCCCGCTCAGGCTCTCCCCAAGGCAGTTCAACTGAGTGCCAAGTCCAAAGACACCAAAATAGTTCACCGGTAAGGCCTTTCTGGTTTGCAGTCTCGCTGCTACTGAACTTACAGTTGCGGGCGTGTTTAGATGGATTGAACACATGTGACCACTTGCTGTTTTTCCACTGTTTTAGTCCTCCTCTTGGGGTCCGGAAGTCTCTCGCTGACTCCCTGTATCCTCACAGGGGTTATGATAGGCGGATCCCACCAGCCAGAGATGCCTGGAGTCCTATCTCCCCAGACTCACCGTGTCCAGATGCAAGGAAGCTGTTACTCAGCTGCCATCTTGCTCCGCCTCTCCAATTCTTCAGAATTTCTGCATGGAAAACTTCTAATTATTATTCAAAATATAAAAAGACACATGTCTGTATATATTACAAAATTGTTACTAATTTTTTTTTTTTTTACTTGTTTAGATATTCCTTCAGTTATAACTTGGGTTATTCTCTTTCTAGGGATATCAATATACCACATAGCAAATTCAGTTTGCTCTGGGGGTTCAGAAGGATTGTAGCAAACAGCTGGCCCATTGGGGGGCACACAGATATGATATTGGATATTATTATATATGCAAGTAACTTCAGGATTTCTTGTACATTCATAACAAGAGTAAACCAATAACACAATTTTGACAGTTTGTCTAGTTTGGGTTACCTTTTGGATACATTTTTCACAAGCTTCATCATGTCTTACACCTAAGATTAAAGAAGGAAGGTGGAAAAGTCCAAAGCAAAGAATCAGAAATCAGTCCCATGCTGCTGCTGCTCATCCTTGAGCTTTTGCTGTGTGTAGAACAGTCAGCTAAAGTGGTATGTGACTGGGGCAGGACTGTAGTCTGGTTTTTCACAATAATATGGTGGGGATGATGCTCTGGGTGTCACTGGACTGCCAACTCCCCATGGCTGGCTGGTTTCACACGTGAGTGATGTATCCAGGCAGGAATGCCATTCACCTTCACTGCTGTTGGTATGGACAGGATTACCAAGTAGGGGCCTTTTCACCAGGGCTTCAGTAGGCTCAGGTTCCAATATTTAACTCCACCTGGTTATGTAGAGAGTGGGGATGGACTGGGGGTGATAAAATAATAGGATATCTATCATTTACCCATTCTGAAATCTTTTTTTCATTATTTGTCCCAGTGACATTAGTTGGCTAGTAAGTTTTTTTTGTTCCAATTCTCTCAGGACCCCTGGTAAATTTTTTAAAATGGGAGGGGTCCTGTGATGTAGTATTTTATTGGGTGAGTAATCTATTTTTTTTTTTTTAGTTTTTTTTTTAACCAGGTTGCATTGATTGCATTTATTTGGTAAAGTCCCTCTTATACTTGTGTCCCAGCCCCGAAAGGTATGTCACACACCCTGATCCCTCAGCCCCCTCCCTCCTTCACTCTCTCTTCTCTTCTCCCATCCCCCCACTGTATACTAGGTCATTAAAACCTACCTAATGGGTACAATGAACACTGTTTGGATGATGGGTGCACTTATAACCTTGACTCAAGCATTACAAAAGTGATCCATGTAACCAAAAATGTGTGTACCCCTGTAATATTTTTAAATAAAATATGATTACACATACAAAAAAATGTCAAGATTAGGTAGGGGGGTTTCTTGTAAGTCTTCTCTAGCTGCATAGGTCTGTGCTATAATTTGTTGGCAATCATGCCCTATTTCCTCATTGGACTCAGGGAGGAAAGAGGCAGGACTCAAAGTACAGGTGTGTAATTGTAGGACTGGCCCTTCTAGTAATAGGTTTATATTGAAGAAGCCAAAGATTGACTTTTGAATTTAAAAGTCCCAATACAGTCATGAGAAGTATAAATAATAAGGACTTTTCCTAAAGTTAGCATAGTTGCCTTCTGTGTTAAGAGGGCTATAGCTGCTACAACCCACAGATAGTGTGGCCATCCCTTAGCCATGGTGTCAAGTTTATTTATTTATTTTTTATTAAATCATAGCTGTTACATTAATGTGATCATGGGGCACTATAAACTGGTTTTATAGACCATTTGACATATTTTCATCACACTGGTTAACATAGCTTTTCTGGCATTTTCTTAGTTATTGAGTTAAGACATTTATATTCTACATTTAGTAAGTTTCACATGTACCCTTGTAAGATGCACGGCAGGTGTAATCCCACCAATCACCCACCATCCACCCATCCTCCCCCTCCCCCTTCCCCATATTCTTAGGTTATAACTGGGTTATAGCTTTCATAGGAAAGCCAAAAATTAGCTTCATATTAAGGCTGAGTACATTGGATACTTTTTCTTCCATTCTTGAGATACTTTACTAAGAAGAATATGTTCCAACTCAATCCATGTAAATATGAAAGAGGTAAAGTCTCCATCTTTCTTTAAGGCTGCATAATATTCCTTGGTGTACATATACCACTATTTATTAATCCATTTGTGAATCGATGAGCACTTGGGCTTTTACCATGACTTAGCAATTATGAATTGGGCTGCAATAAACATTCTGGTACAAATATCTTTGTTATAATGTGATTTTTGGTCTTCTGGGTATATACCTAGTAGAGGAATTATAGGATTGAATGGCAGGTCTATTGTTAGATCTCTGAGTGTTCTCCAAGTATCTTTCCAAAAGGAATATATTAATTTGCATTCCCACCAGCAGTGTAGAAGTGTTCCTTTTTCTCTACATCCACGCCAACATCTCTGGTCTTGGGATTTTGTGATATGGGCTAATCTTACTGGAGTTAGATGATATCTCAAAGTAGTTTTGATTTGCATTACTCTGATGATTAAGGATGGTGAGCATTTTTTCATATGTCTGTAGGCCATGCGCCTGTCTTCTTCAGAGAAGTTTCTCTTCAAGTCCCTTGCCCAGCCTGAGATGAGATCACTTGTTCTTTTCTTGCTTATATGTTGAGTTCTCTGTGGATTCTGGTTATTAAACCTTTCTTGGAGACATTATCTGCAAATGTCTTCTCCCATTCTGTGGGCTGTTTGCTTGCTTTACTTACTGTGTCCTTGGCTGTGCAAAAGCTTTTTAGTTTGATCAGGTCCCAGTAGTGTATTTTTGAAGCTGCTTCAATTGCCCTGGGGGTCCTCCTCATAAAATACTCACCCAGACCGATTTCTTCAAGGGTTTTCCCTGCACTCTCTTCTAGTATTTTTACAGTTTCATGTCTTTTTTTTGAAAATTTTTTATTAATTTTTTAAATTAAATCATAGCTATGTACATTGATATGATCATGGGGCATCATTCACTAGCTTCACAGACCATTTGACACACTTTCATCACACTGGTTAACATAGTCTTCCTGGCATTCTCTCAGTTACTGTGCCAAGACACTTACATTCAACATTTACCAAGTTTCACATATACCCTTGTAAGATGCACCGCTGGTGTAATCCCACCAATCTCCTTCCCTCTACCCACCTCCCCCCTCTCTCCCCTCCCTTTCCTCCTTCCCCCTATTCTTAGGTTGTAACTGGGTTATAGCTTTCATGTGAAAACCCTAAACTAGTTTCATAGTAGGGCTGAGTACATTGGGTACTTTTTCTTCCATTCTTGAGATACTTTACTAAGAAGAATATGTTCCAGCTCCATTCATGTAAAATGAAAGAGGTAAAGTCTCCATCTTTCTTTAAGGCTGCATAATTTTCCATGGTGTACATATACCACAATTTATTAATCCATTTGTGGATCGATGGGCACTTGGGCTTTTTCCATGACTTGGCAATTATGAATAGGGCTGCAATAAATATTCTGGTACAAATATGTTTGTTATGTTGTGATTTTTGGTCTTCTGGGTATATGCCCAGTAGAGGGATTACAGGCTTGAATGGCAGATCTATTTTTAGATCTCTAAGTGTTCTCCATATCTCTTTCCAAAAGGAATGTATTAATTGCATTCCCAACAGCAGTGAAAAAGTGTCCCCTTTTCTCCACATCCGCTCCAACATCTCTGGTATTGGGATTTTGTGACATAGGCTAGTCTCACTGGAGTTACATCCGCTCCAACATCTCTGGTATTGGGATTTTGTGACATAGGCTAGTCTCACTGGAGTTAGATGGTATCTCAAAGTAGTTTTGATTTGCATTTCTCTGATGATTGAAGATGATGAGCATTTTTTCATATGTCTGAAGGCTGCGTGCTTGTCTTCTTCAGAGAAGTTTCTCTTCAAATCCCTTGCCCAGACTGTGATGGGATCCCTTGTTCTATTCTTGCTAATGTGTTTGAGTTCTCTGTGGATTCTTTGTTATTAAACCTTTGCAAATAACTTCTCCCATTCTGAGGGCTGTTTGCTTGCTTTACTTAATGTGTTCTTGGCTGTGCAGAAGCTTTTTAGTTTGATCAAGTCCCAGTAGTGTATTTTTGAAGCTGCTTCAATTGCCTGGGGGGTCCTCCTCATAAAATACTCGCCCAGACCAATTTCTTCAAGGATTTTCCCTACACTCTCCTCTAGTATTTTTATAGTTTCATGTCTTAAGTTTAAATCTTTAATCCAGTGAGATTCTTAGTTAATGGTGAAAGGTGTGGGTCCAGTTTCAGTCTTCTACAGGTTGCCATCCAGTTCACTCAGCACCATTTGTTAAATAGGGAATCTTTTCCCCCTGAATGTTTTTAATTGGCTTGTCAAAGATCAAATAACGGTACGTAGCTGGATTCATTCTTGGTTCTCTATTCTGTTCCAGACATCTACTTCTCTGTTTTTGTGCTAATACCATGCTGTTTTGGTCACAATCAATTTGTAGTATAGTCTGAGGTCTGGTAGCATGATTCCTGCTGCTTTGTTTTTATTTCTGAGTAATGTCTTAGCTATCTGAATTTTTTTCTGATTCCATATAAAATGAAGTATTATTTTTTCAAGATCTTAAAAGTATGACAGTGGAGCTTTAATAGGGATTGCATTAAAATTGTATATTGCTTTGGGTAGTATGGACATTTTAACAATGTTGATTCTTCCCAGCCATGAGCATGGTATGTTTTTCTATTTGTTAATATTTTCAGCTATTTCTTTTCCTAGAGTTTCATAGTTCTCTTTATAGAGATCTTTCACATCCTTTGTTAGACAAGCTCCCAAATATTTCATCTTCTTTGGCACTACAGTGAATGGAATAGAGTCCTTAACTGTTTCTTCAGCTTGACTATGGTTGGTATATATAAAGGCTACCGATTTATGAATGTTGATTTTGTAACCTGAGATGCTGCTGTATTCCTTGATCATGTCTCAGAGTTTTGTAGTAGAATCCCTGGTGTTTTCAAGATATACAATCATATCATCTCCGAAGTGTGAAAGTTTGATCTCTTCTGACCCTATATAGATACCCTAGGTTGCCTTTTCTTCCCTAATTGTGATGGCTAAAACTTCCATTACAATGTTAAAGAGCAATGGAGACATGGGCAGCTTTGTCTGGTTCCTGATTTGAGTGGAAATGGCTCAGGGCTGTGACCCAGTTTCCTCCAATAAACAGATACTCCAGGGGTTTGCACCTGCCTGAATCACAAGATGTTTTTCTCCTCAGCCGGACCACTGCTCTCTGCCACTATATGGCATGGGGAGGTGAGGCATGACAAACTTGGGCCCTTGATGGAGGCTGGTGGTGTTCACTCAATTCCAGCCGCGCCCCTGATTGATGTTACTGACAGAACAGAACAACTTGGTGAAATTTGTTTTTGTCCTGGCTAAATTCCCCTGCAGATGAGAAGCTGTTTTGAGTTCACAGAACCTGCACCTCAGTCCCTGTCTTTGCTGCTGCCCGGTAGTTTGTATTTGGAGCATGGTTAGCTGTCAGTTCTAGCCTCCTGCCCTCCTTTGTCTAGGCTGATGATTTCTTGAGGGCTGGGTGCATCTTAGGCTCAGTAAAGTGGTTTTCTGGGTCAGCCTCACCCTGGGAGTCTGCCGGCACTGTGCGTGCATTTTCTAGTCCCTGTGCCCCACCCAGGCTGGTACTGCCTCAGGCTAACCGTTTACTCATGGGGCCTGTGTTTCCATCCCAAATCTGTTCTAATGGTGGTTGCCACCTGAAAAGATGCCCGGCCTCCTCTGGTTGCCCAGAGAGACAGCGGGTGTGACTCTGGAATATCCAGGGGTGAGCCCTATTGTTGCCAAAAATGGCTGCTTCTCTGTGCCGTGGGGCACTGCCGCTCCTATGTGGTTCCCTCTCAGTCTACCGTCCTCTCCTCACTCCTGTGCCACAGAATCAGCACCGACCAGCAGGAGACCAGGCCCTGTCCACACCTCTCAAGAAAACACCTAAGAATCTGGACTCCTGGGGACAGGCCTCCAGACCTCAGAGTGAGAGTGGAGGGGAGTGCTGGGAGCTCAGAATTGCAGGTAGAGAATATATACAGTTTTACACAGTTTTATGTCTGGCAGGAGAGCACCATGGCACCCTAGTAGTGGAAGTAGGTCTAGTTTTTAGAGGGTCTCTCCCCTGGAGTATAATGGGAGAACTTTTGAACTCTGCTCGTTTGTTTATGGTGTACTCTGAGCCGTTCTCATGGGGGAGGGGACTCCCATCCACTTGGTGATGGATTTTATACATTTTGTTTGTATCCTTGGGGTCACAGCTCACCTCAGCAGGGTTGATGTGCGTTCTTCAACCTTCTCTCTTGGCGCAGCTCTAATCCGCCAGGTTACTTGCTAAATTTCTGTCCTTTAACTCTCCTTCTGGACGGGAGCCCCTGTGGAAAGCTGGCTTTAGTCAGCCATCTTGTCTCCGCCCCCCCATGTCAAGTTTTTTACTAAGACAAACTACAGGTTGTAAAATTGGAATCCAGTGTTGAGTCAAGACTTCTAGGGCAATTCCAGTCTTCTCAGTAATATACAGGTTAAATTGTTGACCGGTAGGAAGACTTAAACAGGGACCTGTAAAAGAGCATTTTTCAACTGTTGGAATGCCTTATCTGCTTCTGGTTCCCATTCTAGAGTGACCAGGCACTCCTTTTGAGCATTTAAAATTAAATTATAGAGTGATCTAGCTATTTCATTATATCCAGGAATCCAGAGTCTGTAAAAACCTATAATTCCTGAGAATACTGGAAGCTGTCTGCATGTTCGAAGTTTAGGGTGAGCTAATATTGGTCCTATTATTTCTTTGCCCAAAATCCTGTTCCCCTGTGAAAGTTGGAGACCCAAATAGTGTAATTCAGGCACACGTAATTGGGGTTTAGTCTTGGAAAATTTATACCCACAATTAGCCAGAGAGTTTAATAGAACTTGGGTAGCTTTATGGTATTTCTCTAAATCTGGTGCTCCCAGAAGAAGGTCATCTACATACTGGATAAGAGGCACTGTTGGATATGAGAAACATCTCCAGTTTTGAGCTAAGGCTTGTCCAAACAAGTGAGGGCTGTCCCTAAATCCCTGAGGTAACAGTCCATGTAAGCTGGGTGTGGGAGTCAGAGAGGTTTTCAAAAGCAAAAAGGTATTGGGAATTCTTAGGAAGAGGAATGCAGAAAAAGAAATCATTTAAGTCTATGATTGTGAAACTGGCAGCTTTTTAAGGGATTTGAGATAATAAAGTATATGGATTGGGAATTATAGGATGGAGAGGAATGACTGCTTCATTTATAATGTGGAGGTCTTGTGTCACATCTCATTCCTGACACCACTTGTCAGGGCCCAGGACTGGCCAGGTCTTGGGCCAGCTTAACTAGGTTCCAGACGCAGACTGCTAAGTTACCTTGCTCAGGTCTGTTAGGTGCCTAAGGGCTATCTACTTTAGCTGGAGAGAGTGTCTTAGAGAGAGTAAAGCAGTCTTAGAATAGATAGATCTTAGACTTTAGCATAGCTTGATAATCTTCAGCAGAGAGACGCCATGCTGGCATTCTGCAGGCAGAAGAGGAGACGAGTAAGTCAGAGCAAGCAAGTCCATGATAGAATGTGCATGCCCCTGACTGCCTTCTCCTCCAGCCTAATATAAAGCTGATCTCGTGCCTCTCGACACCACAGGTGTAGAGACTGCCAATTCACCACTGCTCTCATCTCGCGAGCTCACATGCTTGTTAGGAGAGCTCAATCCCTCTCCATGCTCTTTCCACCAAGGTGTTCCATTATTGAGCTATACAGGTATTTCTTATAACTCTCACTCCTCCTAGCCATAGGCTATATGGGCTGCTACAGTCTTGTACTAGTTTCCAAGTTCTGTTTAGCTTTGACACTCCTAGAATAGGAGTCTTAGATGTTATTAATAATTTTTAATCATTTTAGATTCTGTATTATGGGCATTAGCCCATTATTAGCTTCTATTTTTAGAGGATATTGTTTTTGATAGGGATAGATGGTGGTTTTTTTTTTTTTAACTTAATTTGGACCAGTTGAGCATATTTTGTTCTTCCCAACTGTCCCTCAGTAGCCCATACTTCTGGGTTAATTTCTGTCTCTAATGAGGCAAGGCAAAGTGTAGGTTTCTGTCCCATATTCATATAAATGGTTGTTCCTTATTTAGTTAGTATGTCCCTCCCCAAAAGAGGAATAGTGTTTCAGGCATGATTAGGAAGGTGTGAGAGAACAGCCAGTCACCCCAATTGTAGCTTAAAGGCTCAGAGAAGAATTTGGTAACTAGTTTTCCAGACACTTCTGCTATAGTTACAGATTTGGGGGATAGAAGACCAGGGTTATAAAGGCATACAGAAAAGGAGGCTCTAGTGTCCAAGAGAAATTCTATCTCCTTGATCTCCATGATGAGGCACACTTGGAGCTCTTGGTGGGGGGTGGGGGGTGATGAAACAAGCTGGAGCCATGAGAAACTGCCCTGGGCACCCTCAGTCCAGTTCAGGGGCTGATGGGTTCACTGTCCCAGTAGGCCTTCACCTCTGGGACAGGCTGCTCTCCAGTGGTCTCCTTGCCTTCTGGACAGGGGTGAGGTGGCTTTCCTGGCAGGTGATGTTGCCCGGGTCAATTTCTCTTGAAGTGGTCGGTCTTACCACATTGGAAGCACTTGTTCTTAGCTCCTCTGGCTTTCCTTTGCCCCCCACAATGGTGCCTGTTTTGTTGAAGTGCCATTACTAGAGTTGTCATTCTTTTTTCTCTTCCTCCTGATCTTGATTATAAAAAACTGCTGTGGTCATTTTAAGGTTCTCCAGGTTATGATTGGGACCTAGAGCCAATTTCTGGAGTTTTCTTCTAATGTCTGTCTTCTTCTAATGTCTGCTTGAATGATAAATTTATCTTTTAAAATAATTTGGCCTGCTAAGGAGTCAGATGTCAACCAGCGTTTTTTCTCATTGCCTCCCTAAGCCACTCAAGAAAGGCTGAGAGACTTTCGTTTTGGTCATGGTAAATAGGAGACAATTTAGAATAATTCATAGGCTTTTTCTTGGATTGATGTAAACCTTCCAGGATACATGTTAGAAAATGTTTAAGTTACTAGTCCCCTTGTTTCTCAGGGTCCCATTTGAGATCCTCAAAGGGAACTGCCTGTCTTCTCATGGGGTAGCTGTCCCTTTCCTCAGAGAACGTGTTGCTATCAGTATTGGACATGAACCACAAATCACCCCACTTTCTAGCCTCATGAAAGACTTTATTTTTCTCATTCAAAGTTAAAGTTTGATCTAGTAGTAGCATTACATCTCTCCAAGAGAGGTCAAAGCTTTGTCCTAACCCTTGGAGAACATCTGTGTACTTATCAGGGTCATTGGAAAATTTTCCTAACTCAACCTTGATTTGTTTTAAATCTGCCAGAGGAAATGGAATGAATACTCTGGCATTTCCCCCTTCACCACCTCAGTTTCAATCAAGGGACACAAAGAAGGATACAGTTGCTTTTGGGGGGTCCCAACAGGACCAGGAGAAACTCTTGGAACAGACTCCTTCTAGGGTTTTTCTAAAGGCATGGAAGAAGGTGTCGGAGAAGTAGAGAATGGGTTTGAGCTAGGTGGTGACAGCATATCCCTCAGGAATCCCTGACCATTTGGGGAAGTTACTACAGCCAGGACAGTTGGATCTATCTGACAGGTTTTACGCAGTTGAGGGTTGTCTCTGAGAAAAAAGAAAGCTTGCTCATACAGCACTTCAGACCACCTCCATTCTTGTTCACAAAAAAGATCTAACCGAAAAATGGGATCACAATTTACAGTACCCTGGGGTGGTCATTGTTCACCATTTCTCAGTGATAGTGAGGCCAGGCCTGGGTGTAGAAGACAACCATACGTTCTTTTTTCAGTGTCTGGAGATCAAATATGTCCCAATGCTTCAAAATACAGCCCATTGGGGTGTTCTCTTGGTGAGAAACTATGTTACCCATCTGTGGGAAAGAGTAAACATCCAGCATTCTAATCAATCCCATTCTCTGTGTTCCTGGCTTGTCAAAGCATCCTTTGACTAACTCAGGAAGCCTTCCAGCCAAACAAAAGGAAGCATCCTTCTAATGCTTGGGGAAGCATTCCCGAGGAGTGTGGCCTCCCCAGCCCCAACACTAGTTTGGATTTAGCCACAATTACCAGAGTAGCAATTTGTACCCACAGGCTCTCCTGTGCTTATTACATGCTGGCAGACAGCCTGAGAAATCAGATATGCGGTTTCATGGTCCTACCTGGTGCAAGTTCTGCCCCGTTTTTCACCTGACATTGAGTAAATATCTGTTAATCAAAGTGAGGATGAGCCTCGCTCTGGAGAAAATGGCTGCACGGTGCTTGCATGTGTAACCCTTTATAATTTTTACAAGCTTTTTATAAATTCCAAGTAAAAAAGGAAAACAGTCTTTTTATCATGAGCAGGTCTTAAATGCTGTGTTTTCCATCCTCCTTTCTTCTCTAAAAGGTAGCAAGGCAACAATAATTAAACTCAGTAACAAATCATAGTTGAGAGACACTTTGAAACTTTTCATTAGAATTACTGGGGTGGCTCCTGTGGCTCAAAGGAGTAGGGCACTGGCCCCATATTTTGAAGGTGGTGGGTTCAAACCCAGCCCCAGCCAAAAACTGCAAAAAAAAAAAAAAAAAAAAAAAAGAATTAGTTCTAACTAGCTGACGTCTTAGAAGAACCTGGAATTCTTTTGGACTTTTTCACTTACACAAATACATCAGAAAAAAAAAATCAAATACCCAGGGTCATTTTCTTTGCCTTTCTTCATTATTATTATTATTATTATTATTATTATTATTATTTTTGCAGTTTCTGGCCAGGGCTGGGTTTGAACCCGCCATCTCCAGCATATGGGGCCAACACCCTACTCCTTTGAGCCACAGGCACCGCCCTGCTTTTCTTCATTTTTAAAGGTTTTCTTTCTTTCTTTTAAAGAAGAGACTGAACTGCAGTCTAGGATTTAGGGCCATTCTTGCCTTGGGGGTTTGCACTGGGCTTTACCATGTAGGCTCATGGCCACCCAGAGAAGCTGTGTAGGATAGTCATTTGCCCTTTGTTCAGAGCCGACTTCTTGACCTCTAACCATTAACATAGTTCAGGTACTTTTTTTCTCAAACTTGCAGAAAAGCTAATTGAATTTAATTTTGCAGTGAAAGGCAATGAAAAGGACTTTTTAAAAACACTTTTTTTAACATCTGAAAAATAACAGAAAGAGCCAGTACAAACTTAACTAATTATATAAAACAATCCTTTACCAACATTCAAACAGAGCACAAACTATAAGGAGAAAGAGAGAAAATAGCTGGTGTCTGTAGAGATAATTAGAAGAGGTTTGAGATCCAGGAAGACATGAGTGGAGAGTAAAAGAGCTGGGAGAACACATTTTTCAGAAGGCCCTTGAGTGCTTAAGGTCAGAACTCATTGTTAGGGACCCCAGGAACTCTGGGTGCTACTTCTGCTTGCTCTTTGGCTCTTAACCAGGGAAAAGGTGTGGATGTAGAATGGGTTCAGAAGCTTCTAACATTCCCTTCAGCTCCTTTCTTTGGAGCCAAGGGGAATTAGAAAGTTCATTCCCCAATAGCCTCTTGCCTGTGACCTGGAGGTCAGCAGCTGCCCTATGAGCTTTAGGGGCTGATGGGCATCTGAATTATTAGTCTTCATTATCATGATTATAGAGATAAACAAGATAGAGTTAAGTGGTCCCATTGCTTACCACAGATCTTCACCCCAGACAAGCCCCCAAAATTTGTTACTGGAATTTCTTTCTTCAGTAGGTCCTTGGTCTCAGGGATTAGAAGAATGAATCCATTGACCACAGATCAGTGGTAAGATAGGATTTATTAGACAGAAAGGAATACAGAAGGAGTAAAAAGCACCAGAGCTTCCGGCAGAGGGAAAGACCCAAGTGGGAAGTCTCCACATGGGTTCTATGTCTAGGGGTATAAGATCTTGAGAATTACATTTTGCCAGGACTTGGAAGATGGGAGACACATTTTCAATGTTAGTAAGTGTATTAACAAATGAATTAATGCAACACCTGCTGCTTAGGGCAAAATGGCAGGGCATTCCCTTCATGAAATTGCCCAGGCCTAGAAAACTGGCCTACGAAATTGTCCTTGTCCAGACTTAATTGGGTATGTTTAATTAATACCTGTATTTTTTAAAAGTATGAGTTGTTTATTTATGTATTGTTATTATTTTTAGTTTGGCATTTTTATTTTTATACATAGAATTCAATTTTAGTAAAGAAACAAAAATTAGAAGACAACACTAGTGGGTTGAATACTGCTTCACCTAGTACATTGGCAAGTAAATTAAAAGCAATCAGTCATCAATATAATCAAGATTATTTATCATTTGGTTTCATATATTATAAAAAAAAAATCAATCACATTCCACATGTATAATTTGTGGCTAAACATTAGCAAGTGAAGTTATAGTTCCCAGCAAATTAAAGAGACATTTTCAATTCAGATACTCCAATTTGTCTGGGAAAAGCTAGTGGAATATTTCAAACAACTTGCACTCAGTAATACTAAGCAAGCAAAAATGTGGAATAAATATACAACAATATCAGATAAAGCACAAGAAGTGAGTTATGTGATTGCAGAAATCATAGCTAGGAAAATTAAATCTCATAGAATTGCAGAATCCTTTATTTTTCTTGCCTGCTGCACAATTGTAAAAACTATGTTTGGAGAAGAATACAAAAAGAAAATTTTAAAAATTCCACTTTCAGATAATATAACTTCTTGGCATGTTAAAGATTTATCTGAAAATATAGAATTTCAAGTTCTATCTCACCTCAAAGAAGTAAAGATGTTTGCAATTCAGTTGAATGAATTTATTGATATCAGTAGTAAACCATAACTTTTAGCATTCAGTAAATTTCAGTAAATTTGTCTATACAGAAGAAATCATAGAACAGTTTTTATTTTGTCAACCACTCCAAACAATAACAAAGGGGCAAGATAGTTTTGATTTGATTAATAATTACTTTAATTCTAGTAACTTGTCTTGGGTTTCCTGCATAAATACATGTATGGATGGAGCTCCATCTATGTCTGGAAGTGTTAAAGGATTAGTTACAATCACACAAAAAAGAATCCAAAAATTATTTTTACATACTATTTTTTACACAGGAAAGTGCTAGCATCAAAATCATTAGTGCTTGAATTACAAAAAGTTCTGGATGACATTATCAAAATTATTAATTATATTAAAAGCAGGCCATTGCAATCAAAATTATTTGCAGAATTATGTTCCTCAATGAATGCTTCTCATATACAGCAGCTGTTATTGCATACAGAAATGAGATGGTTATCTCAAGGAAGAGTTCTACCAAGATTTTATGAATTAAAAGAAGAAGTATCAAATTTTTAAAAGGTACAACATTTTAAATTAGGCAATTTACTTTGTGATCAGGTTTGGTGTAATAAAGTTGCATTTCTTGCAGATTTATTTCAGTGTTTGAGTGTTCTTAACAAGAGTATGATGATAAATCATGAAAATATTCATACATCTACAGTTAAATTAATGCTTTCAGAGAAAAATTACTGCTCTGGAAGGAAAGGATTAAAAGAGAAAATGCAGTAGAAATGTTTGAAATAGTGAAAAGTTAACTGGATAAAAATCTTATTGAATGAATTTTACAAACTTTAGATGTATTGTACACAAATTTTGAAAAATATTTTCCTGCACCTACACTTGTCATAAGGTGTCTCGATTAGATGAGAAATCCCTTTGATTTAAGTGTGTGTATTTCAGTAAGTTTAAATATTACAAAAGAGGAAGAGTTAACAGAAATAATAAATGATGGAGGACTGCAATTAAAATATTCAACAACAGATATGACAAACTTTTGGTTATTTCTCAAGGACGAATTTCCAAATATTACAAAAAAAAAGCAATAGAAATACTTCTTTCATTCTCAACATCAGATTTGTGTGAAGTGAGCTTTTCTACAATGAATAATATTAAAAACAAATATAAATCATAGCCAGACTCCTTGGAAGAAGATTTAAGAGTATGCCTGTCCAAAATTTGACCTTGCAAAGAAAATATTCTAAAAAAAGTCAAACTCAGGTATCTCATTAAATGTTAAATTATAATAAACAGAAAAGTAAATAAATATAGATAAGTTTTTAAAGAATTTTAATTATTAGTGGGAAGAGAAGACTCCAGGCATCTCTGGCCGGTGAGTTTTGCCCAAAGGCTTCCCTTTGGTGACACAGGAAGCCAGCCAGAGACTTCTGAACCCCATGAGGAGGACAGAAGCAGTGGAAAACTGGCAAGTGGTAGGTGCATTTGTTCAGTCAGAGGCTGCCTGCAGCTGTAACCATAGCAACAGTGAGATTGCAAGCAGGAAAAGCCTTACCTGTGGGCTGTTTTGGTTTTTTTGGACTTGGGCCTTGATTGAACTGCCTTGGGAAATCTTGGGTGGGTGTGCAGATGACTTTGGGCATTGTCTGGGGCCCCTGGACTGAGCCATTGAACCAGAAAGGAGCTAATTTGGTTCTTCTGTGGGCTGCCCGCACAGCTAGTGTCGGGGAACTACCTCTGTGTGTTGCAGCACAGGGATTGGCCAGGAGACCTTGGGCCAGTAATCTAGTGACTGAGCTGCCCAAAGGCAGGGACTGAGACGCTTGGGAAGTGCAGAGATCCAAGTGTTTGGCAGATTAACAGCCTTGGCCCTCAGGGGCATAGAGGGAGACTGGATTTGGTGCACTGGATAAGCAGGCAGCCACACCATGAGAGATCCCAGGGATAAGTGCTTTCCTTGGAAAGCTTCTTCTTGGCCAAGGTTCATAGTTTGGAGTGTCTTTTAAGTGGGCTGAGGAGACATTTGGGCTCCCAAGCCTGCGGGGTCTGAGAGATCAGCAGAAGCCTCCAGGCTCCATCTCGTACAGCTGAATCAACATTGTGATTAACATCTCATACCTCAGATGATCACCTATTGCCCAGACAATACTCAGCAAGATATATATACTGTTTGGTTTTTTGGTTTGGGGTTTTTTTTTCCTTCTTAATTTCAACATTTTTCCTTGATATTTTTCTTTTTGTTTCTCTCTCTCTTTTTTTCACTATTCTAGTTTAAATACAATCTTCCATTTTTGTCTTCTTTAGCAATTAGAATTTCATTTTTTGCCAGTGTTTCTGCCCCTGTTATTATTATTATTTTTTCCTTCAATTTTATCCCATAAGAGTTTTTGCTTGTTTGTTTTGGTTTGATTTATAGTATTTTTGTCTTTCCACTCTACCTGGTGGAGGTGGGGTACTGTGTCTGATCCGGCTGGCAGAGAGTTGTTGACCTCAAGGGAATCTCCCAACCCAGCACCCCCAGAGGTAGGGGGTCTTTAAGGTTGAGTCATAGTAATCTACTATACACCTATATTACTCCTGTTTCTTTCTTTCAGTGCCTTTCTTCTTTTTGTCAATATTTCCTTTTACTCACCTCCTCTTCTTTCTCTTTTTTCTTTCTTTTTTAAATCTTTTTTCCCTTCTTGCTCTTCAATTTTCTCATCCTTCAGGTCCCATACCAAAAGGACTCATCAAAACTTTTAAAGAGCAAGAAGAAGTGAAAAGAAAATTAGGGTAAGGAAACAGATACAAGGAAGCACTCATGAAGAAGAATCAGCAGAAAAATCCTGGCGACATGAAATACCAGTCCAGAGTAACCCCTTCTAGGGATTGTGAGGTAGCTACAGCAGAGGATTCCTCCTATAAAGAAATGTTATAAATGACAGAAGGGGAATTTAAAATACAGATGATGAAAACAATGAAGGAAGTTGCTGAGAAAGTGGAAAACAATAAAAAAAAAAGAAGGACATTGCTGAGAAAGTGGAAAATAATCAAAAGGAAATCCCAAAACAGAATAAAATAAAAGATGAATGATATGAAGAATATAGAAAGGATATAGCAGAGCTGAAGGAACTGAAGCAGTCAATTAGGGAACTTAAGGATGCAATAGAAAGTATCAACAACAGATTAGATCATGTAGAAGAAAGAATGTCAGAGGTAGAGGATAAAGCTCTTAGATAACTCAGATAGTTAAAGAGGCTGAAAAGAAGAGAGAGAAAGCAGAACATTCACTGACAGAATTATGGGACTCTATGAAGCGTTCCAACATACGAGTTATAGGAATTCCAGAAGGGGAAGAAGAATGCGTCAGAGGAATGGAAGCCATTCTAGAGAATATTATAAATGAAAATTTCCCAAACATCACCAAAGATTCTGACATACTCCTTTCAGAGGGATATCATTCTCCTGGTTGCCTCATCTCAAATAGAGCTTTTCCAAGGCACATTGTGATGAATCTATCTAAAGTTAAGACAAAAGAAAATATTTTGCAAGCTGCCAGGAGTAAGCACCAACTGACCTATAGGGGCAAATCTATCAGTGTGACTGTGGACCTCTCTGATGAAATTTTTCAAGCTAGAAGACAAGGGTCATCTATCTTTAATCTACTTAAACAGAACAATTTCCAGCCCAGAATTTCATATCCTGCTAAGCTAAGCTTTAAAATTGATGAAGAAATCAAATATTTTATTTATATACAAACATTGAGGAAATTTGCCACAAGACCAGCTTTACAGGAAATATTTCAACCTATTCTACACACTGACCATCACAATGGACCTTCAGCAAAGTAAACACCCAGAAACTAAAGGACAGAACCTAGTTTCCACAATGATGTAAAAGACAAAACTAAGCAATGGACTGTCACAAAATAAGATGAATAGAATGCTACCATACTTATCAATTATCTCAATAAATGTCAATGGTTTTAATTCCCCACTGAAGAGGCATAGATTGACTTATTGGATTAAAAAACACAAGCCATCTATTTGCTATCTGCAGGAAATACACCTCATGTCAAAAAACAAATTAAAACTCAGAGTTCAGGGTTGGAAGTCAATTTTTCAGGCAAACGGAATTCAGAAGAAAAGAGTGGTTGCAATCTTATTTTCAGATACATGTGGATTTAAAGCAACTACAGTAAAAAAATGGTAGTGATGGTCACTTCATATTGGTCAAAGGAAAAATACAGCAAGAAGACATTTCAATTCTAAATATTTATGCTCTCAATTTAAATGATCCCAGATTCTTGAAATAGACCTTGCTTAGTCTGAGCAATATGATAACCTATAAAACCATAATAACAGGGGACTTCAACACCCCTCTCTCAGAGCTGGACAGATCCTCTAAACAGAAATTAAACGAAAATATTAGAGATTTAAATGAGACTGTAGAACAACTGTGCTTGATAGACATATATAGAACACTACATCCCGAAGATAAAGAACATACATTCTTCTCATCGTCCCATGGAACATTTTCCAAAATTGATCATATCCTAGGACACAAAACAAATCTTAACAGAATCAAAAGAATTGAAATTCTACCTTGCATCTTCTCAGACCACAAGGCACTAAAAGTGGAACTCAACTCCAACAAAAACGCTCAACGTGGGCAGCGCCTGTGGCTCTAAGGAGTAGGGTGCTGGCCCCATATACTGGAGGTGACAGGTTCAAACCCAGCCCCAGCCAAAAACTGAAAAAGAAAAAAAAATGCTCAACCTCACACAAAGGCATGGAAGTTAAACAACCTTATGCTGAATGACAATTGGGTGCAGGAGAAATAAAAAAGGTAATCATTAACTTTTTGAGTATAACAACAATGAAGACACAAGCTACCAAACATATGGGATACAGAAAAAGCAGTCCAGAGAGGAAAATTTATCACTTTAGAAGCCTACATTCAAAAAACAGAAAGAGAGCACATCAACAAACTCACAAGCCATCTGATTGGAATTGGAAAAAGAAGAACAATCTAAGCCTAAACCCAGAAGAAGAAAATAAATATCCAAAATTAAATCAGAGATTAATGAAATTGAAAACAAAGAATCATTCAGAAAATTAATGAAATAAGGAGTTGTTTTTTTGAAAAAATAAATAAAATAGATAAACCTTTGGCCAGACTAACTAGAAATAAAAAAGTAAAACCTCTAGTAACCTCAATCACAAATGACAAAGGGGAAATCATAGCTGATGCCATAGAGATACAAGAGATTATCTCTGAATACTATCAGAAATGACCTTATGCCCAGAAATTTGACAATGTGAAGGAAATGGATCAATATTTGGAATCACACCCTCTTGCTAGACTTAGGTCACATGAAATAGATCTCCTGAACAGACCAATTTCAAGCACTGAGATCATGGAAACAATAAAAAATCTCCCAAAAAAAAAATGCCCTGGTCTAGATGGCTTCACACCAGAATTCTATCAAACCTTCAAAGAAGAGCTTATTCCTATACTGCAGAAATTATTCCAAAAAATTGAGAAGGAAGGAATCTTCCCCAACACGTTCTATGAAGCAAACCTCACCCTGATACCAAAACCAGGACAAGTCCCAACTAAAAAGGAGAATTTCAGACCAATTTCACTAATGAATATAGATGCAAAAATTCTCAACAAAATCCTAGCCAATAGATTACAGCTTATCATCAAAAAAGTCATTCATCATGATCAAGTAGGTTTCATCCCAGGGATGCAAGGCTGGTTTAATATATGCAAGTCCATAAACATTATTCACCATATCAACAGAAGCAAAACCAAAGACTATATGATCCTCTCAATAAATGCAGAAAAAGCATTCAGTAAAATCCAGCATCCTTTTCTAATTAGAACACTGAGGAGTATAGGCTTAGGTGGCACATTTCTTAAACTGATCGAAGGTATCTATGACAAACCCACCGCTAATATTTTACTGAATGGAGTAAAACTGAAAACTTTCTTCTTAGAACTGGAACCAGACAAGGTTGTCTTCTTTCACCTTTATTATTCAACATAGTGCTGGAAGTTCTAGCCAATACAATTAGACAAGAAAATAAAGGGCATCTGAATGGGAGCAGAGGAGGTCAAACTCTCCCTTTTTGCTGATTATATGATCTTATACTTAGAGAACCCTAAAGACTCAACCACAAGACTCTTGGAAGTCATAAAAAAATACAGTAACATCTCAGGATATAAAATCAATGTCCACAAGTCAGTTGTCTTTGTATATGCCAATAATAGCCAAAATGAGAGGTTAATTAAGGACACAACTCCCTTTGCCATAGCCCCAAAGAAAATGAAATACTTAGGAATATACCTAACAAAAGAGGTGAAGGACCTCTATAAAGAAAATTATGAAACCCTAAGAAAGGAAATAGCAGAGGACATTAACAAATGGAAGAACATATCATGCTCATGTCTGGGAAGAGCAATTCCCAGAGCAATTTACTGATTCAACGCCATCTCTATTAAAATACCAACATCCTATTTTCAAGACTTGGAAAAAAATGATTCTGTATTTTGTATGGAACCAGAAAAAACCCTGTATAGCTAAGGCAATTCTTAGTAATAAACAAAGCCAGGGGGTATCACCATACCATATACAAGGCCATGGTGGTCAAGACAGCATGGTACTGGCACAAAAATAGAGACACATACATTTGGAATTGAATAGAAAACCAGTAAATGAAACCAACAACTTACAGCCACCTAATCTTCGATAAACCAAACAAGAGCATCCACTGGGGGGAAGACTCCCTATTCCTTAAATGGTGCTGGGAGAATTGGATATCCACATGTAAAGACTGCAACTGGACCCACGCCTTTCTCCCTTCATAAAAATTGATTCAAGATGGATAAAGGACTTAAATTTAAGGCATGAAATGATAAAAATCCTCAAAGAAAGAATCTGAAAAACACTGGAAGATATCGGCCAGGGGGAAGACTTTATGAGGAAGACTGCCATGGCAATAGCAACAACAGCAATATTAAACAAATGGGATTTAATTAAGCTGAAAAGCTTCTTTACAGCCAAGGAGATGACAACCAAAGCAAAGAGACAACCTACCCAATGGGAAAGGATATTTACATGTTTTGAATTAGACAAAAGCTTAATAACCAGGATCTATACAGAACTTCAATCAATCCACAAGAAAAAAACCATAATCCCATATATCAATGGAGAAGAGAGATGAATAGAATCTTCTCTAAAGACGACAGATGAATGGCTACCAAACACATGAAAAAATGCTCATCACCTCTAATTATTAAAGAAATGCAAATTAAAACCACCCTGAGATATCATCTAACCCCAGCGAGAATGTCCTATATCACAAAATCTCAAAACTGCAGATGCTGGCATGGATGTGGAGAGAAGGGAACACTTTTACACTGCTGGTGGGACTGCAAACTAATACAACCTTTTTGGAAGGAAGTATGGAGAAACCTCAAAGAATTCAACCTAGACCTCTTGTTTGATTCTGCAATCCCATTACTGGGCATCTATCCCGAAGGAAAAAAAAAAAAAAACCTTTTATTATAAAGACACTTGTACTAGGCTGTTTATTGCAGCCCAATTTACAATCGCTAAAATGTGGGAACAGGCTAAATGTCCTTCAACCCAGGAATGGATTGGTAAGCTGCGGTATAGGTATACCATGGAATATTACTCAGCCATTAAAAAAATGGAGATTTTTCAGCATTTGTACTAACCTGGATGGATGTGGAGCACATTATTCTTAGTGAAGCATCACAGGAATGGAGAAGTATGAATTCTATGTATTCAACTTTGATATGAGGACAATTTAATGACAATTAATGACACAGTGGGGTATGGGGGAAGAGGAGACCAGACAGAGAAGGAGGGATGGGGTGAGGGAAAGGAAAAGAAGAAAAAAAGAAAAAAGGAAATAGTAACTAATTCTCACATAAATTGGATTTAATTTTGACCGAAGTACATTACTTAAACCTTAATTTTTAATTCAACTTTTTAATATGTTGTTTAGGATATTGCATCCTCATTTATAAGTGAAGTATGTTTGTAATTTCCCCTTTATAATAATATATGTTCTCCAATTTTAATATCAGGTGTGCTCAGATTAAGTAGAATGATTTTGAAGTATTTCTTCTTTTTCTATTGTCTATAAGATTTGGCATGATCTGTTTTTCGAAATTATGTTTTATTTATTACTTATTGAATTTATTTATAAAATTATTTATTGAAATTCAAACTAATTTGGGCGGCGCCTGTGGCTCAGCGGGTAGGGCGCCGGTCCCATATGCCGGAGGTGGCGGGTTCAAACCCAGCCCCGGCCAAATTAAAAAAAAAAAAAAAATTAAAAAAAAAGAAATTCAAACTAATTTATTGAAATTATTACTTTTATTTATAAATATTAGTTGTCTATTTATTGAGACTTTGAAAAAAAATAATAAGAAGTTAACTGATGACTCCTTACTGAACCTCAGAGTCAAAGCATTCTATAATAGACATACTCTTATTTGACAATGTGACTGTTACTTTCTTTGCATTATTATTATTATTGCTTTATATTTTGATGCAGCAATCATCTGATTTCTTTTCTGAATGTATTTATCTTTTTTCGTTCTTTACAAGGGTTTTGTTTCTAGTCTTTATCTTAAACATTCTTATTGTTATTAAATTTTAAGCCTCTTAAATTTTGTGAAGGCAAAAAGTGGAAACCTAATAAACACATGTATATGTAAAAAAATATAAAAAATAATTTTAATTATTATCCTTTTATTATAAATTATAGCAAATTATTTTATTTTATGTTTTGACCACAATGATGCATTTTGTTGTAATAAATTAATCAAAAAAGGTATATTCTTTTTTTTTTACTCTTTCTTTTTAATCAACATAATTTAAGTGTACTTTGGAAATTTGTATGTTTAAGTGTGCCATGAGATTAAAAAAAAAGTTTAAAAAATACTGCTCTCACTCTGGGAGGCTGAGGCAGGTGAATTGTTTGAGCTCAGGAGTTGAAGATCAGCCTGAGCAAGAGTGAGACTTTGTCTCTACTAAAAATGAAAAAATTGAGGCAAGAGGATTGCTTGAGCCCAAGAGTTGGAGGTTGCTGTGAGCTGGGACTCTACCCAGGGTGACAAAGTGAACTATGTCTCAAACAAAACAACATCAAACCAAACAAAGCACTGTTCTACCACAATAACCCTAGAGACACAGACTCAGATCCATGGGCTTCTATAGGGAATAGCTGGAAAACACTGGTGGTTAAGCACACAGATTTTAAATCAGGCAAATCTAGACTTGAATCCTGCATCTGCATCTTTTTACTTGCACAACTATTGGCAATTTAAATAATTTCCTTAGCTTCAGTTTCTTTACCTGTACAATACTGATAGTTTAGTTTGAAGATTAAATGATGCACCTCTTATAAATTGACTGACAGAGTTCCAAGCATTTAGTAACTGCTATATGACAACTGTGTGACCATGGGCAATTTACTTAGTATTTCCAAGGGCTAATTCCATCACATGTCAAATGGAAACGTTAACAAAGTTGCATGGACTTTTGTAAAGAATTTTGTAAATACATGAGATAAAGCATGTAGTGACTAGCAAATAGAAGGTTTTGCAACATTTGTATTTTTATTTGAGTTTCTAGTATAAATATTATTTATGCTTCTATAGAAACTTAAAGAAGACAAAGAAGGGCCCTAGTATAGTTGTCCGCCTTCACTGATACAATTTCTTGTAAAATGAATGCTGTTTAGGTAGATTAGTCATGAGGCTCCTTACATTGAAGTTATTGCAGGATCTTCAAAAAAGTGGTGGTAATAAGCTTTTTCAATATAAGTCTTGGGATAAGAGTGGTTGAGACAATTCCTTGGTGGATAATTGATTCTAAGGTTGATGAGTTAAAATATTAAAGAAAATTCACAGTTCTCATTTCTTTAATTTAAACATCATAAACGTAAACACAGTTTAAAAATAGGCTTCCCATTGAACCTATTGTCTTGGAGAAATAACAAGTGTGAATTTCCTTATCACTACTCCAACTGAAATACTTACTGACTTTGGGAATTTATGTTACTGCTTATCACTGATGGAAAGAAAGAACAAATAGTAGTCAGCAAGCCAAGACAAAGCATGAGTGGTCCCCAAAATAGTACATAGTTATCAGCCATCCAAGCCAAAACAGAAATGGTTGAAAGCTCCAGACTTACAAGTTGGTGTAATATTTGAGCAGCAACCCTGGCTCTGACACTAAGAAGTTTTATTGATTAAAGCATTTCACAAATTTTTCTGGGTGTTTTCCTCCTCATCTTTAAAATGAGAAAATTCAACTAGGCTAGCATTTCTTGTAGAATACTGTATACGAGATGCACTAAAATTTTGCTAGGTTCTGTCAAAAAAGGGAGGTTGAGGCTAGATGTGTCTGAAAGGCTCTAAGTTAAGCAATGGTTATAGTTTTCTTTCAATCATTAAGACCCTGTAACATGTGTCATCTAGAAGCATCTAGGGGAAGTAAATATGAAGTGTTTTTTACACATATTAATCATGAAATCTTGAATCAGAATCTCTTACAGGACTAGTATTCTTTGTGATATAGGTGGACTAAATAATCCTTATAATCTGACATGTTTTGATCGTTTTAATGAAATTGATTGACACTCTGCTCCTATGTCTCTTATGTCTTATTTAGACTTCCAAAGCAGCCTTAAGCATCACTGTTTGGTTCATTGTTAATTCTATTATTGACACACCTTGCTAAGTTGCTGGTATACAATTTTCATGACTCAATTCTTCATGTCTTTTCAAATGACTCAGTATTTTTAGAATGCAGAATTTAGAGGGTGGTGACTAGCTTCGACTAGATGCTTTTCTATATAGAAGTGGCTTTGGGGCATTCTGTGTTTGTCATTAGTTATGCAATCTAGGAGATCATGTTGAAAAACTTTCTGGAGAAAATACTTTGGGAAACCACCTACAAAAATATGGAAATTTTGACAATGCATAAGAGCTCCTATTGCCTGAAGGCTATGTTTCTTTTTCGAGATTTAGATTGGTTACCTACAGCAAAACAAAATAGAATAGGGTTCCAGCTGAAACAACTCCTAGTCATCAGAAGTGTTCTGTTTGAAGAATTAGAGCTGAGTCAGTTCATTAAAGGTCAAGAATATGAAAGAAGAAATATTATTTTGGAAGGGGAATTAAACCAGATTACTCTGGAAATGGTGTCTTCCATATCTACGACTGGTCTGCAGTCATATAGTTCTGTCATACTGAATTGTAATTACACTTTTAGGATCTGTCCTCTGGAAGTTAGCCTGAAGATGCTCAATTTAGAAATGAGCAATTAGGCTCAGCACCTGTAGGTCAAGTGGCTACGGCGCCAGCCACGTACACCAGAGCTGGCGGGTTCGAATCCAGCCTGGAGCTGCCGAACAACAATGACAGCTATAACCCAAAAATGGCCGGGCATTGTGGTGGGCACCTGTAGTCCCAGCTACATGGGAGGCTGAGGCAAGAGAATCGCTTGAGCCAGGAGCTTGAGGCTCTGTCTAAAAAAAAAAGAAAAGAAAGAAATGAGCAATTAATACTGAGAAATGTCTCTTACAGATTTATTCTTTAATTATTAATAAAGCTTTATTTTCCCTTTGAAAACATAGACATTCAAGTCATGAAGGAATTGGATATTTATGGGAATAATCATTTACAGATGGTGAACATGATCAGCACTGGGTAATGAAAAACATGCCTTGGATGAGGAGGATGGTGTTATAGATGTGTGAATGTCAATTCACATATTTAATAGAGAGAAAAGACTTGCATTGCTGTCAAGGACGGAAAAACCCTAGAGTGCCAAGTCAAAAGTAAAGTAAAATCTACTCACTCCTTCCTTAAACTCTACCCTCTCTTGTGTCCTAGAGACTAAGCACCTACTGGGGTAGGGCAGAAAATAAAATGAGTAGCATACAGCTCCTATTCTCAAGTAGTTGATAATTCAGTGGAGTAAGCAATCAAAGAAGCCATTACAATCCTACATAAAATTAGATACAATAAAATTTTAGAAATAAAGAATAGGTATGAAAAAGCTTTCAATGTTAATCCTTAGTTTTGTTTAAGAAATCATTCTCCATCCTAAGGTCATGTAAGTATCCTTTTTATATTTCCTTCTAGATGTTTTTTGAAATTTCAGATTAATATAAGGGTACATATAACAGTGATTATGTTACCTTGTTTGCATTTGTAAGGTAAAGTCTGATTTGTAGTGTGTCCTTCTCCCAGTAGGTGTACCATATACTTCTACAATGTACCTGTGGAGTGGGAACTTACCAAAGCCCTCTCCCCACTGTCTTGATTTTAATTGAGTTTGTTTCTCATATGAGCATGTGATTTTTTTTTTGTAGAGACAGAGTCTCACTTTATGGCCTTCAGTAGAGTGCCGTGGCTTCACCCAGCTCACAGCAACCTCCAACTCCTGGGCCCAAGCGATTCTCTTGCCTCAGCCTCCCGAGTAGCTGGGACTACGAGCATGTGATTTTTAATCTACCAGTTTCAACTTTGTATTGAGTACATGGGGTGCTTGTTTTTCCATTCTTGTGACACTTCAATTTGTGGAAAGTCTACTTTTAGCTCTTTAAGCACTCTCCATACTTCTTTCCATAAAGGCTGTACACGTTTGCAGTCCCACCAGAAGTACAAAAGTGTTTCTCTCTACATCCATGCCAGCCTTTGCAGCTTGAGGATTTTGTGATGTGGGCTAACCTCACTGGAGTTAGGTGACATCTCAGAGTGGTTTTGATTTCCATTTCTCTGATGATTAGGGACAATGAGCATTTTTTTCACGTTTTGGCCATTCATCTGTCATCTTCAGAGAAGTTTCGGTTCAAGTCTCTTGCCCACTTATAAATGGGGCTGTTTGCTCTTTTCTTAATTAATTTGAGTTATCTGTAGACTCTGGTTATCAGCCTTTTGTAAGATTTATAGCATGCAAATATCTTCTCCCATTCTGAAGGCTGTCTATTTGCTCTCACTGTGGTGCTCTTAGCTGTGCAGAAGTTTTTTAGCTTAATTGTGCCCCATTTATTTATTTTTGGTGTTGCTGCAATTGCCAAGGGGGTCTTCATAAAATCTATTCCCGGGTCAATTTTGTCAAGAGTTTCCCCTATACTTTCTTCTAGAATTTTTATTGTTTCATGTCTTAAATTTAAATATTTTATCCATCAAGAGTCAATTTTTGTCAGTGGTGAGAGGTTCAGGTCCAATTCCAGTCTTCTACATGTGGCTATCCAGTCTCTCAGCATCATTTATTAAATAGGGATTCTTTTCCCCAGTGCATGCTTTTGTTTGGTTGTCAAAGCTCTGATGGTGATATGTGGCTGAGTTCATCTCTAGGTTCTCTATTCTATTCCATAGATCTATATCTCTATATATGTGCCAGTACCATGCTGTTTTGATCACTATCAGCTTATTGTATAACCTGAAGTATGGTAATTTGATGCCTCCAGATTTGTTTTTATTACTTAAAATTGTATTGGCTATTCAGAAACTTTTCTGGTTGCTTATCTGTTCATGTCTCTTGCACAGCTTTTAATGGTGTTGTTTGCTCTTTTCTTTCTTTCTTTTCTTCTTTTTTGAGACAGAGTCTCATTATGTCACCCTTGGTAGAGTGCTGTAGCATCACAGCTCACAGCAACCTCAAACTCTTGGGCTTAAACAATTCTCTTTGCCTCAGCCTCCCAAGTACCTGGGACTACAGGCGTCTGCCACAACTCCTGGCAATTTTTTATTGCAATTGTCATTGTTGTTCAGCTGGCCTGGGCCAGATTTGAACCCACCAGCCTTGATGCATGTGGCTGGTGCCATAACCACTGTGTCGAGTCTGTTTGCTCTTTTGTTGATTTGCTTCAGTTCCTCATAGATTCTGGTTATTAACCCAATGTCAGATTTGTAACATGTGAATATCTTCTCCCATTCCAATAGAATATCTTGTCTATTTGCTTGTTTTTGAGACAGAGTCTCACTCTCACTTTGTCACACTTGGTAAAGTACAATGGCATTATAGCTCATAGCGACCTCAAACTCTTGGGTTCAAGTGATTCTCTTGCCTCAGCCTCCCAAGTAGCTGGAATTAGAAGGGCCCGCTGCAATGCTCAATGGCTATTTTTAGAGATAGGGGTTTCACTCTTGCTCAGGCTGGTCTTGAACTCCTGAGCTCAGAGTTCCACCTGCCTTGGCCTCCTAGAGTGCTAGGATTACAGGTGTGAGTCACTGTGCCCAGCCTTGTCTGTTTGCTTTAATTGTTATGTTTTTAGCTGTGCAGAAGTTTTTTTAGCTTCATGAGGTCCCATTTATTTATTTTTATTGTTGCTGTGATTGCCAATAGGGTCTTCTTCATAAATTCTTTTCCCAGGCTGATAAGATTCAGAGTTTTCCCTACACTTTCTTCTAGAGTTTTTATAGTTTCATGTCTTAGATTTAAATCTTTTATCCATTGTGATTTAGCTTTTTGTAAGTGGCTAGAGGTACAGGTCTGGTTTCAGACTTTGACATTTGGCAAACCAGTTCTCCCAGAACCCATTTATTAAATAGGGATTCTTTTCCCCAGTATGTACTTTTGTTTGCTTTATCAAAGGTAGATCTTGGAGATTGAAATGGCCTCTCAGTGATGACATGTGTAGTACTTGTGAGTATGAATCAGCCACACCCTGTTTTCTGGAGTTGGAAGACACTTTGAGAGGTTATGTTGTGGGTCTCTGGGTTATTGGTTGATATTTGTGTGAGCAAACCAGCTGCAAAGATCTTCTTTTATGTCCATGGTACACTCTAATCCTCCTGTGGAGAACCTGAGTGTCTCATGCTTTGGGAGGAATACTGTAGCTCCAGGGGGTTTCTTGATCTCCATGACCACCAATGTGGGAGAGGGGCAAGGCTGTTTGTGGTTAGGTTGTGTGAGCTTCCCTAACAGTAGGTGGGAAGGAACGAGCTGCAGTGCTGCTTCTGGGTCCCCGACTGGCTCCAGTCCTTTAGGAGGAGCAATAGAATTCCCCAGCTTGTGAGTGGGAGCCTGGAGCTTCCACATGAGTCCTTAATCTCTGCTATAGTTGCGGTGGGTAGAGGAGTATAGCTAGATGGGGCTGGATTGTGCGAGCTTGCTCTCAGGCTCCACAAACACTGACCAGTTAGATGTTGCGGCAGGGGTTAAATTTATGCTTCAAGTTTCAGGCAGCGGGTCTGTTTATGGACTCAGATCTGCCTGAAGTTCAGACTACATGTATAAGTCTTGCTCTTCTCCCTGCTCTCTGCTTCACAGTCTCCCCCCAGCAACCCGGCAACTGCTAGCAGGCTGGATCCCAGTCCAGCCAAGTTACTCTGCACCTGTGCTGTAGGTTGGAAGGTTCCCCACCCAGCATCCCAGCCCAAGCTGAGAGTGCAGCCCTCTCATGGGAGAAAAGGTTTCTGGTGAGCATGTCACAGCCTGGACTCACACAACACTCTCCCCACTGATCTGCCCATGCAGGCTCCCTCACCTCCCCAGACCAAGTGGTTATGTACAAGGACTGACCATTAAGTTCACAAAGTTACCACCATGAGCTTATGTTGGCAGCACTGTACAAACAACTTGGTAAGGTTTTATAACTTTGGTATATCAATGTCTCACAGCTATTTCTGTTTTAATATGTGGTGGTGTCTTGCTGAGTGGTGTTCATTGTTTTTGTATGTCATACAAATACACCTCTGATGGCCATTCCAAAAAAAGAGTTTCAAAACTACTTTGAATGGTGAACTAGGTGCTGGCATTGGTGCATAACTTCCCAAGGGGGGTACTTTAATGGTGACTGTAACAATATTCATTAATCAGGTATGTATCACTTTTTCCAGGATGAGTTTGCAAACTCAATTGTCAGCCCTCCATACTCAGTCTTGAGATCTGGTAGGACAAGTTTTTATACTATATCTCCCCTTCCTCTCCCCTCCGTTCCTCCTTCTTTTCTTTGTTCATTTTCAGAAGTGTCTTAGCTATTTGTGACCCTTTGGTGTTACATATAAATTTTAGAATCTACTTGTCAAGTTCCTTGTAAAACCCTGTTGGAATTTTAGAATATCATCAAATTCATATACAATTTTTGATAGAATTGACATATTTATAATTTCAAGACTTCTACCCACAGATATATTATTTATTCAAATCTACTTGATTGTCTTTCAATAAAGTTTTATAATTGTCTACATAAAAATCTTTCATAATTTTATTATCTTTATTCCAATATACCTTAATGTTTTGTTACTATTGAAATAGTTTTTTAAAAATTCATGTTTTCTATTTGTTGCTAATATATAAAAATTATTTGTATATTATTTTACATTCAGCCACTTTGCTAAATGTTTGTTTCTATTAATTTGTATGTTCTTTGTGTAGATAATGGTGTCTTTTATGAATGTATTAGTTAAGGCATGACAGATATATCCATAAATCTCAGTGTTATCGTCTGAACACAATAACACAATTATAGTTTGTTATTAATGTAAAGTCCAGTGTACCTGTACAGATTTATCCTTCTATTTGTTGACTCAAAGACACAGGCACTTTTTCTCTTGAAGCTTTACCATCTCCTAGGCTTTTAGAGTCCTTTTCTTCTTGCTAAAAGAGTGTGTGGGAGGCACATCTGCTTCTTAACTACCTTGACCAAGAAGTGACACATACACATATATTTCACATTTTTAACTACCTTGATCAAGAAGTGACATACATACATACATACATACATACATATCACATTCTGTTGGTGAGAATTAGTCACATGAACTCACCTAATTATAAGGGGATTGAAAAAATTCCTACACTATGGGAAAAAAAACGCAGCTAACTGTATGTCATAGTGAGTACCAGCAGCATTATTTTTCTTTTCTTCACTTCATACTTTTTCTTTCTTTCTTTTTTTTCATAATTACTGAAATTTTTATTTATTCACTGACAAATTGGTTTTATTTTTTTGGTGGAACTGTAAATTAGTTCTATCCAGAAACTATTTTAGAGAAAATACTTCAAAGTTTTAACCCATTAAGAATAATATTAATTATGATTTTTTTGTATATACTCTTTATCAGGTTATCAAAACACCATATTATTTCTCATTGGATAAGGTTTTTAATTTTTAAATTTTGAGTTTTATAAAAAATTTGTATCTATTGGGATTGTTATATATATTTTCTCCTTTTATCTATTAAAAGGGTGAATTACATTTATGGGTTTACTAATCACCCTGTTTTTTCTGGGAGAATACTACATTTAAAAATATTTTTTTATTTTTATATACTGCTAGTTTCTCTTTGCTAGTTTTTTTTTTTAAATCTTTGCATCTATGATCATTAGTGAGATTTGTCTATAAGTTCTCTTGTTTGGTTCTTATTTTAAAATCAGTAGTAAAGTAATACCATGTTCTTTATGGGTCTCTGGACGATTTTAAATAATATTTGAATAATCTCTCCCTTGAAAATATGCTATTACACATCTGCAAACCATCTAAAACTAGTATTTCCTTTGTAGGAAGGATCTCTAATAATTATAGGGCTATTTATATTTTCTATATTATATTTAGTCAGTTTGGGGAGGTTACATTTTTAGGTAAGTAACCACTCAGTGTAGAATATGAAGCTTATTGGCATAAAGTTGTTTATGCTACTATCTTTTAACAGCATAAACTATGATGCATAGTTTCTATTGTTTCTATATACATGCAAATCTTTAATCATTTCATAGCAAATTTTAAATGCATTTAAACATTCACATTATATTAAGATATAATTTATGTAGGATAAGGATCACTTATTTAGAGTGTACAATTCAATGTTTTTTAGTGTATTTACACAGTGTGTAACCATCACATAAGCTAATTTTAGAACATTTCAACACTCAAAAAATAGCATTTTACCCATGAGTAATCATTCCCCATTCTCCTTCTAATCCCTTGTTCAGCCCTAGGCAACTATCAATTGATGTTCTGTCCCTATAGTTTTGCCTATTATAGGCATTTCCTTTAGATGGTATTATCCAGTATGTGGCCTTTTGTGTCTGGATTTTTTTTTTATTTTTCTTTTTTATTTTTGCAGTTCTTGGCCTGGGCTGGGTTTGAACCCGCCACCTCTGGCGTATGGGGCCAGCGCCCTATTCCTTTGAGCCACAGGTGCTGCCCTGTGTCTGGCTTTTTTCACTTAGCGTAATGCTTTCAGAGTTTATGTCATTGCATGAATCAGTACTTTATTCCTTTTTATGGATAAATTATATTCCAGGGTATGGATATACCATATGTTATTTCTTCATGTATCAGTTGATGAACATTTGGGTTGTTTTCACTTTTTGTTATGAATAATAATGCTATGAATCAACATTCATGAACAAATGTTTGAGTGTTTATTTTTAATTCTCTTGGTTATATGTATGTGTATATCTAGGAGTAGAATTGTTAGATCATATGGTAACATATGTTTAGCTTTTTGGGGAGCTGCCTAATTCTTTTCCAAAGTGGCTGCACCATTTTACATTCTCACTAGCAATGAATGAGGGTTTTAATTTTGCCGCATCCTTACCAACAATTATGATGTCTTCTCTTTTAAGTGTAGGCATCCTCGTGGGTATAGAGTCTTAGCTAATTGTGTATTTTAATTGTATTTCTGCAATGCCTTATGATGTTGAACATCTCAAGTGCTTGCTGTCCATTTGTGTATCCTCTTTGGGAAATGCCCATTTGAATCCTTTGCCAATTTTTAAATTGAGTTAAGTTTTCTTTATATATTTTAGTGTATAGGTATATGAGGGCTATCTGGAAAGTAGCAATCCATGGACTTATAAAAACAGAGACATATATGGTTGGATACTTTCCGGACAGGCCCATATATATCCAAGAAATTTGAAAACAGATGTTCAAACAAAAACTTACACATTATTTGCATTTTTCTCCCATTTGGTGGGTTGTCTTTTCACTTTCTTTCTTTCTTTTTTTTTTTTTTTTTTTTTTTTTTGCAGTTTTTGGCCAGAGCTGAGTTTGAACCCACTACCTCCGGTATATGGGGCTGGCACCCTACTCCGTGAGCCACAGGTGCTGCCCTATTTTCACTTTCTTGATGGTATTTTTTGAAGCACAAATTTTATTTTTTTATTTTTTGAGACAGAGTCTCACTCTGTTCCCCAAATAGAGTGCCGTGGTGTCAGAGCTCACAGCTACCTCAGACTCTTGGGCTCAGGCGATCCTCTTGCCTCAGCCTACTGAGTAGCTGGGACTACAGGCTTGTGCCACTATGCCCGGCTATTTTTAGAGACGGGGTCTCCCTCTTGCTCAGGCTGGTTTCAAACTCCTAAACTCAAGGGATCCTTCTGCCTTGGCCTCCCAGAGGGCTAGGATTACAAGCATCAGCCACTGCGAGGGGCCTGAAGCACAAATTTTTTTTTTGCAGTTTTTGGCCAGGGCTGGGTTTGAACCCACCAATTCTGGCATATGGGGCCAGTGCCCTACTCCGTTGAGCCACAGGTGCTGCCCGAAGCACAAATGTTTTTAATGTTGATGAAGACAAATCATCACCAATCACTATCACTTGCCATTTTAGTGTCACATCAAGGGTATGTAGATTCACTTCAATATTTTCTCCTAATATTTTCTTTTTTTTAATTAAGTGATATATATATATATATATATCATGAATACATTCATGCCTTTGTGGGATTCAGTGTGTTGATTATTTGTACAAATTGGAGTGCTTACATCCTACTAACTAACATAGCTTTCAACTCATTTACTTAATCACATTTGTGTTCTATACTTGATAGATTTGACTTGTACCTTTGCAATATGCTTCATAGATGAGGTCCCACCATTAACCCTCCCTCTATCCAACCACCCCCCTCCCTTCCTATCCTCCTCCCCTTCCCTCCTTCATCCTGGGCTATAGTTGTGATTCATCTTTAATATGAAAGTGTAAGTGATTATAAATTGGTTTCATAGTAGTACAGAGTACATTGAATATTTTTTTCCATTCCTGAGATACTTTACTATGAAGAATATTTTCCAGCTCCATCCATGTAAACATAAAAGAAGTAAAGTCTTCATCTTCTTTTAATGCTGCATAGTATTCCATGTATATATATATACATATACCATAATTTATTAATCCGTTCATGGGTCGGTGGGCACTTGGGCTTCTTCCATGACTTGGCGATTATGAATTGAGCTGCAATGAACAATCTGGAGCAAATATCTTTGTTGCCAAGTGATTTTTGGTCTTTTGGATATGCACCTAGTAGAATAATTGCAGGATCAAATGGCAGGTCTACATTTAGACCCGTGAGTGTTCTCCAAACTTCTTTCCAAAAAAAAAAAAAAAAATATATATATATATATATATTAGCTTGCATTCCCACCAGCAGTGCAGAATGTTCCCTTTTTTCCACATCCACACCAACATCTATAGTTTTGGGATTTTTGTGATGCGGGCTACTCTTACTGGAGTTAGATGATATCTCAAAGTAGTTTTGGTTTGCATTTCTCTGATGATTAAAGATGATGAGGATTTTTTCATGTGTCTGTAGACTGTGCTCCTGTCTTCTTCAGAGAAGCTTCTGTTCATGTCTCTTGCACACAAGGAAATTGGATCACTTGTTCTTTTCTTATCAATAAGTTTGAGTTCTCTGTGGATTCTGATTATTAGACCTTTGTCGGAAATACAACCTGCAAAAATCCTCTCCCATTCTGAGGGCTGTCTATTTGCTTTACTTACTATGTTCCTGGCAGTGCAGAAGCTGTTTAGTTTGATCAGATCCCAGTAATGGATTTTTGATGTTGCTTCAGTTGCCTGGGGGGTCCTCTTCATAAAGTATTTTACCAGGCCAATTTTTTCAAGTGTTTCCCCTGCACTCTCTCCAAGAATTTTTACAGTTTTATGTCTTAAGTTTAAGTCCTTTAACCAGTGAGAGTCAATTTTTGTCAGTCTTAGTGCTGGTATTTAGAATTATGATGGATCTGGAATAACTTTTGTCTATAATGGTACAACTTCATTCTTTAGTAGGTTGATACACATTTGTCCTAGCATCATTTGTTAACAAGTTTATTGTTTCCCCATTGAATTGTCCTGACTCCTTTGTTGAAAATAAGTTAATGTTGAATTTAAGGCTTGTTTCTGAACTCTCAATTCTGTTCCATGGATCTATATGTCCATTCCTATACTATGTTACATTGACTTAATTTGTGTAGGTTTGTAGCAAATTTTGAAATTAAAAAGTGTGAGTCTTCCAACTTTCTTCTTTATGCTTGCTGAGTTTTTCTTTGCTTGCTCAAATATACTGTTGAGCCATCTTAATAAATTTTTCATTTCTTTTCGACTCAATTTATATTTGGTTTCTATAACTTCTATTTTATTATTGATAGTTTCTATTTGGTGAGACATTATCCTAATATATGCCTTTAGTTTTTAAAAGATAATTTCCATTAATTCTTTGATAATATTTAAAATAGCTGATTTATCATTTTTACCTAGTATGCCCAATATCTGGCCTCCTCAGGAAGAGTTTCTATATTGTTTTTTTCCTGTGTATGATATCTATATATTCTTATTGTTGTGCATGTTTCAAATTTTTGGTTCAAATTTGGAGTTTTTTTTTTTTTTTTAGACAAAGTCTCACTTTGTTGCTCTTGGTAGAGTGCTGTGGCATCACAGCTCAGAGCAACCTCTATCTCTTGGGCTTAGGTGATTCTCTTGCCTCAGCCTCCCGAGTTGCTGGGACTACAGGTGCCTGCCACAATGCCCAGCTATTTTTTTGTTGTAGTTTGGCTGGGGCCGGGTTCGAACCAGCCACCCTTGGGGCCAGTGCCCTACTCACTGAGCTACAGGTGCTGCCCTAAATTTGGAGATTTTAGTTAATATTATGGGTCAACTCTGGAAATCAGATTTTTATCCTTCCCAGCATTTGTTTTTTCTATTTTTAATGTTGTTGCTGATTGTTTCTTAGTTACTTTGCTGAACTAAATCTGTAAAGTCTATATTCTTTGTCATATATAGTTACTGAAATCCCTGCTTAATTGACTACTTTATAAGTTGATGAATCAACAGATATTTCTTTAAATACCTAGAACCAATTAGTTTCTTTATCTTTGCTGAGGGGCTTTGTGCATACACTGGGGAAATTCCTTCAACACTCATTTAGGTAACTGCCAGGTAGTATTACCTAAGCCTACAGTTCTTGCTTGTGCAGAGTTTTAAGGTCACCTAGACATGACCACTTAGGACTTTTTCAGGATGTGTACATTCCTGAGCATGTACACATCTCTGGGAATGTATATAGCCCAGCACATGCTTGTGGTCTTTTGAATTTCCAGGAATATATCAGAGCTTTTCGAATCCACTATGGGTATCTCATTCTTCAGCTTTTCCTTTTTATGCTTTTGGTTAGCCTAGCATTTGCCCCAACTTTTGTTAACCTCCTCAGGTGACCTCAAATCCAAATAACTACCTTGAACAACTTCCTGAAACTTTTCCTAGGAAAAGAGTTTAGTTTTGGGCAAGCTCTGAGTCAGGTCCAGTAAAATAAAGTCAGTAATTGGGGTGTTCTAGGGAACTGACAGTCATGTGAAGTAATGGCTCTTTTCTGGGAATGAGGCTTTGAAAAGACCTCCAGTCCTGTTCTGCTCGCCTTGTGGTTTCCAGGCTGTTAGTTTTCTCCATGATAGCTAGCTGTTAATTTTCAAGTGTATCACAGAGCTGGACAGAGAGAAATGGGAATTACGCAAATTAAATTATCCTCAAAGTTCATTGTTTATATCAAGATTTGGCTGTTTTCCTTGAAGAAATCTTTCCTGGATTGATGTAAGCCTTTGGTTAATTTGTAGAGTTCTAAAAATTCAGATTATGATTATTTTTGCCTGTTTTCTAATGGCTTTTACAGAGGAGAGAATTTTCCATGGTGTCACTCTGCTGGTTGTGTTTTGTAACTACTTTCTCCCACATTGTGCTCTTGCTTTTTTAGCTTCTTAACTGTGTCCTTGATGAACAGGCATGATAATTACTTTTTTTCTTTCAAGATATAACCATACTGAATATTTCATTGCTGACGTCATTTTTTTTTTTTTTTATTGTTGGGGATTCATTGAGGGTACAATAAACCAGGTTACACTGATTGCAATTGTTAGGTAAAGTCCCTCTTGCAATCATGTCTTGCCCCCATAAAGTGTGACACACACCAAGGCCCCACCCACCTCCTTCCTTCCCTCTTTCTGTTTCCCCCCCCATAACCATAATTGTCATTAATTGTCCTCATATCAAAATTGAGTACATAGGATTCATGCTTCTCCATCTTGTGATGCTTTACTAAGAATAATGTCTTCCACGTCCATCCAGGTTAATACGAAGGATGTAAAGTCTCCATTGTTTTTAATGGCTGAATAGTATTCCATGGTATACATATACCACAGCTTGTTAATCCATTCCTGGGTTGGTGGGCATTTAGGCTGTTTCCACATCTTGGCGATTGTAATAGGTAGATTGCTTTGGGAAGTATAGACATTTTAACAATGTTAATTCTTCCCATCCATGAGCATGGTATGTTCTTCCATTTGTTAATATCCTCTGCTATTTCCTTTCTGAGGATTTCATAGTTTTCTTTATAGAGGTCCTTCACCTCCTTCGTTAGGTATATTCCTAGGTATTTCATTTTCTTTGAGACTATGGTGAAGGGAGTTGTGTCCTTAATTAGCTTCTCATCTTGACTGTTATTGGTGTACACAAAGGCTACTGACTTGTGGACATTGATTTTATATCCTGAAACATTACTGTATCTTTTGATGACTTCTAGGAGTCTTGTGGTTGAGTCTTTGGGGTTCTCTAAGTATAAGATCATGTCGTCAGCTGACGTCATTTTAATGGAATCATTGAGCATGTAGTCTTTTGAGTCTAGTCACTTTCACTTTCTTAAAGGTTTAGAGATTCATCCATGATGTTGCTGTAGAAGTACTTTGCTCCTTTTTATTGTCTTCCATTGTGTTTATGTAGAACAATTTGTTTATCCATTCATTGGGAATAGATACCTGGGTTGTTTCCCACATTTAGCTATTATGGATACAACTGCAATGAATATTTGTAAATGACTTTTTGTGTGCAGATACATTTTCATTGCCCTTAGACAATTGCTGAAGATTTTTCTGCCACATAGCAAATGTGTATTTAATTTTAGAAAAACAGCCACCGTCTTTAAAAAAACTGTTTTAACATTCAACATTCCCACCAGCAATACATGAGAGCTCTATGTATTGTACATAGTCACTCTCACTTGGCAGTACAGTCTTTTTAATATTTCCTATTCTGATATTTTTGTAATTGTATCTCATTTTGTCCTTACTTTGCAATTCCATTACTAGCAATGAAGTTGAGGACTTTTTATATGGTTATTGGCCACATTCCTTTGAAAAATACTTGTTGAAGTCTTCTGCTTAATTTTATGTTGGATTATCTGTCATTTTTTACTGACTTGTTTTGGTTTTCTATACCTATGGATAAGACTGTTTGTTGTTTATGTGTTATAAATACCTTTTCACACTGTTGCTGGCCTTTTTAGTCTCTTTCTGGTGACATCAATACATAGACGTTCTTTTTTTTTTTTGTAGAGGCAGAGTTTCACTTTATTGCCCTCGGTAGAGTGCCGTGGCGTCACACAGCTCACAGCAACCTCCAACTCCTGGGCTTAGGGGATTCTCCTGCCTCAGCCTCCCGAGTAGCTGGGACTACAGGCGCCCGCCACAGCACCCGGCTATTTTTTTGTTGCAGTTTGGCCGGGGCTGGGTTTGAACCCGCCACCCTTGGTATATGGGGCCGGCGCCCTGCTCACTGAGCCACAGGCGCCGCCCCAATACATAGATGTTCTTAATTTTATTGTGGTTTATTTGTCATTTTCTTTTTGGTTAGTTTTTTTTTTTAGACAGAGTCTCACTTTGTCACCCTGGGTAGAGTGCTGTGACATCACAGCTCATGGCAACCTCCAACTCCTAGGCTTAAGCAATTCTCTTGCCTCAGCCTCCCAAGTAGCTGAGACTACAGGTGCCCCCCACAACGGCTGGCTATTTTTTGTTGCAGTTTGGCTGGGGCTGGGTTCAAACCCTCTACCCTCAGTATATGGGGCCACACCCTACCCACTGAGCAACAGGTGCTGCCTTTTGGTTAGTCTTTTATATGTCTTATTTAAGAAAGCTTTTTTTACCCCAAGGTCCTGAAGATATGTTCAATGTTACCTCCTCTATAAGTTTTATTTTATTTCATTTTATTTTGAGACAGAATCTCACTTTGTTGTCCTCGGTAGCGTGCTGTAGTGTCACAGCTTACAGCAACATCAAACTCTTGGGCTTAAGTGATTCTCTTGCCTCCACCTCCCAAGTAGCTGGGACTACAGGTGTCTTCCACAATGCCCAGCTATTTATTTTTATTTATTTTTTTATTTTTTGGTTGTAGTTGTCATTGTTGTTTGGCAGACCTGGGCTGGATTCAAACCTGCCAGTTCCGGTATATGTGGCTGGCACCCTAGCCACTGAGCTACAGGTGCCGAGCCTCTCTATAAGCTTTATTGTTTTACTGTTTATATTTAGTCCTGCAGTCTACCTGGACTTGGCTCGTATCTCTGTTAAAGACAAGGTTTTGTTTTGTTTTGTTTTTGCAGTTTTTCTTTTTTTTTGGCCAGGGCTGGGTTTGAACCTGCCACCCTTAGTATATGGGGCCGGCGCCCTACTCCTTGAGCCATAGGCGCCACCCAAAGACAAGATGTTTTTCCTTTTCTCATATTCAATTGTTCCAACATCAGTTATTGAAAAAGAAAGTCCTTTCCTCAATTCTCTTCAGTGCCACCATTGTCATAATCTAAGTGTTTGAATAAGTGTAGATTTAGAACTCTATTGTGTTCCGTTGATATATTTTGCTATCCTTGTGCAGTACCACAATGTCTTATTACTATAGCTTTACCAGTTATGATATCTGGCTGTGTGAGTCCTTTAGTTTTGTACTGTTTCTTTCACAAAATTGTCTGGATATTCTTGGCCCTTTTAATTTCTGTATATTCTTTAGTGCTGATGCCAGTTTCCACAAAAGAACTCGCTAAGATTTGAATTAGGATTACATAGATTAGTTTGGGGAGAAGTGTGTCGTCATGATAATACTGAGTCTTCCAATCCATTAACATAGCACAACACTCCATTTAGATTTTCTTTAATTTCTCTCCAAAATGTTTTACTTTTATGTGTAGAATTCTTGCATATTGTTCATTAGATTTATTAATAGGTATTTATTAGCTTTTGATGCCATTCAAAATGATATACATTCTATTTATTTATTCATTTATTTATTGCAGTTTTTGGCTGGGGCTGGGTTTGAACCTGCCACCTTCAGTATATGGGGCTGGCACCCTACTCCCTAGAGCCACAGGTGCTGTCCATTTATTTATTTTTGAGACAGAGTCTCAATTTGTTGACCTGGGTAGAGTGCTGTGGCATGATAGCTTATAGCAACTTCAAACTCTTGGGCTCAAGCAATCCTCCTGCTTTGGCCTCTCAAGTAGCTGAGCCTACTGGTGCCCACCACAATATCCAGCTATTTTTTCTATTTTTAGTAGAGATGGTGTCTCACTCTTGCTCAGGCTGATCTTGAACTCCTGAGCTCAAGCGATCCACCTGCCTTAGCCTCAGAGTGTTAGGATTATAGGTGTGAGCCACCATGCCTGGCCCATGATAAACATTTTAAAACTTCCTCTTTTGTTCAGTGATGGTATGCAGAAATACATTTGTAAAAATATTGATCTCGTGTCCAGTTTTGGTGTAAGGTCTAAAACTAAGGCCCAATATTATACGATACCTTGGCTTCTGGTAGAACCAGAAGGGTATCTAATGGCCTAACTGCAAGTTCCCCTTCCCATTCTGCTCCATTTTGTATAAGAACAAGGTTCTGTGTTTCTTTTTCTTTTGGGGGCGGGGGGTCTAAAAATGTCTTTCTTCCTTAATGAATGCTTTTGTTTTGTATTGAATTTTCTGGTCATTTTCTCTTTTAGTAATTTAAAGCTATGTCACTGATTTCTGGTTTCCATCTTCAGTTTAAGAAAGTACTTGTCAGATTTTTTTTTTTTTTTTTTTTTGCTGCTCTGTAAGAAAGGAAGTCTTTTAAAAAAAATCGAGCTGCTTTTAGGATACATTTCTTCCTTACTGGCTTTTAGAAATTTTACTATGATGTGCCTAGGAGTGGTCTGCTATTATTTTTCTTGTTTGAAGTTTGTAGGTTTTCTTGAATCTGTACCTTAATATTTCTCTTCAGATTTGGAAAATTATCAGCCATTATCTCTACCAGTATTGCTCCCTCTATCCACATTCTCTCTTTTCTCTCCTTTTGAAATGCCAGTGGCATAATTTGTGGTGTTCTGACTACACCTCCCAATAGAAAATAGAAAACAAAACCACCTAATTCTAAAGTCCTCTGAAATACTTTAAGTTGAGAAACAATATAGTTGGATTCTAATACTGAAAATACCACTCTACTTGTTAATATAGAAGATGGCCATGAAGCACAGAGATGGGGAGTATAGTTCTAAAAATATAATCATACTCCCATTTTTCAGTGCTTGGAATGTTTCCTTCATGGGTTTCCTTTTCTTCTCCCACTTTTTAAGTGCAAGAATTCCTTAAAGTTCTATTATATTTTTGTCTTTATCCTTTTCTTCTTAACTTTCTTAGTTTTAAAAAGTCACCCCTGCATAGTTGTGTGTGAGATTTAGCTCTCTAATTCTCATCCCCTCATCTATGAACCAATACTGCATTTCAAACTGTCCATTGTATATCTACCCATACATTAAAACAAGGAATTTCAAAACAAGTATTTTTTTCCTGCTACATATTAATTCTATAATTTCCAGCTTCTGCTAATGGCATCATCATACATCCAGCCACTCAGGCTCACATCTCTCATCTTTGGCTTTTTCTTCTCTCTTGAGTCCAAGATTTAATAAGTTATGAGACACCTAGTATTTTTTCCACGTTATTTCCCCTAATCTTTCCTACCTTTCTATCACCAAGACCCAATGTCATTTTTTATCTCCTATATTATTTTAACATTTTTTCTAACTGGTCTTTTTGTATTTAGCCTTTTTTCCACGATAATGTACCTAATGAAAAGGTTTGAGGTTAGATTTCTTGAAGACTCATCATATAATGTTATTTGCCTCCTCTAAGTGTTCAATGGGTCCTTCTTGCTTATAGAACAAAGTACAATCTGTCAGCTCAGCATTCAAAGCCCTCAACAATGAGACCTCAACCGAACCTCCATATTTATATCCCATCAAACTTCAGCAGAGACACATTACTTCACTCAAACCAGACTAAATGTCGTTTTCCATACATGTTCCATGGATTCCTTCCTTTAGTGTCTTTGTTTGGGATTTTCTACTCTCAGACAAAATAGCACCTGACAGTAAATTGCATCTTCTCCATTAGTAGAATCACAACTATCCTTAGGGATATGCAGGATACCCTGGCTCCAAGGCATATCACATCATGCCTTCTTTTTCTTTCATGCACAAAATTATTTATCCTTAAAATTAGGTCAAAATGAATAGTGGAATTTTCTTTGAAAGAGAACACACCTACTAATGACTTACGATTTGGCAGAGAAATTTGGAAAAGAGGAGGGTAGTCATGCTTAGAGTCATACAAATTTTTAATATCTGCCTTTGTCCTCAGAGTTGGAAAAACTTCCAAAAAGAACTTATATTCAAGGCTGGATTATAAGTGAGTGTTCAGGCTGGTTAGTAACAAAATTTAACTGCAATCTCCAGGCAGAATGCCTTTAATTATGTCTTTAGTTAACAGGCTCAGCAGAAAATCCTAAAAGAGTAGTTTTAATAATGTCCTGAGCAAAATTGTCATTGTTGAAGTTAGGGTGTGCGTTATTAAAGTGTCTACTTGGAAAAACAAATCCCCTTTGATTTTAGACCTATCCTACTTTTTTTTTTATTAAATCATAGCTGTGTACATTAATGCAATCATGGGGCACAATACACTGGTTTTATAGATGGTTTGACACATTTTCATCACATTGGTTAACATAGCCTTCCTGGCATTTTCTTAGTTATTGTGTTAAGACATTTACATTCTACATTTACTAAGTTTCACATATACTCTTGTAAGATGCACTGCAGGTGTAATCCCACCAATCACCCTCCCTCCGCCCACCTCCCCCCTTCCTTCCCTTCCTTTCCCCCTTCCCCCCATTCTTGAGTTATAACTGGGTTATAGCTTTCATGTGAAAGCCATAGATTAGTTTCATGGTAGGGCTGAATACATTGGATACTTTTTCTTCCATTCTTAAGATACTTTACTAAGAAGAATATGTTTCAGCTCCATCCATGTAAATGTGAAAGAGGTAAAGTCTCCATCTTTCTTTAAGGCTGCATAATATTCCATGGTGTACATATACCACAATTTATTAATCCATTCGTGGATCTATGGGCCCTTGGGCTTTTTCCATGACTTAGCAATTATGAATTGGACTGCAATAAACATTCTGGTACAAATATCTTTGTTATGATGTGATTTTTGGTCTTCTGGGTATATGCCTAGTAGAGAAATTGTAGGATTGAATGACAGATCTATTTTTAGATCTCTAAGTGTTCTCCAAACATCTTTCCAAAAGGAATGTATTAATTTGCATTCCCACCAGCAGTGCAAAAGTGTTCCCTTTTCTCCACATCCATGCCAACATCTCTGGTCTTGGGATTTCGTGATATGGACTAATCTTACTGGAGTTAGGTGATATCTCAAAGTAGTTTTGATTTGCATTTCTCTGATGATTAAAGATGATGTGCATTTTTTCATATGTCTGTAGGCCACGCGCCTGTCTTCTTCAGAGAAGTTTCTCTTCAAATCCCTTGCCCAACCTGTGATGGGATCACTCGTTCTTTTCTTGCTTATACGTTTGAGTTACCTGTGGATTCTGGTTATTAAACCTTTGTTGGAGACATAACCTGCAAATATCTTCTCCCATTCTGAGGGCTATTTGCTTGCTTTACTTACTGTGTTCTTGGCTGTGCAGAAGCTTTTTAGTTTGGTCAGGTCCCAGTAGTGTATTTTTGAAGCTGCTTCAATTGCCCGGGAGGTCCTCCTCATAAAATACTCGCCCAGACCGATTTCTTTAAGGGTTTTCCTTGCACTCTCTTCTAGTATTTTTATAGTTTCATGTCTTAAGTTTAAATCTTTAATCCAGTGGGAGTCTATCTTAGTTAATGGTGAAAGGTGTGGGTCCAGTTTCAGTCTTCTACCGGTTGCCAGCCAGTTCACCCAGCACCATTTGTTAAATAGGGAATCTTTTCCCCACTGAATGTTTTTAATTGGCTTGTCAAAGATCAAATAATGGTAAGTAGCTGGATTCATCTCTTGGCCTATCCTAGTTCTGTTGCCCTTTGTCTTTCTCAGATGTTTTCTTTCCCCCTAGGCACTAAACTCTAATTTTGTCCCCTAAGATCTTACCACTCATATAGCTACCCTATGGTTAGCAATTAATATGTACCTGATGTGTATAAAGCATTTAAATTCTACTGTTTAATACTCATAGAACTTCTATGAGATAGGTACTTTTATCTTTAAAATTTTAAATATAAGTAGCTCAAATCTTGGAAACTTTAAGTGACCTGCTCATGGTCACATGAGAAGCGTATGGGGCTTAGTAAGAGGTAGTGTTTTATTTTAGGCTCCAAAGTCTTGATTATTAGGTCATCAAAAGGACCCATTCCCAAGGAATGTGTTCCTATCAAACATAAGAGCTTCCCCTGAAAGTCTACTACAGAGCTGTTTAAGCTATCCTCTCTAAACTCCTTTCTCTTGGACCTCTCCATGATTTTCTTACGTTTCTTTTTCTTTCTTTCTTTCTTTCTTTCTTTCTTTCTTTCTTTCTTTCTTTCTTTCTTTCTTTCTTTCTTTCTTTCTTTCTTTCTTTCTTTCCTTCTTTCTTTCTTTCCTTCCTTTCTTTCTTTTTTTTTTTTATTAAATCATAGCTGTGTACATTTATGCAATCATGGGGCACCATATACTGGTTTTATATACAATTTGACAAATTTTCATTACATCAGTTAACATAGCCTTCCTGGCATTTTCTTAGTTATTGTTTTAAGACATTTATATTCTACATTTAGTAAGTTTCACATGTGCCCTTGTAAGATTCACTGTAGGTGTGGTCCCACCAATTACCCTCCCTCCACCCATTGTCCTCCATCCCCTCCCTTTCCCCATATTCTTAGGTTATAATTGAGTTATAGCTTTCATATAAAAGCTATAAGTTAGTTTCATAATAGGGCTTAGTACATTGGATACTTTTTCTTCCATTCTTGAGATACTTTACTAAGAAGAATATGCTCCAGCTCCATCCATGTAAACATGAAAGAGGTAAAGTCTCCATATTTCTTTAAGGCTGCATAATATTCCATGGTGTAATATACCACAATTTATTAATTTATTCATGGGTTGATGGGCACTTGGGCTTCTTCCATGACTTAGCAATTATGAATTGGGCTGCAATAAACATTCTGGTACAAATATCTTTGTTATAATGTGATTTTTGGTCTTCTGGATATATACCTAGTAGAGGAATTATAGGATCGAATGGCAGGTCTACTTTTAGATCTCTAAGTGTTCTCCAAACATCTTTCCAAAAGGAACATATTAGTTTGCATTCCCACCAGCAGTGTAGAAGTGTTCCCTTTTCTCCACATCCACACCAACATCTCTGCTTTTGGGATTTTGTGATTTGTGCTAATCTTACTGGAATTAGATAATATCTCAAAGTAGTTTTGATTTACATTTCTATGATGATTAAAGATGATGAGCATTTTTTCATATGTCTGTAGGCTGTGTGTGTTCTTACGTTTCTTAAGAGGAGCCTTCTGTTAATGGCGAGGGAGCCAAAGCCCATCATATTGTACCAGTTTTCTGGGGTTTCAAGAAAGACTTTCAGAGAGCAAACCAAAGAAAGGTATTCAAATGGATGTTCCACATCAGAAAAAGATATCTTAATGTCACTACTACTCATATTGAAAATTTCACTCTGTAGCACTCTTGAGTAATAATTATTCTTCCTTAACTTTGGAAGCTTCTTGAAGTTTATCCATATATGCAGTTAGTATACTATATATCTACATACACTACTTATATTTATCCATATCATTAACAAATTGTTTCCAAAGTGAAAATTACAAGTCATAAAATAAGTAGAAATAATATGTTAAATGGTTTGCTTCTCTTTAATTAAAAAAAGGTTTAATAACCAGAATCCACAGAGAACTCAAATGTATAAGCAAGAAAAGAACAAGTGATCCCATCGCAGGCTGGGCAAGGAACTTGAAGAGAAACTTGTCTGAAGAAGACAGGCGCACGGCCTACAGACATATGAAAAAATGCTCATAATCCTTAATCATCAGGGAAATGAAAATAAAAACCACTTTGAGATATCTAACTCCAGTAAGATTAGCCCATATCACAAATTCCCAAGACCAGAGATGTTGGCGTGGATGTGGAGAAAAGGGAACACTTCTACACTACTGGTGGGAATGCACATTAATACGTTCCTTTTGGAAAGATGTTTGGAGAACACTTAGAGATCAAAAAATAGATCTGCCATTCAATCCTATAATTTCTCTACTAGGTATATACCCAGAAGACCAAATATCACATTATAAGAAAGATATTTGTACCAGAATGTTGTAGCCCAATTCATAATTGCTAAGTCATGGAAGAAGCCCAAGTGCCCATCAATCCACGAATGGATTAATAAATTGTGTTATATGTACACCATGGAATATTATGCAGCCTTAAAGAAAGATGGAGATTTTACCTCTTTCATGTTTACATGGATGGAGCTGAAACATATTCTTCTTAGTAAAGTATCTTAAGAATGGAAGAAAAACTATCCAATGTACTCAGCCCTACTATGAAACTAATCTATGGCTTTCACATGAAAGCTATAACCCAGTTATAACCTAAGAATATGGGGAAGGGGGAAAGGGAGAGGAGGGAGGGTGGAGGGTGGGCGGAGGGAGGGTGACTGGTGGGATTACACCTGCGGTGCATCTTACAAGAGTACATGTGAAACTTAGTAAATGTAGAATATAAATGTCTTAACACAATAACTAAGAAAATGCCAGGAAGGCTATGTAAACCAGTGTGAGGAAAATGTGTCAAACGGTCTATAAAAGCAGTGTATGGTGCCCCACGATTGCATTAATATACACAGCTATGATTTAATAATAATCGAAAAACCAAAAAACATCTTTATATGGAGATAGCAAATTTTAAACAATGTAAGCAGATATTTAAGGTTATACAAATTAGGACTGGATAGAAATAGAATAACATCTGAGACCTGAAATTGATCTAATATTATAGTGTACAAATTCATGAAGGCGTCACTGGAATGTTAGAATTTGTTCACTGATAGATTTAATTGATTTTTTTTAGAATTTCAGATTACTGTAATGGTTCATATGATTAGGTTGCATTGTTTGCATTTGTTAGGAAGAGTCCAAGTTGTATTTGAGTCCTTCACCCAGGAGGTGTGCTATATGCCCTTAAATGGTGAATATTAGTTGGGAACTTACAGAGCTCTTTCCCCATACACTCTGCCTCTTTCTTGAATTTAACTGTGTTTTTCTTTCATGTGGGCCTGTAGTTTTTTATCTACTGGTTTCAAATTAGTATTGAGTAGTTGGGATGCTTGCTGTTTCATCTTGAGATACTTTACTAAAAGCCTCCATCTTTTATGGCTGAATATTATTCTGTTATATGTACATATTAGTAAATTGTGATTGATACACACACACACACACACACATATATATATATACATATATATCTCACACTTTATTAATCCATCCATGGGTTGATGGGCCCATGGGTTGTTTCCACATCTTGGTGATTGTGAATTGAAATATGATAAACATTCTACTGCAAAAGTCCCTATGGTAAAATGATTTTTTTCTTCTGGGTAGATGCCTAGTAATGGGATTGTGGGATCAAATAGAAGGTCTACTTTTAGCTCTTTGAGCGTTCTCCATACTTCTTTCCACAAAGGCTATACTAGTTTGTGATCCCACCGACAATGTATAAGTGTTCCCTTCTCTCTTCACCCTCGTCAGCATCTGCAGCTTACCCACTTTGCAATGTGGGCTACTCTTACTGGTGTTAGGTGATATTTAAAGATGGTTTTGATTTGTATTTCTCTGATGACTATGGATTATGAACACTTTTTTGTGTGTTTCTTGGCCATTCATTTTTCTTCTTAGGAGAAGTTTCTTTTCTAAAAGATTTAAAGTTAAGAAATGATACTATGAAAACTCTAGAAGAAAGTGTGGGAAAAACATTTTTGGTTTTCAAACTGAGGCAGGGTCACTTGCACTATATTGTCCAGGCTAGTCTTACACTCCTGAGATCTACCTGTAGCCTCCCCAGTAAGTGTATCACTGTGCCTGGTTTGGTGGTTCAATTCTTTTTTCTGTTACAGACAGGGTCTCACTCTGTCACCCAACCTGGAGTGCAGTGGTGCAATCAGAGTTCACTGTACCCTTAAACTCCTGGCCTCTAGCAGTCCTTCTGCTTCAGCTTGGCTAATTAAATAAAAAAAAAAACAAAACTTTTTAGAGGTGGGGTCTTGCTATATTGCCTAGCCTAGTCTTAAACTCCTGGGCTCAAGAGATTCTCCTGCCTTGGCCTCCCAAACTACTGGGATTATAGGCAACTTTACTTGTATTACTTCATTTAACTTTCATAACTATCCTATCAGGTAGGTTATTCTTATTATTTCCATTTTACAGATGGGAAAACTGAGTAAAAATCAAGTAATTTTCTCAGAGTCACATAACTGTTACATAAATGTGTACTCAAGCACTCCTGTACAAGAATTCAAGCTTGTGTCTATTATACTATAATGTGTAAACTTCAGCTTTCCAATATATTCTCTCTAATGGAGAGTAACATTCTAGGGGAGGTTCTATGGTTTGAATGTTTGTCCCCTCCAAAACTCAAGATGAAACTTACTTGGCATTGTAATACTATTAAGAGGTGGGACCTTTAATAGATGATTAGGCCCTGAGGGTTCCATCCTTATGGATGGGGCTAGTGCTATTATAAAATGGTGTGTTCAACTCACCCTATTACAAAATGATGTGCTCAATCTGCCCTTGTTCTTTCATCTTTGACGTAATGATGCACTAGAAAGACCCTTGCCAGATTCTGGCTCCTTGATATTGAACGTCTCAGTCTTCTGAAGTGTGAGTCAATAAATTTCTGTTCATTATAAATTACTCAGTCTCTTGTGGTCCTGTTATAGCACCACAACACAGACTGAGTCAGAAAGGAAGATAAATTCTGCTCCTACAGATATCCAAATTCAACTGAACCTGTCTACTATGGGATGATTCTATTTATCCTTCATGACCTATAGCAGGGGTCCTCAAACTTTTTAAACAGGGGGCTACTTCACTGTCCCTCAGACCATGGGAGGGCCGGACTATAGTTAAAAAAAGAAAAAAAAAACTATGAACAAATTCCTATGCACACTGCACATATCTTATTTTGAAGTAAAAAAACAAAATGGGAACAAATACAATATTTAAAATGAAGAACAAGTAAAGTTAAATCAACAAACTTACCAGTATTTCAATGGGAACTATGGGCCTGCTTTTGGCTAATGAGATGGTCAATGTCCAGTTCCATATTTGTCACTGCTAGTCGTAACAAGTGATGCAAGTGTACATCAGTTAGTCTAGATATGGTTGGAGATTTCAGATGTTTCATTCTGGAAAACGTCTGTTCACAGACATAAGTGCTGCCAAAGATGGTTGCCATTTTGAGTGCATGGTTCCTGAGATTAGGATATATCTCAGAGGGGAGAGATGCATAGAAATTAGGAAGGCTGCTTGAGTTGAATGTGTCTTTCAGAGAGTCACAACTCTGCAGTTCAGCCAGTTCCATTTAGTAAATTGTATCCACATTTTCACTGTCAATAGAAAATGGGTTACAGAAAAGCTGTATGTCCTGTTCATGGAGATGAAGCTCTTTAAATCTAAATCGGAACTCCTTTTGCAACTTTTCCAGTGAATCCACACATGTTTTATTTGGGAATGCAACCAATGGATTTTCCGCTTACAGATTTTGAGTTGTGGGGAGATGGCAGAAATTTCCCTCCTTCATTTGTTTGATGAGGAGGCCTAATTTTACTTCAAATGCTTTCACATGTGATTGCATATCACAGATGAGCTTCCCCTTTCCTTAAAGTTGCACATTGAAACTGTTAAGTAGCTCTGTTTCGTCTGTCAGAAAGGCAAGGTGCCATTTCCATTCTGCATCACTGAGCTCTGGTACTTCTTTGTTTTTTGAAAGCAAAAAAGCTGTAATCTGTGGAAGTAACTCATAGAAATGTTTGAAAACTCTCCCTTGATTCAGTCAAGGGATATCTGTGTGGTACAGAACATCTTCACAGGCAACATTTAGCTCAGACAGAAATTCCTGAAATTGTCTGTGGTTTAGTGTATTACCTCTAATGAAATTAATACAAGATACCACAGTTTTCATAACAGTCCCACTTCAGTGATTTACTACACAGCACTTGTTGGTGGATGAGGCAGTGTATGACTATTGGATGAGAATAGTTATGTTTATCCATCTCTTCATTAATGCTAGCAATTACACCTTTCTTAGACCCCACCATGCTAGGAGCACCATCAGTTGTCACACTGGCTAGTTTCACCCAGTCCAGGTCCAAACTATTCGGTTTGGCAAACCTTTTCATAAATATCCTCTCCTGTAGTTGTTCCTTTGATGCTTTGCAGTGCAGCAAGCTCTTCTGTGACTTCAAAATAGTCATTCATCTCACAAATAAAAATTAGAAGTTGTGCAGAATCATGAACATCATTACTTTCATCGAGTGTCAAGGAAAAATAGGAAAGTTTCTTTGTGGAGTTTTGGAAATGCTGATGCAAATTGCCTCCCATTTCTTTAATCCTTTGTGTATCTGAGGGTTCTGAAAGACTCACTGTACTAAATACAGTGAGTCCGGCCTTCTCTGGACACATCTCTTTGGCAACAGAAAGAAGGCATTCTTTAACAAATTCTCCCTCCACAAATGGTCTGCCAGTGCACGCTATCAGCTTGGCAACTTGAAAACTTGCTCTCATGTGGGCGGCTCCTGTGGCTCAAAGGGGTAGGGTGCTGGCCTCATATGCCGGAGGTGGCGGGTTCAAGCCCAACCCTGGCCAGAAACTGCAAAAACATAAAAATAAATAAAAAATAAATAAATAAAAAGGCTGTATGCCACTTAAAAAAAAAAAAAAAAAGAAAACTTGCCCGCAGTGATGAAATATTTAGCTGTTTCTGCTTCACAAAAGTATTTTGTTGAATTGTCAATGTATATTTCAGTTTTAATATTTTATCCTTTCTCACTTCTCTGACCAAACAATCATATTTATTTTTAAGTTGAGTTCGATAGTGTTGACGCAAATTGTATTCTTTGAACACAGACGCTATATTCTGGCATATCAAACACATAGCTCTTTTCTTGTACTGTATGAAAAAGTAATCATAAGTCCACTGTTCTTTGAATATCCTACACTCTGAGTCAATTTTTCTCTTTCTTGATATCATTGTTTCCTAGGTTTTCCAAATTGCTATTAGTAAAATACCAATATATATATATACAGCGCTCCAAAAACACTATACCAGCAATAACTTTGCCCACACAGAGACATATAGACTGCACTGCCCATGAATGTAGTGTGATCAGTGCCCTTCAATGCAATCTGATCAGTGTCCATCAATGCAGCTTTGCTGGTCCACATCATTTCAGCTTCGCCAGTGCCCATATGGTAGAACTCTGCTTTTACCTCAGGCTCACACTGGTGTGGTGTGGGAACAGGCACGATTACAGAGCCGGTTCCTCCACCACCTTTCCAGTTTGTAGTACCCTATGTGAACCGCACTGCGATCTGTGAACTCACACAGGAATCTGATCGCATGGGTGAGAAGACCCATGTGATCAGATTCCACTGCAGGAAAAAAGAAGTCACGTATGCTTTTTTTTCTTCTGAATCTAATGCGAGTTCAGCCATATGCTCAGAGATCGCAACAGTGTGAACCGGGGCTTACACAGCACACAACATACAACATCATACACAACTGAATAGCAATCAGAATATAAATGTACTTACTGTCAGTTAAATTGGGTTTCCTACTCCTCGGCTGTCTGCAGAGCCAGATTAAGTTCCCATGGGGCCCTAGGCAGATTACCAGTTTGGGACCCCCTTGCGATAACACTGAGCACTGACCATTTGCATTAACACTGACCACAGACCATTTGCGATAACACTGACTGCTGACAATTTGCATTAATACTGAGCACTTACAATTATCATTACCACTGAGCACTGACTATTTGCATTAGCACTGAGCACTGACTATTTGCGTTATCACTGTGATGCAACCCCCCTAGAAACCACCCCCAACCAACTAACCAACATAAAAAAAAGGTTCTCCTAACTTCACAAAAAGGCTCTTCTAACTTCAAAAAATGGTGCCCCATATCTGCAAAAAAAAAAAGACCTCCTAACTTCAGAAAAAAAGGCCCCCCTTAACCGCAAAAAAAAGGCCCTAGTAACTGCAAAATAAAAAAAAAATAGACCTCCTAACTTCAAAAAAAAAAAAAAAATAAATAAATCCTAACTTGTTCTTACCTCGGTCCTTAGTCAGCAGCAGGCTCTGCACAGGCAACCTGGTGACTCCTCTGATTACACCAGAGACTGAGAGGAGGAGTTGAGAGACAGAGAGAAGGAGGGGTGTTGGAGAGTAGGAGGGGAGTCAGAGAGTGGGGGGCACATTCCACACATGCGCACTGCAGGTGGGATGAGTGGGCTGCTAAGCAGGAGGGCAAAAACACCCTGTGGGGAGAGACAGAGAGAAGGAGGGGCAGGGTGAGACAGAGAGAAGGAGCACAGTTGGAGAGTTGGCGCACATTCTACATATGCTCACTGTGGGCCGGGATGAGTGGGCTGTTAATGGCGGGGAGAGACAGAGAGAAAGAGGGGTGGGGAGAGACAGAGAGAAGGAGCGGAGTCAGAGAGTTGGCGCACATTCCACACATGCACACTGCGGCCTGGGACAAGTCGGCTGCTAAGCAGGACAGGCAGCTGTGGCAAAAACACCTGACGGGCCAGATAAATGTCCTTGGCGGGCCGCATGTGGCCTGTGGGCCATAGTTTGAGGACCCCTGACTTATAGCAGCTGTTTTAGGCTGTCTCCTTCTCTAAACTCTCAGTAGTAACCACTGTCATCTGCCAACCTGATGATCATTTATTTTACCTCATCATTTCTGCATCTATTCTCTTCAATCTCTGCTATCTTACAGATAGAGTCCACCTGGTACTACCTTCCAAGGAGCATGGCCTTTTAGTCTTATACTGTCCTTCACTTTGAGCATATTTCACTTTCATTTTGGTTATGTATCTCCTTCCTATAAAAGCAAAACCCCAGTGTTTCCCAATTTTTTTTTCTCATGGAACTCTAGTTAATAGGTATTATTCTACTTAATAGACATGTGAAATAAAAGGATTGATTTTGAGGGAAACTAAGTTTGGGAAATATTAGATTCAAATCCTAACTCTGTTCCTTACTAATTGTATTAACTTGGTAAAATCACTAAAGCTATCTGCATCTTATTTTTCCTCATAAACTAAATGAAGCTAAATAGATTATCTAAACACTGATTTGTTGCACATTATTGTATGAGGTAATAAATGTAAATCACTTTGTTCAGTCAATGCCTTGCTCATAGCATTCAATACATGACAGCTGCTATTATTAAATTACGATCATTGTTTTATTATAAGCCAGGGCACAGCTGTTAAGATTGAATTCTGAACAAGTCTGCAATCAGGTGGAGCATATAGACCAGGTCTTACATGAAATGTGTCTCAAGTTTCTGTCCTGGATGGCTGCTTCAGAATCTCATCATTGAGATTTCTCATCTGTATTTCTTAAAAATAAGAATATTTTTATTCTTATTTTTGGAGAAACTGTTTTAGTACATTTTATAAATTATTTTTATAAAGCCCTATATTTTTATAAAACCAATTTGCAGTCAAATATGACAAGCACTAATTTAGAAAATATTATTCATATTTCTAGCACAGCATCAAGGCTTTATGTCAGTGTTTTTATACCTTTTTATCTCATGGCACTCTTTTTTTTTTTTTTTTGTGGTTTTTGGCCGGGGCTGGGTTTGAACCCACCACCTCTGGCATATGGGACCAGCGCCCTACTCCTTGAGCCACAGGCACCGCCCATCTCATGGCACTCTTGAACCTATAGTTCACTTATGCAGCACACTTAAATTATGTTGATCAAAGAAAGAAAACAATAAAAAAAGAACATACTGTGTTTTAAATTTCTTTCACAAACAATTTAATTAACGATCTTTAAAAATTTTTGTGGCATAGCTAAGAGCCTCTTCTGGCACACTGGTGTGCCATGTTGAAAATCACTGCCTTATGTGATCTGGCTATATCCTGACTTTACATCCTCAACTTCCTTCTGTAGTATAAGGGAATGCTTTCGAAATAGAAGTTTTGGGACCCTACAAAGTATTTAGAAAAGTGTTATAATTGACAGAAAAACATTATTCAGTCACTACAAAGGCTGCCACTACTCTGCGGCAGAAGTTTCAAACCTAGATACATAAACACATCACTTGGGGGAAATTATTTAATAGACAACTACCTGGGCTATACTCCAGGATATTATGGTGTAGCAAATTCTGACTGGAATTAGGAATATAAATATTTCAAAAGCTCATCAGATGATTTCAATAAGGATTCAGGCTTGGAAACCACAGTCTTTATATCTGTATTTGTCGAAAGCAAAGACCAGATATTTTCAGTTGTTCATAGTTTCCAAAATTGGTAGCCACTGGTTGCACAGAGCAGGTGCTCACTTATTGATCTGAGTGAAGGAGGAGGATTAGTTGGTTCAAAATGGGAGATTATTTCTTGCTGTGCTATCATAAAAACTTAATTTGAATCAGATTTATTCTCCTCTGAAATGAATGAAAAACAAGATGACGAACTACAGTAGAAGCTCCATAGTTTACCATCTCCCTATGTTGACTATCTCACTAAATTGACCTAACTTTCTTTTTTTTTTGTGGTTTTTGGCCGGGGCTGGGTTTGAACCTGCCACCTCCGGCATATGGGACTGGTGCCCTACTCCTTGAGCCACAGGCGCCACCCAATTGACCTAACTTTCATAGACCGGAAATGTACCCAATGTACTTTTTAGTACGGTATGCTAGTAATTTATGTTGACCACCTCTGTATGTTGACCAGTTTATTCCTTGGGTGGGCAATTTACAGAGGTCCTACTCTATATTCTATTCCTGACTCCCCTCTAATCATTTGCAAGGCTACTAGAGAGGTAGAAGTTTATGCTCTTTGATGGTGTCAAAATCCTAGTGTAACCAACTTGGTCTAGCACTATCCATTCAAAGCTATTTAACTTTTTATTTTTGTAATCTTTTATGTATTAAAGCAAGGCAAGTGAACTATTCAGATCCAAGGTTTTAGTATTTTGGTTAAACAGTATAGGCTCTGGATTCATACTCCTTGTATTCAAATATTTTTGTGGTTCTGTCAATTGTGTAACCTTCCACAAGTCATTTAATGGCTTTGTACCTCAGTTTTCCCAATCATAATATGGGGGGGTAACATTAGTCTCTGTTTTATCCAATGTGACAATTAAATGAGATGAGAATATAATGCACTTAAATGGTTCTTCACAAATAAGATGTGCTATTTATTTACTTGAATATCTACTTCTTACAAACGTTCTTCACAAATAAGATGTGCTATTTATTTATTTGAATATCTACTTGTTACTAATGAAAAATTTTCTGTATACATATTATCACATTTACATATAATTCTGACTCCATTCCTCAGTGTCTATACTTTGGTGAATAAAACAACTTCTCACATAGAAGCCATATTTCCCAAATAGTGACAGAGGGCAAGATTTTAAATATGTAGTAGAGAAGAGGTTTTTGATTACTGATACTTGATCAGATTTTTACCTGTCTGTGAAAAGCAGGAAAAATTAAATGGAAAGTATGCCAATTATAATTTCTTGTACATTATTGCCTTTTTTTATTTATAATAATATTATTTTTAAAATTTTTTATTAGATCATAACTGTGTACATTACTGCATTTATGGGGTACAATGTGCCTATTTTACATACCGTTTGGAATGTTTACATAGAACTGGTTAACATAGCATTCACCTCAATTATTTAATTGTTGAGTTTAGACATTTATACTCTACTATTAATATATTTGACATGTACCCTTGCAATATGCACCATAGGTGAGGCCTGACTGATTACCCTCCCACCACCCATCTACCCCCTCCCCTCTTCTCACTCTCTTCTTCTCTCCTTCTTTCTTGGCTATAATTGTGTTATATCTTTTGTATGAAAGTGTAGGTGATTATATATTGATTTCATAATAGTATTGAGTACATTGGGTATTTTTTTTCCATTCTCGAGATACTTTACTAAGAAGAATATGATCCAGCTCCATCCATGTAAACATAAAAGAACTAAAGTCTCCATCTTTAGTATTGTATAGTATTCCATGGCATACATATACCACAATTTGTTAATCTATTCATGGGTCGATGGGCACTTGGGCTGCTTCCATGACTTGGCAATTATGAATTGGGATGCAATAAACATTCTTGTACAAATATCTTTGTTGTAAAGTGATTTTCGGTTGTCTGGATATATACCTAGTAGAGGAATTTCAGGATCGAACATCAGGTCAACTTTTAGTTCCCTAAGTATTCTCCAAACTTCTTTCCAGAAGGGATGTATTAGTTTGCAATCCCACCAACAGTGCAGAAGTGTTCCCTTCTCTTCACATCCACTCCAACATCTGTAGTTTTGGAATTTTGTTATGTGGGCTACTCTTACAGGAGTTAGATGATATCTCAAAGTGGTTTTGATTTGCATTTCTCTGATGATTAATGATGATGAGCATTTTTTCATGTGTCTGGAGGCCATGTGCCTATTATCTTCTGAGAAGCTTCTGTTCAAGTCCCTTGCCCACAATGAAATGGGATTACTTGTTCTTTTCTTATTAATAAGTTTGAGTTCTCTGTGGATGCTGGTTATCAAACCTTTGTCAGAAGTATAACTTGCAAATATCTTCTCTCATTCAACTATGAAACTCCGGAAAAAGAAATAGCTGAAGATGTTAACAAATGGAAAAACATACCATGGTCATGGCTGGAAAGAATCAACATTGTTAAAATGTCCATACTATCCAAAGCAATATACAAATTTAATGCAATCTCTATTAAAGCACCTCTGTCACACTTCAAAGATCTGGAAAAAATAGTACTTAGTTTTATATGGAATCAGAAAAAACCTTGATTAGTCAAGACATTACTCAGAAATAAAAACAAATCAGGAGGAATCACACTACCAGACTTCAGACTATACTATAAATCTATAGTGATCAAAATAATATGGTACTGGCACAAAAACAGAGAGGTAGATATATGGAACAGAATAGAGAACCAAGAGATGAACCCAGATATTTAAGGTCATATGATCTTGATAAGCCTATCAAAAACATAAATTGGGAAGCTGTTCCAGACAAGATGGCAGACTGAAGCCAGCTTCCCACAGAGGCTCCCATCCAGAAAGAGAGTTAAGGGACAAAATTTAGCAGGTAACCTGGTGGATCTGAGCTGCACCAAGAGAGAAGGCTGAAGAACACACATCAACCCCACTGAGGTGAGCTGTGACCACAAGGACACAAACAAAAGGTACAAAACACATCGCCAAGTGGACGGGAGTCCCCCCTCCCCCATGAGACCGGCTCAAGAGCCCCACAAACAAACAAATGGGCAGAAATCAAAGGCCCTCCTACTACACTCCATGGGAGAGACCTCCTAAAAACTGGACCTACCTCCCCTACTAGGGTGCCATGGCGCTCTCCTGCTAGGCATAAAACTGTATATAAAACTATAAATATCCTTTGCCTGCAACCCTGATCTCCCAGAATCCCCCTCCACTCACACTGAGGTCTGGAGACCTGTCCCCCAGGTGTCCGGACTCTTGGGTGATTTCTCCGTGGGCTGTGGACAGTGACTGAGCTGTGCCAACTCTGGGGTGCGTGAGTGAGGAGAGGACGATCGGCTAGAAGGGAACTGCTCCAGAGTGGCAGTTCCCTCAGACGCGGAGTGACGGCTGTCTTCTGGCAGTGGTGCAGCGGGCATAAAACTGTGTAGAACTGAGTGTGCTCACTACCTACAGCTCTGGGCTCCCAGCACTCTCCTTCCCCCACTCTGAGACCTGGAAGCCTGTCCCCCAAGAGTCTGGATTTTTGGGTGATCACTTGAGGGGTGTGGAGAGACCATAAACTGCGGCTGGTCAGTGCTGACTCTGGGGTGCGAGAGCCGTTTTTTTCTAACAGCAAAATGGCTCACTCTGGATATTCTGAAGCCACACCTTTTGTCTCCCTGGGCAACCAGAGGAAGCCACCCATGAGTAAACGATTTGCATGAGGCTACCCACAAACCTGGGAAGCTTCCAGGGCGGGCCGACTCAGAGAGGTAGCCAAATACCAACCTCCAGCAGCAAAGACAGGACCTTGAAACTCAGAACAGCTTCTCTTCTGCAGATGATTTTAGCAGGAACTGAGACAGAAACCCACAAAGTTGCTCTGTTCTGTTCTGTTCTGTCAGTAACATCAATCAAGAGTGGGGCTAAACCTGAGTGAACACCCCCCACCTTCATTAAGTGCCTGAGAATGTCAGGCCTCACCTCCTCCTACTAGATAGCGGCAGAGTGCAGAGGCCTGGCAGATTTCCTTGCAATTCAGGCAGGTACAACCACCTGGAGTATCTGTTCACTACAGGCAACTAGGTCAGCCATCTACAGAGATATCAGTGACTGGGTCCGACAGAGGGGCAAGGTGGGGAAGGAGGCATCAACCTTCCCTGACTTATTTGCTAGGTGGCTTCTCCTGACTCCACGCTGCACTGGAGTAAGCCATATCAGAGTAGTCACCAGACCCCTGTGATCCAGTTCCCAGAGACCTCTTGAACTTTCCCACCTGAGACAGGTGCTGACTGAGACAATTGATTTGGACCTTTTGAACTGAACCAATAGACTGAGGACTTTTCAGGTGGTGCCTTGGGTGTGCAGTTGTAGAAAGGTTTGATTTTCCTTTTCCAATTGGTGCCAGAGGTGGGCGGGTGGGGTGACTTAATTGCTGGTTTTTCTCCACAGCTGAGACTTCAACCCAGAGTAAATGTTTCACTACGGTCGAACAGAAACCAGCTGAAAAAAAAGACAGAACCACTTAGCCCCACCACACCAGACAGGGGCCCAGTTTCTCAGGCCACAACACTGTACAGGCCCTCGACAAAGCCCCAGGGGAAAAACCAAAGGGAGTAAAACAACCATGGGGCGGAATCAGCAGAAAAACTCTGGTAACATGAATAACCAGAATAGATAAACCCCCCCAAGGAAAGATATGGCAGATGTAACTGAAGGTACCATTCAAAAACAACTGGCTGAGATGTCAGAAATCAAATTCAGAATTTGGATGGCAGACAAGATTAATAAAGTGGAATTAGAAATTCGAAGAGAAATTTAAAAGTTGTCTCAAGAACTTAACGAATTTAAAGACAAAACCACCAAAGACTTAGACACACTGAAGCAAGAATTTGCAGCCCTCAAAGATATGAAAAATACAGTAGAATCCCTCAGCAACAGAATGGAGCAAGCAGAAGAAAGGATTTCTGACATCGAAGATAAAGCCTTTGAACACTCCCAAACTCTCAAAGAGGAAGAGAAATGGAGAGCAAAAACAGATCATTCTCTCAGAGAACTCTGGGATAATTCAAAGAAGGTCGATATACAAATAATTGGAATTCCTGAAACTGATGAAGTGGCCTCGATTGGCACAGAGGCCCTTCTGCATGAAATTATGAAAGAGAATTTTCCTGACATGCCTAGAAATTCTGAAATTCAGATAGCAGACAGCTTCAGAACCCCAGCACGATTCAACCCCAATAAGTCATCCCCCAGGCATATCATAGTTAACTTCACTAAAGTTAATATGAAGGAGAAAATCCTCAAAGCTACCAGGCGAAAGAAAGCCATTACGTACAAAGGGAAGAATATTAGAATGACTGCAGATATCTCTGCTGAAACTTTTCAAGCCAGAAGAGGGTGGTTATCGACTTTTAATCTCCTAAAGCAAAATAACTTTCAACCCAGGATCTTGTATCCAGCTAAACCGAGTTTCATTTATGATGGAGAAATTAAATACTTTAATGACATTTATATGCTGAAGAAATTTGCCATAAGTAAACCAGCTCTTCAGGATATTCTCAGACCTATCCTCCATAATGACCCACCCAATCCTACAACACAAAAGTAAACTCACTCAGAAACTTCGGATCAAACTCCAACTTCTACACAGGAGAAAGGATTAAAAATGTCCACTGGACCTTTGAAAAACTCGATACCCAAAATTTCACCAGACTTATCAATACTCTCTATTTGTGAATGGCTTAAACTGTCCTCTAAAGAGGCATAGGTTAGCTGACTGGATACAAAATCTCAGGCCAGATATTTGCTGCATACAAGAGTCACATCTTAACTTAAAAGACAAATACAGACTCAGGGTGAAAGGATGGTCATCCATATTTCAGGCAAATGGTAATCAGAAAAAAGCAGGTGTTGCAATTTTATTTGCAGATACAATAGGCTTTAAACCAACAAAAGTAAGGAAGGACAAGAATGGTCACTTCATATTTGTTAAGGGTAATACTCAAAATGATGAGATCTCAATTATTAATATCTATGCACCCAACCAGAATGCACTTCAATTTATAAGAGAAACTCTAACTGACATGAGCAACTTGATTTCCTCCAGCTCCATAATAGTTGGAGATTTCAACACTCCTTTGGCAGTGTTGGATCAATCCTCCAACAAGAAGCTGAGCAAAGAAATCTTAGATTTAAACCTAACCATCCAATATTTGGATTTAGCAGACAGCTACAGAACATTCATCCCAACAAAACTGAATACACATACTTCTTATCAGCCCATGGAACTTACTCCAAAATCGAACACATCTTAGGTCACAAGTCTAACCTCAGTAAATTTAAAGGAATAGAAATTATTCCTTGCATCTTCTTGGACCACTATGTAATAAAAGTTGAGCTCAGTAACAACAGAAATCTGCATACCCATACAAAAGTATGGAAGTTAAATAACCTTATGCTGAATGATAGCTGGGTCAGAGATGTGATTAAGAAAGAAATTGCCAATTTTTTGGAACAAAATGACAATGAAGACACGAACTATCAGAACCCCTAGGACACCACGAAGGCAGTTCTAAGAGGGAAATTTATAGCACTGCAAGCCTTCCTCAAGAGAATGTAAAGAGAGTAAGTAAACAACTTAATGGGACATCTCAAGCAACTGGAAAAGGAAGAACATTCCAACCTCAAACCCAGTAGAAGAAAAGAAATAACCAAAATCAGAGCAGAATGAAATGAAATTGAAAACAAAAGAATTATACAACAGATCAATAAATCAAAAAGTTGGCTTTTGAGAAGGTCAATAAAATAGATAAACCTTTGGTTAACCTAACCAGGAAAAGAAAGAGTAAAATCTCTAATCTCATCAATCAGAAACGACAAAGACGAAATAACAACAGACTCCTCAGCAGTCAAAAAAATCGTTAATGAATATTACAAGAAACTTTATTCTCAGAAATATGAAAATCTGAAGGAAATTGACCGATACTTGGAAGCACGTCACCTTCCAAGACTTAGCCAAAATCAAGTGGAAATGCTGACTAGGCCCATATCAAGTTCGGACATAGCATCAACCATACAAAATCTCCCTAAAAAGAAAAGCCCAGGACCAGATGGTATCACGTCAGAATTTTACCAAACCTTTGAAGAGGAGTTAGTACCTATATTAGTCAACCTGTTCCAAAAGGTAGAAAAAGAAGGAAGACTACCCAACACGTTCTATGAAGCAAACATTACCCTGATCCCCAAACCAGGAAAAGAACCAACAAGAAAAGGAAATTATAGACTAATATCACTAATAAATATAGATGCTAAAATACTCAACAAGATCCTAACAAACAGAATCCAGCAACACATCAAACAAATTATACATCACGACCAAGTCGGTTTTATCCCAGGGTATCAAGGCTGGTTCAATATACGTAAATCTATAAAGTAATTCAGCACATAAACAAATTAAAAAACAAAGACCATATGATTCTCTCAATCGATGCAGAAAAAGCTTTTGATAATATCCAGCATCCCTTCATGATCAGAAGACTAAGAAAATTGGTATAGAAGGGACATTTCTTAAACTGATAGAGGCCATCTACAGCAAAACCACAGCCAATATCATATTGAATGGAGTTAAATTGGAATCATTTCCACTCAGATCAGGAACCAGACAAGGCTGCCCATTGTCTCCATTGCTTTTTAACATTGTAATGGAAGTTTTAGCCACTGCAATTAGGGAAGAAAAGGCGATCAAGGGTATCCATATAGGGTCAGAAGAGATCAAACTTTCGCTCTTTGCAGATGATATGATTGTGTATCTGGAAAACACTAGGGACTCTACTACAAAACTCTTAGAAGTGATCAAGTAATACAGCAGCGTCTCAGGTTACAAAATCAACATTCATAAATTGGTAGCCTTTATATATACCAACAATAGTCAAGCTGAAAAAACAGTTAAGGACTCTAATCCATTCACAGTAGTGCCAAAGAAGATAAAATATTTGAGAGTTTACCTAACAAAAGACATGAAAGATCTCTATAAAGAGAACTATGAAATTCTAAGAAAAGAAATAGCTGAAAATGTCAACAAATGGAAAAACATACCATGCTCATGGCTGGGAAGAATCAACATTATCAAAATGTCCATACTACCCAAAGCAATATATAATTTTAATGCACTCCCTATTAAAGCTCCACTGTCATATTTTAAAGATCTTGAAAAAACAATACTTCGTTTTATATGGAATCAGAAAAAACCTCGAAAAGCCAAGATATTACTCAGAAATAAAAACAAAACAGGAGGAATCACACTACCAGACCTCAGACTTTACTACAAATCGATAGTGATCAAAACAGCATGGTACTGGCACAAAAACAGAGAAGTAGATATCTGGAACAGAATAGAGAACCAAGAGATGAATCCAGCTATTACTGCTACTTGATCTTTGACAAGCCAATTAAAAACATTCAGTGGGGAAAAGATTCCCTATTTAACAAATGGTGCTGGGTGAACTGGCTGGCAACCTGCAGAAGACTGAAACTGGACCCACACCTTTCACCATTAACTAAGATAGACTCTCACTGGATTAAAGACTTAAACTTAAGACATAAAACTATAAAAATACTAGAGGAGAGTGTAGGGAAAACCCTTGAAGAAATCGGTCTGGTTGACTATTTTATGAGTAGGACCCCCCAGGCTATTGAAGCAGCTTCAAAAATACAATACTGGGACTTGATCAAACTAAATAGCTTCTGCACAGCCAAGAACACAGTAAGTAAAGCAAGTAAACAGCCCTCAAAATGGGAAAAGATATTTGCAGGTTATGTCTCCAACAAAGGTTTAATAACCAGAATCCACAGAGAACTCAAACGCATTAGCAAGAAAAGAACAAGGGATTCCATTGCAGGCTGGGCAAGGGATTTGAAGAGAAACTTCTCTGAAGAAGACAGGCACATGGCCTTCAGACATATGAACAAATGCTCATCATGTTTAATCATCAGAGAATTGCAAATCAAAACTACTTTGAGATACCATCTAACTCCAGTGAGACTAGCCTATATCACAAAATCTCAAGACCAGACACGTTGGCGTGGATGTGGAGAAGAGGGAACACTTTTGCACTGCTGGTGGGAATGCAAATGAATACATTCCATTTGGAAAGATATATGGAGAACACTTAGAGATCTAAAAATAGATCTGCCATTCAATCCTGTAATTCCTTTGCTGGGCATATACCCAGAAGACCAAAAATCACATCATAACAAAGATATTTGTACCAGAATGTTTATTGCAGCCCTATTCATAATTGCTAAGTCATGGAAAAAGCCCAAGTGCCCATAGATCCACGAATGGATTAATAAATTGTGGTATATGTACACCATGGAATACTATGCAGCCTTAAATAAAGATGGAGACTTTACCTCTTTCATGTTTACATGGATGGAGCTGGAACATATTCTTCTTAGTAAAGTATCTCAAGAATGGAAGAAAAAGTACCCAATGTACTCAGCCCTATTATGAAACTAATTTAGGGCTTTCACATGAAAGCTATAACCCAGTTACGACCTAAGAATCGGGGGAAGGGGAAAGGGACGGGGCAGGTGGGTATAGGGAGGGGGATTGGTGGGATTACACCTGTGGTGCATATTACAAGGGTATATGCGAAACTTAGTAAATGTGGAGTGTAAATGTCTTAGCACAATAATTAAGAAAATGCCAGGAAGGCTTTGTTAACCATTGTGATAATAATGTGTCAAACAGTGTATGAAACTAGTGTATAATGCCCTGTGATCATATCGATGTACACAGCTATGATTTAATAAAAAAAAAACCATAAATTGGGGGAAAGACTCCCTATTTTACAAATGGTGCTGGTTGAACTGGCTGGCGACTTATAGAAGACTGAAACTGGCCCCACATTTTTCACCATTTAATCCTCTTGTAGAGGATTAAAAATCATACTTACTACAACAGCCATCAATCTCATAACTCATTTGAGGAATTGCTGAGAATAAGACATTCTCCTGTCAAGCCTGGAAACCTCTTATCACTTGGACGCAAGCCTCCAAGTAACTCAGTAATCCTGGAGGAGCAAAGATCAATCCTGTGGTAGTAAGGCTGATGTTAAGCAGCAAGCATTTTATGGCAGTTCCTTGAAGAATTAGTGAAGGAAATTGCATGCAGTCTTTTTGGAAATCATTTCCTTGAGTACATAACTTTTTACCATCTTTTGTCTACCCATATGAGATCATTTTCTTGAGCATGTAGCCCCTAAAGCACATGGTCGCTGCATGTCTTTGCTTAGTAATCTTTCTGCCCATTATGTATCTTCTCAATAAGAGGACTCTGCGAGAAGTGCTCAGTGCTATCCTGCACCTAGGGTAAGCCTCACCTCTTGCAGCATGTGCTTGTGTCAATCCATGCCTTATGTGATCATTTATGCAGCTGTGCGACTCTCACTGGATAAAAGATTTAAACTTAAGACATGAAACTATAAAGATTCTTGGAGAAAGAGCAGGGAAAACACTTGAAGAAATTGGCCTGGGAGAATACTTTATGAGGAGGACCCCGTGGGCAATTGAAGCAACACCAAATATACATTACTGGGATCTGATCAAACTAAAATCCTTCTGCACAGCCAAGAACCCAGTAAGCATTGCCCTTTTTAGACACAGATTATTTCATTCCTGCATTTTGGGTATTGAAATAGCTGATTTTAAGGAATGACATATGGCTTGAGATACAATTTTAAAAATTCCCATACTTGGAAAAAAATTAACAATAGTAAACCTATATCAGAATTATGATTTTTATTGAAAAGATACTGGTTCATAAAATACAGTAGTTTAAAAACCACTATGCTAAGGCCTATGATCACTATGAGATTAACTTAAAGCTGAAACATCAAAGTAGAAATTACCATTTCTTTTGGCTACCTACCAGTGCAAATGCAAATTTCTTCCAGCTATGTTGTGAATGTGGTTTTGGTATTCAATTAGCAATTCCCAGAGCAGCTGCCACTGTGTCATCAAATACACTGAGAGTCTTTGCTGAAATCTTTGCAAGAGGTAAGATTCATGATGATGTCTATGATCTCTTGTCATTTTTGGAGTTTTAATGAATTTCACAAGTAGCAAAATGACTTACTGTGTTTTTAGCAAAATGAATTTCACAAGTAGCAAAATGACTTACTCTTACTCTGAGTTAAGACATGAGACTATGGGGGAAATTATTGATTCTTTTGTTTAATGCTTGCATGTTAATTCTGTCAAAAAAAAAGGAGAGAACTTCCTGTATTGTATCATAAAAAGAAGATAAATTCTTGTTATACTGAACTATCATACAAAGCATTTAAAATGCTTGTTATACTGAACTATCATACAAAGCATTTAAAATGCTTGTTATACTGAACTATCATACAAAGCATTTAAAATGCTTGTTATACTGAACTATCATACAAAGCATTTAAAATGCTTTGTAAAGATTAAAGCACTAGATATTGGGGCTAGTGCTTCATATCTGCAATTCTAGCACTTTTGGAGGCTGAAGTGAGAGGATTGATTGAGGCTAGGAGTTAGAGACTGTGTTGAGCAAGAGTGAGATAAAAAAACAGGAAGAAAAATTAACTGGCTGTGGCGGTACATACTTCAGCTGCAGCTGCACAAGAGACTGAAGCAGAAAGATGGCTTCAGCCCAGGAATTGAGCTTGCAGTTGAGGTATAACGATACTTCTGAACTCTAACTTGGGGTTCAGAGTGTGTCACTGTCTTGGGGGGAAAAGAAAAGATTAAAGCCCTAGAAAAAATGTAAATATTATCAGATGATACCCACTTGAAAACTACCTCCATTTTTGTCTCCTTCATAGTTTTAATATTACATGGATAAAACTTTTCATATGCTAGAAAAAAGACTGAGGCAGTGTATTTGTACACTTCCTCTAAAACACTATTGTTATGACCTCAGTTATGTTTGAAATCACATTAAAAATATTGGAGTTGCTACTTCTTGATTATAGGTTAAGAAACAAGTGTGTTTTTGAAATTTCTGAACTTTCCACAAATACATTCTGAGTATTATATATATAAAATATGAAATTATAAATGTCAATATAAAATGAAAGTAAATGTAAATAAAGACAGTAAAACCACTATCTTTGTCTGTAGCTGGAAATGAAAACCACCACATAAGCCAAGCTTGCTTTATACCTGATTTCCACTGGGTGTCAGCAATGTATGATTTTCAACTGACTTATGTTTAAAAAAAGTAAAATAATAGTTCTAAAGCTTATTTTTTGTTAACATTTAACTTAATATTTTTTATTGAGGATTTTTATAATTGAACAAATATTTAGCTTTCTATTAGCAATCATTTTATTCTTTGGCTGATAATGATTTATAATCACCACAATATTATATAATGCATGACAAGTAACATTCTTATAATTTAGTAATATAAGAAATTGAAGACCTTAAGAAGATGAAAAAAAAAAAAAAGGAACTGAGCTGTTAGTATAAAGGTTTTTTGTTTTGTTTTTGTTTTGTGGCGATTTAGGACATCTAAGGGCTAGGTTGAGCAGGATTGCCCAGAAAACACATTTATTTATTTATTTATTTATTTATTTATTTTATTAAATCATAGCTGTGTACATTGATATGATCATGGGGAATCATACACTAGCTTCACAGACTGTTTGACACACTTTTAAAAAACCATTTGTTGATTTAACCTGAAGAGTTAAGGAAATTTTATTCTAAAATATGACTACTTGGCATAAATAATATTTTAAATTAAAGGCTATTTAAGATCATAAAGCATTGGAAGGATTTTTTAAAAATCTGTATAAAATCAGACCAACCTGATCAAAAGATCAAAGGGGGAAATGACTTTCTTTTCTACTTTTGAATGCTTAGTAGATTTGCCTCAAATCATTTAAAACAGCAGTTCTCAATCTGTGGGTCGTGACCCACAGGAACTGTATTAAAGGGTCACAGCATTAGGAAGATTGAGAACCACTGATTTAAAACATAATATCTGACTTTTAGGTTAATTTTTAAGTCAATCTATTTTCTCCATCTGTTCATCCTCCCTAGCACTTATACTTTATATTCTCTCTCCATCCTTTAACAAGGCATCTATGAAGGTATCTGACCATCACTGAGACATCGGATAATCATTTTTGTGGTTCTCCCATGTGCATGGTATTTGGTAATAAACATTTCTCTTCTTAATCTGTCTTAATTGTGAGTTAATCTTTCAGTGAACTTTTGGTGGAAAATGGTAAGTTTCCCATGATCTCTCCAGTGTAGCATAGAAGGCAGAATCTCAAAGCCACTCTGCTCTCCTAAAAACCACAGTGAGGAAGATTGGATCTCGGCACATAGTAAGATCCTTTGTTTATCAGTCAGACTGATGGTTTTCCTCTCTGTGGGCTCTGGTTGAATAGATGGTAAAGATCATTGTTCTTTCCAAAATTAAGATTAATAAGAGGAAAGTTTTTGTAGGTGACTAGTGTTATGAGCCACTCTAGTATTGGTATATATTTTGGTACTTTGTGATGTATGAATATTCATATTGTTTGATTCCATGTCCTCTCAGAAACAGCTTTTATTGCTGTTGTTATTATTTATCCTTGTTTTGTCAATTGTCTTTCTGTTTTGTTTTGTCTAAAGAGGGTTGCCATAGGGTAGAACTTGGGCCTAGCTCCCTGAGAGCCCGATGTTCACACTGGCCCTGTATACTGTCCAGTTACATGGTTCTGACTATACAGTGTCTTTTAAGACAAATTTTGTTGCAGGTCCATGAAACAAATACTATATGAGGTCTCCCTCTTGTCTTGTTATCATGTCCCTGAGTTTACCTTGTGGCTGAGTGGGAGCTCTCTCCTCAGTCTCCACAACCTGGAAGAGTGTTTTTTGAGGAACACATCAAGTGGCCAGTATGGAAAAACTGGGGATCTGAGACATGTAAGATTCTAAGCAATACACTGCTTGTACCAAATATGACAAACTCTAGAGTAAATCTTTATGTTAAAAATGACCTACCATTGTGATTATCTCATCTATTTATAAGAGTAAATTGTTGGAAATCTTGGAAACAGCCTTTTCTATGTAGAGGCTTTGGACCTTCTTATAGTAGAGACAGACACCCCCACAAACTTTCTTAGCTATTTGTGAACTTAGAATGCACTTTGAAAGATAAGAACAGTGAGTCAAACAGGCCAACCCAGAAATAGGTAATAGACACAATAATCTTGAAAGAAACCTGGAAGGTAGTGATGCACTATGGAACAGGTTAATGGTATGATGGTTATTTTGATAATTATTTTCTTTGGTTATTCTTTTTGTTATTTTTAACTTACTTACATATTGTTGATTACATAAGTATAAGGTGTTTTTAGTATGCTTTGAAATTGTCCCCTATATAAGTTGTTGAAGTTTGTTGCATAGACAGAATACTCTTCAGAGGCTATTCTCACTATTCTCCAGAATCCTGGCCTTCTGATAAATACAGTTTGGTGGACCTATCCCTGACTCTGTACATAGGCTGACAGTGACAGGCAGCTGGACACTCTTCATTGGTAACATTCTTTGTGCCTTTTCCAGGATAACCCTGGAAAATTATCACCTGGGCTTTTTAAAAAGAGATATTGGATTGAATTGCATTTTGAACAAATAGACCATTATGATTAATGGCTGAGAGATAGATCCTTTAAATTAAAAGACTTTTAAATTTTAAAAAAAAACTTAAAAAATCTCTTCTTTGGAACAATTGTTTTATTTGTATTGATAAAAAATTAGATTAAAAAGGGCTCAGTGCCCATAGCTCAGTGAATAGAGCACCAGCCACATACACCAAGGCTGGCGGCTTCAAGCCAGCCTGGGCCTGCTAAACAACAATAACAACTCCAAAACAAACAAACAAACTAAAAAACCAAAGAAACATAGCCAGTGGGCGCCTGTAGTCCCAGCTACTTAGGAGGCTGAGGCAAGAGAATTGCTTAAGCCCAAGAGTTTGAGGTTGCTGTGAACTGTAATGCCACAGCACTCTACCTAGGCCGACATAATGAGACTCTGTTTCAAAAAAAAAAAAATAGATTAAAAAGAAGACACATAATGTTCTAACATTAAAGATTCTAAGATTCTCTTGACAAAATTAAAGACCAAATACCTAATTTCAAATAATATTAAACATATTGTTGTAAACACTGCCCCTATAGGAATAATGACAGAGGCTGTTTTACTGCATGGCCTAATAGTTAATATTCCATATTTTCATCTCAGCAACTCTACATTCAATTCATAAACAGAAAATAAGCCTGTTCTGCTTTGATAATTGGAGATTATGCCATTCATTAATTCTTTTCTGTGCACAACTTTTACTTTCCTATGAAGACATATGAAACTTTTAAATTGTTATGTATGAATGGTCAGCTGAAAAGCTGGGGTCCTAAAAATATTACTGAACAAAATTGTAGGTGACATCTTATTTATAATTAGTAAGAATTTTCTTTCTTGAAGTTGCTTTTATGACTTTTCTAGATCTTGTAAAAATTGTTCTCTACATCTTAAAATACTTCTTGCTTCTTCAATTAAGTAATAACCTTAGTTAAGGCTTATTACTTTTACTTGCAAGGTTCTTTCATTTAAAAGGTCAAAAATGAAAATGTCAGGCTCAGTATGGTGGCTCACACCTGTAATCCTAGCACTCTGGGAGGCCAAGATAGGTGGATCACCTGAACTCAGGAGTTCAAGACCAACCTGAGCAAAAGTGAGACCTCATCTCTATTAAAAATACAAAAACTAGCTGGGCGTTGTGGCACATGTCTGTAGTTTCATCTACTTGGGAGGCTCAGGCAAGAGGATACTTTAGCTCAAGAGTTTGAGGTTGCTATGATCTATGACACCACAGAATTCCACCTAGGGTGACAGAGTGAGACTCTGTCTCAAAAAAATAAATGAATAAAACAAAATAGAAAAACAATGTTCCGTCACTCCAGGCCTGGCCTACTGACATCTATAAACTTCTTCCTGGAATAACTAAATATTATAAAGAATTTAAATAAACAATTCTGTATCATAACGAGCTACATAAAGATGCTAACTAATATACATGTTGGCCATAAAGTCTGTGTGCTATTTAAAATAGTGTGCAATTTGCACACGAACTTTATGGCCACCCTGTATGTAGAGGATATCATCAACAGGTTAAAAAAGCATGACCACTTGTACTAGACTGTTTATTGCAGCTCAATTTACAATCGCCAAAATGTGGAAACAGCCTAAATGCCCACCAACCCAGGAATGGATTAACAAGCTGTGGTATATGTATACCATGGAATACTATTCAGCCATTAAAAAAAATGGAGACTTTACATCCTTCGTATTAACCTGGATGGACGTGGAAGACATTATTCTTAGTAAAGCATCACAAGAATGGAGAAGCATGAATCCTATGTACTCAATTTTGATATGAGGACAATTAATGACAATTATGGTTATGGGGGGGAAACAGAAAGAGGGAAGGAGGGAGGTGGGTGGGGCCTTGGTGTGTGTCACACTTTATGGGGGCAAGACATGATTGCAAGAGGGACTTTACCTAACAATTGCAATCAGTGTAACCTTGCTTATTGTTCCCTCAATGAATCCCCAACAATAAAAAAAAAAAAAAATCAAAAGAAAAGCATGACCTCTACCAACTGACAAGCCTTTCCATCTTGTTTGACCAAGAAAACATATATACATAAAAAATAGTTATATGACATGATGTGACATCCACAGAAAAGAAATATGCTGCTTCTCCTATTGGTGAGTCAATTAGACACAGAAAAACCTCTGTGGAGGCTTTACCTGCCTCTTACCCAGGTAAAGTCACTAGAAAGAAAATTTCCCCAATACATTTGAAAATAGAGATGATGCTAAATGTTTTCTGAGTGACACACTAGAGCAATATTATGATGAAACCCTGTGGTTTGATTCCACAGATGACATTCATAGAACTCTTAAGATGGTGCTGACATTAGCCCTCATGATTTCAACCATTGTCAAATCACCAGAAGTTTTAAGTAACTTACAAGCCAGGCCTATGCAACTACGATAACTTACTTGCTCCTTTTAATAAAGTTGCCAGACACTAGAAATCGTAAATAGACAGAGAAAAAGTCTAAAGTGACTTAGTTAAGTGAAAAAACAAGCCCTATGGCTTCCAAAACTAGACCAAAGGCCTTTAATATCTATCAAATATTTTGTAACCTGTTCCCATAGAATGACAGGGACACATGGGCACTGGAAATGTGAAAGTGCCAATGAGAAAAAAGAGACACAGCAAATGTCAGACTGAGAGGTCACAGGTTCCAATATGACCTTATCTGCAAATTACACTAGTCTTTTTATTATGTGTGACAAATACAAATGGTCCCCATATAGATATTCAAGATGTTATAAACTTAATTATTTGATATCCTTTGTTACCAAATACACTTTTTAACTCATAAAATTAAAAAGACAGTTTTTAATCTCTTCATGGTAATAGAAAAAAAGTTCAATATCACCATAAAAGCATTAAAAACACTTCAGTTAGAAGTCAGCAACAGTCCAGCCTCTGTTATATTTTAAAACTGCTGCCTCCTAAGTGCCATAACAGCTCAACAAGAAAGAACTTGTATGATTATTAGCAGAAATGCTTGCCACTCAAAACAAGACTGTAATCTACGCTCCTTAAAAGACAAGATAAATATTCTTCATCAGATTAATACATACCTATTTCCAAGAATGAGAGACTGGTTTAATCGGGTGTGGAGATGTGCTCAGATCTGTTCTTTTCTACTTACTTATTTTCATTCTCATTTATGTTCCTTTCTCTCCTTTCAGATCCTTTGTTTCCAAACTACTAACCCAATCTCTTCTCTCCACAGCTATTGACTTAGCTTTTAATGTATGGAACTCCTATGTAAGTTCCAGATGGGGGACTGAAAGAGCTAAGGAAATTTTACCCCAAAATATGACTACGTGGCATAAAGAATATTTTATTTTATTTTATGTTTGAGACAGAGTCTTACTTTGTTGCCCTTGGTAGAGTGCTGTGGCATCATAGCTCACAACAACCTCAAACTCTTTTCCTCAAGAAATTCTCTTGCCTCAGCTGAGACTGCAGGCACACAGCTATTTTTAGAAACCGGATCTTGTTCTTGCTCAGGCTGGTCTTGAACTCCTGAGCTCAATCAGTACACCTGCCTCAGCCTCCCAGAGTGTTAGGATTTCGGGTGTGAGCCATGGCTCCTGACAAAGAATATTTTTAATTAAAGACCATTGGACAGAGATTTCCTTCTATCTGCAATAAAACCAGACTGACCTGATCAAAAGATCAAAGGGGGACAACTGACTTGCTTTCCTCCCCTTGAATGCAAGCAGACTTGGCCCAAATCATTTAAAACACAATACCTATCTCTCAAATTAATTTATAAGTCATTCTGTTTCCCCCATATATTCTTCCTCAGTAGCAACCACTTGCTACACCTATACTCAATATTGTCCCTCATCCCTACAAAAGCCATCTGTAAAGATAGCGACTATCATTGAGACATTGGATAATCATGTTTGTGGTTCCCCCCATGTGCATGGTATTTGGTAATAAACATTTCTCTTATTAATCTGCCTTAATTGTGGGTTTATCTTTCATGAACTTTTGGAGAAAAAAGGCAAGTTTCCCATAATCCCTGCAAACCCATAGCCATACATTCACTGCACATTTATGATCACTTACTGTGTATTAGGAATTGTAAAGGGAATAAGGTGGTGAACAAAATGGACATTATCCCTTCTCTCATATTGTTCAAGGTTTAGTTGGAAAGACTCTTATGAGTAAAATCACAATTACATGAAACGTGGTGTGTGATGCGTGTTATGTAAAAGGGAGACAGTGTAGTACTGGGTTTCCTTGCTCTGGCTCTGAAATCTGGTTGCCTGTTTAGCTTCCGAACCCTGGATTTATTTGCTATGTGACATGAGCAAAAATACTTAACCTTTCTGAGTCTGTTTCCTCATGTGTACAATGATGATTAAAGTAAAATCCATCTCATAGCGTTGTTTTGAAAATGAAAGTGATATACTCTATTTAAACCACTAAGGACAAAGCACTCAATATATGTCATAGAATGTAATTAATGGACCTACAGATTGCTGTGAGGAACAGTACAGAAAGGACATGAGGCAAGAAGAATTGCACTTCTAGAGTTGGCATCATTTGCAAAAGTATGCATGCATTTTGAGAACTTAAATGGTTTATTTTGTATGGAGGATGCAGAACCAGTGATTAGATTTGAACACATATGCTATGAAGATCCTGGCAGAAAGTATATCCAGCAGATAGTTGAATGTGGGTCCAATGTATAATGGAAAGATTTGGGATGAAGGCATATAAGGGATTGTTGAAATCATGAATGAAAATGATGGAGAAAGAAGCCAATCAAAGAGTTTTGGCTCTAGGACTATGTGATTAGTGTTACAGAAACATCATTCTGTTAACAGTATGGAGGATTAAGATGAGTGGTGGGAGTGCCATTCTAACTGATGACACAGAGATAACAAAAGTTGACAGGTTTATAAGATTTTGATTTAAAAACATACTAATGTGATTTCTCTAAATAATAATGCATTATTGCATGTAAAAAATAAAGCATTGAGGATAATAATGTAAGTAATCATGCAAAAATATATACAAAAATTTAGTGATATTCACTTCCAAGTCATCATTTTAGGAAATCATATACCACTATAACCAAAGGAACACTTTTTGATATATATAAATATGATATGACAGGGCTCACATCTATGATCCCAGTGCTTTGGGAGTCCAAGGCAAGAAGATTGCTTGAGGCCAGGAGTTTGAGACCAGCCTGGGCAAAACAGCCAAGACTCCAACTCCAAAAAAACTTTAAAAAATTAGCCGAGCTTGGTGGTACATGCCAGTAGTTCCAGCTACTTAGGAGGCTGAGGTGAGAGGATTGCTTGAATCCAGGAATTTGAAGCCATGATGCATTATTATTGTACTACTGTACTCCAGCCTGGAGGACAGAATGAGACCCTATATCTTAAAAAAACAAACATAACAATTTTATTCGCCTTTCCCTGATTTCCTTCTTATTCTAGGGGAGTCATACGTGCATCTGGTGAGATTCAGGATGGTTACAGCAGAAATTCAAAGACTTTTATTGAGACCACAAACAACTAGTTGTTAGTGCACTCAAGAGGGATTAGATTGAGTCCCTAATATGAGAAACTTTAGAACTATAGTCAGAAGAGCTGTTCTTTGTGGACAGGGAGGGTTTTCTTATCTGTATGGGATATTTTTTTTCCAATATAGTAGATGAGATGACGTTTGGATTGGGCACAGCAACTTAATGTGGGGGGCGGTGTAGAAATAAAGACAGTGATAATGATAAAAGATGTTATGGTAATCTGTCCCCCCCATGGCTTAGATTGAACATCCAATATTAGAAATATTGAGACAAAAGTTGAAGGAGCTATTTTCATGAGACATTATAAAACTTCCTGTCTTCATTGATGTTTTCATAAAAAGATAGTGAAACACATGCACTAGAGCCCTAGTATGGAAGAGTGACAGACACTTGAGAAGATTCTTTTCATCAAGAAAGCGAGGCTTTACTCTATTACTGTATATAATTAAAAAATGTTCTCTTAACTATATTTGGACATAGATTTTACTTTCTGTAGTCCAGGCCTGACAAGTTCTATTAGGAAATGAGATAAGCTGGTTCAAGCTATCAGGATGGTATGTGAAGTGGAATATTCTCTAGTAGCTTAGCAAATATAAATATTGAATCCCAGTTTTCAACTGTCCTGTGGTGCATGTGTACTAATACTGTCTCAGAAACGTGTCTAATGGGATATACAGCTTAACAGCAGCTCTGATTTTTGTAAATTCAAGTATACCAAGCATATCATTATTTGTGTTATAAATCTTTAGGTTTTGGGAGAGCACAAGGAAGACACATAGCAATCTACTAAAAACTCGTATTATACATTTCATTTTCCAAAGACCCCTCCTGGCCAAGCTGTCTATGGGATTCTGTATTTTTTAATTCTTTATATTGTGGGCAGCTTTGGCTTCTGCCTTTCTTGGATTTTATATATGGGTATCACTTTCAAATGCCCTTTAATTCTACCCTGAACATCCTTGCAGGAGTCAAATAAAAAAGTGCTCAAATAAAAAGAACTCCACTTTTATCTGGACCTGCATACCCTGAAAGGTCCTTTAAAAAACTAACTTCTATACTTCAGCATGCACCTTGGGGAATTCACCCCCTACAGCTTAACAACATATTTCTTCTGAATAGTGAATTCAGATATTATATGTTAAATGAATAAAATGTTTTGCTTTCCTTATATTATTTGATTCTATGATTTTACTGTATTTGTTTAAAAATAAGTTTCAAAACTTTAGAATTAAAGTGTGCTGAAATTCCAAATATTTGGGGGATTTTTCAGATATCTTTTTGTTATTGATACATACTCTGTTATATTTCTTTTCTTTTTCTTTTTTTTGCAGTTTTTGGCTGGGGCCACGTTTGAACCTGCCACCTCTGGTATATGGGGCCGGCACCCTACTCCTTTGAGTCCCAGGCACCACCCTACTCTGTTATATTTCAATTCTTATAATGTATTAGGATACCTTTTTATTGCTGAACATGTAATTTATCTCACTGAAAATTTTATGAGCACTTGAAAAGAATGTGTATTCTGCTATGGTTGTCTCAAAGCTCTATAAATGTCAAATAAGTCAATTTTGTGATTTTTTTATATGCCTATTGATTTTTGGTCTACTTTATTGTAGCAATTACATAGAGAAAAATATTGCTATTTTCAATTGTAATTATGAATTAGCTTGTTTTTCTTTTTAGTTCTGTTTGCTTCTTGTATTTTGAAAGTCTACTGTTATTTGCATATGCATTTACTGGGATTCTGTCTTCCTGATGAATTGACTCCTTTATCACTATGAAACGTCTCTGCTAATATTCTTTGTTTTAACATTTCCTTTGTCTTATATTAATACAGCCTTTCCAGCTTTATTATGAATAGTTTTTCATAATATGTACCTTTCATTTTGTAGCCTGTGTCTTTACAGTTAAAGTGAATTTCTTGCAGATGACATGTATTATAGTTGAGTCTTGTTTTTATTTAATCCAGTTGATTTAAACTTAATGGAATTGTTCTTATGTTGGTTTAAATGTACCATATTCTGATTTGCTTTCTATTTGTCCCCTATCTTTGTTTTCCAATTTCTTTGAATTAATTGCTTTTTATGATTTTTTAAAATCTTTTTTTATCGTTTCCAGGAATTTAAGAGAAATTCTATCCAATCATTAGCTGATCACTTGCTAATTAAGCAGAGACTATCGTGGCTACAGATGACAAAGAATACAGACTTTATAGAATTAGTTCAGAAAAAGAAACAAAATAACAACAGCAAACAGCAAAAAATAAATGGTGGGACTGGAGAGGAGGCAGAATCTAATTTTCAGACTTGACAATTTATATTATTTAAAATGTCCAGTTTTCAATAAAAATTACAAGACCCATGTGAGAAAATATGGACCAAAAATAAGATAAAATGTATTCAATAGAAATGGTCTCAGAGGAAACTAAAACATTGGATCTAGGGGCCCTCAAACTGCGGCCCATGGACCACGTGAGGTGGTGTGATTGTATTTGTTTCCATTTTTTTACTTTAAAATAAGATATGTGCAGTATGCATAGGAATTTGTTCATAGTTTTTTTTTTTTTTAACTATAGTCCGACCCTCCAACGGTCTGAGGGACAGTGAATTGGCCCCCTGTTTAAAAAGTTTGAGGACACCTGCGTGACTAAACAAATGCTTTATATTGTTATTTCTATGTATGTTCAAAGAACTAACAGAAACCACATCTAAAGAACTACAGGAAAGTGTGTGCATAACGTTTCACCAAATAAATAATATCAATAAAGCAAAAATAAATGCAAAAGTAGAAATTCTGGAGTTTAAAATTATAACTGAAAAAAATTTCACTAGAGTGACTCAACAGCAGATTTGAAAAGACAGAGCAAAGTATTAATGAAATCAAAGATGGATGTCATAAATTTGTTTAATGTAGTTGCTGCCTGTACATCCAGTTTTAATCCTGACATGAGTTATTTGAAACCTAGTCATAACCTATCACCTTTGCTCAAGTTAAAACTTCCCCTCCTTATGTGATTGTGCTATAGCCCACTTGTTCCTCATCTCAGTGACACAAAACTCAAAACACCTCACAGCTGCTGACCATGATAAAACCTAATGATTGACACCAGTCATGTAAATAAATTTTCCCCTTTGGGCATGTTTTCTTTAGGCAATCTACAACTTCTGTGGGAAAGCCTAAGGGATAATGCCCTTGAACCTTAAGAAAGACACAGTTCCATAGGTCTTCTTGCGCCCTACCTGGTTGTTGAAATCCCTGCCACCTCCAGCCTTCCTTTCAGTCCCCATCACTGCTGACTGTCAGCACCCCAACCTTTTTGGATCTGTAAGTAATAAATATCATCTGTTTCATGACTTTTAGTTTTACCTTCTTATTTTTTCTTACCTAACTTTTCCCCAGTCAGGTCTCCCCTAGAGAGTGGCTATCTTGGCTTATGGCCACTTTCAACAGAGAGACTTCAATACCAAACTAGAAAGGAACAACAACAAAAATCACAATAGTAAATCAATGGAAAATACTGAGTCTGAGGAACAGAAAAAAATTGAAAATGACAACAGTCTTAGAGACCTATGTGACACAATCAAGCATATCAACATATACACAATGGGAGTCCAGAGGATAAGGAGACAGAAAAAGAAGGAAGAATACTTGAAGAAGTAGTGGTTAAAAACTCTCCAAAGTTGATGAAATAGATTTATCTACTCACACACGAAGCTCAACAAACTCCAAAGAAGAGAAACTCAAAGAGAGTTGGCAAAAAATGGCACATTTATATTCTACCTTGTTAATAATTACATTAAATGAAATGTATTTATTGGAGTTTTGACAGAATGAATAAAAAGACATGACACAACTATATGTGTCTATAAGAGATGCATTTAAGGTTCACAAGCATAAATAGGTTGAAAAAGTAATAGACTGGAAAAAGACAGACTATTTAAATTGTAACCTGGAGAGTGCTAGAGTTGTTATCTAAATAACAGACAAAATAGATTTTGCACTGCTTTGTACTGGGGTGAACAGTGTTCCTTCAAAATTCATGTCCAACCAGAACCTGCAAATGTGACCTTATTTGGAAATTGTGACTTTAGAGATATAATAAAGTTAAAATGAGGCCATAATACACATGATGACAAAATGTAATGTATCTTAGGTGAGATCCTGGAACAGGAAAAGGATATCAGGTAAAAATGAAAATCTGAATAAAATATGGGCTTTAGTTAATAATGATGTGTCAATATTGATTAATTCTAACAAATGTACTATACTGACTTAAGAGGTTAATAATAGGGGAAACCAGGTGGTAGTTTGAGAAATTCTGGTGGACAAGAGTCTCTCTCTACTTTGGAATTTACCAGCTCTGTGATCAGGCAGGTTGTTTAATTTCAGTAATCTTTAGTTTTCTCATTCTCATAACAATCCCATGTATCTTACAAGTTGTGGGGAATTTAAAATGGATGATGTAGGTTTAAGCACTTTGTAATCTGTATATTACATACAGATGTGTATTTTTTCTTATTAGTTTATTTAATCACCTATAAAACATCCAAGGTAGATATGAGGACCCTTATTTAAAAAATTATTAAGATATGACTTAAGATGTTTAAGTACTTTGCTTATGTCATTCTGATAAGCCGATGAACTCAGGTTTTTTTTGTTTTTTAAACAAAAGTCTCTCTGATTCCAAAACCTATTCTCACTCATATTGTGATACCAAAGAGATTCTTCCAGATTTCTGATTAGGTGACTTTTGAATTGAGTTTCACAATAAGATAGAGAAGTTACAGATATAAATGTTTTCAGAGGGCTAGCTAATGTGCATTGCTATTAATAAATAAGGAACTCTCTGGGCATAATTTAGAATTTCAGCATTTATAGACAAATTGTAAAAATTGGAAAAAATATTCTACGTAAAATGAGGAGTGTGGAAAATAGCTGAATCAAACAATGAAAAGGTGTGAGATTAGCATGAATAACTTCAACAATATTACCAAAGCAGAAAATACATTCCAAAGGGTTTAACTGAATTGCAAAAGTACCAGATATTTCTTCTACAAAATTATGATCCTATACTCATTGAACATACCGATGTGTTTTTAAGACTACATTTTTAACATTTAAAGAGATCTTTTAGACTTTAACTTTTTTGTTTAAATATAATACATATGACATCAAATTCACGACTTTAAAGTGTATAATTTGGTGGCAATTAGAATATCCACAATATTATGCAACCATCATTACTGTCTAATTCTTGACCATTGTCACAGAAGCCCTGTACATATTAGTTTTCAGTCTCAATTTCATTCTCTCCCTCTCCTGTGGCAACTCGTTAATCTATATTCTTTCTCTGTGGGTTTTAAACTTTTTATTTAGAACAGTTTCAGATTTACAGAAAATTTTCAAATATGGTATGGTATTCCCATATACTTATGTAGTTTCTCCTATTATTAACACTTTAATTCCATATTATACATTTGTTACAATTAATAAGCTGATATTGACACATTATTATTGAAGTCCATACTTAATTCAGATTTCCTTGTTTATTTCCATATTTAATGTCCCTTTTTATTCCTGGACCCTATCCAAAATATCATATTACTATATGTACATATTACCATTTAGTCATTATGTCTCCTTAAGCTCCTCTTGTCTTGGCTGTGACAGTTCTAGATGTGGTTTTAAGAAATTTTTGTATATGTGGAAAGTTACCTCTCTTCTGACACTGGTAATGTCTTTGAAATAAGCCAACATAACCAAGTGCCTTCATAGACTGTGTGAGATGCTCTGGAACATCATTTCCCAAGTTTGGCTGATTATCAGAAAGATGAGAAGAGTTTTTCCAAACACAAATTCCTTGGCCCCACCTACACCTAGTAAATGAGGCTGAGTAATCAGAGTAGGGCCCAGGAATCCAGTTTCGTTTGGTTCTTTTTAAAACAAATCCTCCTTGTGTGTATGAAACCACCGATCCTGCACAGGTTTGTAGATAAGGCATTTGGATTTCCTGCTGTGGAGCATTTCAGTTGTTTGTGTCATGTTGATACTAAATAGCCTGCCGTGGTGAGCAGTTTACCTACATTGATATAAGATTCTTGTTGGATAAAAGGGGAAACTGTATGTACTTCCTTCAACCTTTTTGAACCTCCACTAATCCCTACATCCCCACATAATGGGCTATATATCCACACAGTAGATAAATAATTCAGTCTTCCAATTAACATCAGAAAGACACATGTGTAAGGGTAGTCAGTCTTTATGGTGAAATAATAGATAAATTATTAATTCACCATTTTTCTTTTTTTTTTTATTGTTGGGGATTCATTGAGGGTACAATAAGCCAGGTTACACTGATTGCAATTGTTAGGTAAAGTCCCTCTTGCAATCATGTCTTGCCCCCATAAAATGTGACACACACCAAGGCCCCACCCCCCTCCCTCCGTCCCTCTTTCTGCTCCCCCCCCATAACCTTAATTGTCATTAATTGTCCTTATATCAAAATTGAGTACATAGGATTCATGCTTCTCCATTCTTGTGATGCTTTACTAAGAATAATGTAAGGACTGAAATCTATCTCTCTGCCTGCTTTCTTTCTCTAGCTAGCATCATTCCCTACCCCTTGGATTTCTGTTTTCACAAACCACCAAGAGGCCCAGCAGACCAAAAGGAAATATAAATTCTTCTCTTTATATTCATCAGATCCCTTGTCTTTTAGAATTTGTTTCTTTAAGCCTCAAGCAGTTCCTGAGTGTCCAGGACAAACGATGGGTTATGACTTCAACCTTGCTGGAGGAAAAGCCGATAGACCAGTTTTCACAATACCCTGTGACTTTGGCTATAGTCACGTTACGTTCTCTGTCCCCCTTAAATTCAGCTACCCCCTGGACTTCAGGGAAGCCATTCTTCCTTCTCTTTCTTTGGGATGCCTCAATGTCTCCCTGTGTTGTTCTTGCTCTGCCCTCTCCCCTTCTAAAATATAAAGTAAACTTATGTTTTTATATCCTAATCTTTGCCTAGAGAAATTATTTTCTCATCTTGCATGCAGCACCTACTGAGATTTCCACCCTAACAACACGGAATTCAGGTCCTGAGTTGTGATCAGTGTTGTCAGACAGAGAAGATTTTTCTGTCATTCAGCAACATTATGAAATGGTAGGTGAGGCTATGGGGAAACAATTGACTTATGTGGGAAGCAAGCTGTTGTAGCATAGAACCAAGAAAATAAAATACTGTTTAGACATGTTCCTGGCCAACTTAATGCCTGACAGTAAACACTAATGAACTGTCTGTCCAAACTGTTCTCCAGACAAAATAAGATGTGTGTCAAACAGCTTTGGCAAGTACAAACACAATTAGACAAGCCAGTTGAAGGCCTCAGGGACCTTCCTCCCCAAATCAGTCACAGCGTTCCTTTATGGGAGGTGATATTAGTTTATATTCCAAAATACAGTAATAGGGACAGCAATGTAATTCCCCAAAGATTCCAGCCAAGAAAATAAATTCTTCTCTAATAATACATTATGCTGCAATCATTTCTCTTCTTCATTTCTTCTCTATTCCTTTTTTCAGTTTTCACTTTTGCATTAAAAATTCTAATGGCAATTTATTAATCCGTAATTGTTAGGAGAACTTATCAATATTGAAATATCTATATTTGCTTCCTAGGACACTATCTTACTGGTATCAAGAATCTCAGAATTTGTGAGCATGATGAGGTATGGTGGCTTACTCCTATAATCCTAGCAACTCTGAGCGAACAAGGCAGAGGATCTCTTGAGCTCAAGAGTTTGAGACCAGCCTGAGCCAGGGTGAGACCCCATCTCTACTAAAAATAGAAAAATTAGCTGGGCATTGTGGTGGGCACCTATAGTCCCAGCTACTTGGGAGGCTGAGGCAGGAGGATTGCTTGAGCCCAGGAGTTTGGGGTTGCTATGACCTAGGCTGACCCCATGGCACTCTAGACTGCGCAACAAAATGAGACTCTGTTTCCTGGGTTCCAGTGATTCTTCTGCCTCAGCCTCCCAAGTAGCTGGGGCTACTGGCATGCAACACTATACCCAGCTAATTTTTCTATTTTTTTTTTTTTTTGTGGAAATTGGGGTCTTACTTTTGCTCAGGCTGGTCTTGAACTCCTGAGCTCATGTGATCCTCTTACCTTGGCCTCCCAATGTGCAAGGATTACAGGCATGAGCCATTGCACCTGTCTTCAAGATAACAGTTAAGAATGATGAAAATCCTGACTCAGTGGTTCTGGTATTCATACACAATACCCACAATAGTTATTAGGATACATGTAAAAATATGTGTATAGAAGAGTTATATAAACAGAGGAAATTATAGAAAAACAGGGAAATATTTAAATTATGGCTTATTCATGCTATGGAATATCATGAGGACATCAAAAGAATGGGATTTATTTATACATGTGGATACACAGAGCTTTCAAAAACTTTGTGAAGAGCCAAGAGCAGAGACCCAGCTGTCTTTTGACACATCTCTCTCTACATATATATTTGTGTATATAAATATATGTGTATTTGCATGAATGGATGTGTGTGTAGTTATATATGTAGATACACAAAAATGTTCAAATCAAAACTTGGGCCCCTCACTTCTAACCTACCACCCCTCAGTGTTCCTCATCTTAGTAAAATGCAGCACTGTTTACCCAGTTAATCCAACATGGAGTTGTCTTCCACTCTCTTATCTCTCACATCAGTTATTCACTCTATCAACAAATTCACATTGCAAAATATACTGTGAATCCAATCAGTTCTGATCATTATTAGACTATTACAGTAACCCCTTAGCTGGTAGCCTTGCTTCTACCTCGGCCTCCTTACATTCTATTCTTTGCAGAAGCCAGAATCATCTTTTAAAAGTTGTTCTTATCATTCCCACATTCAAACCTGCAAATCCAGAATCCCTACATAATCTTGCCAACTCTTTCTCCAGCGCTTCTCCTTATTCACTCTGTTTGAGGCACAATAGCCTCTTTGTAGTTATCCCAATAAACCAAACATGTTTGTGCCTTTGTACTTGTCTCTTCTGGCTGAAATGCTATCCACGTAATATTCACATGGCTCACTTACTTTGTTTAAGTCTGCTAAAAGATGACTTGTCAAAGATAAATTTTCCTGAGCACTCTATCTAAAATCTGGAATACACAGCAGGACAGTCCTTCACTTTATTCCTCTGTCTTTGGGTCTGTGAGGGCAGGGGCTTTCTTTTGTTCCCTGTGTCCCCATGCATTTAATATGCTGGTAGACCAGCATGATAGAGCAGATAGATGTATTTTGTATTCATTTGGCTAATATCCTAAAGAAAAATATTCCATAGTGTTAGCAGGTTATCTAGAATATGGGGGTAGGGATAGCTTGAAAAGAGTAATTTTCATAATGGGGTGATTAAATGTGAGGGCTCTGGGACCAAATAGCTTCAATCAGAAGGCAATTCATTGTCACATTGTGGTCTTTCTTTTAGGTCAGTTATATTTTGTATTAACTTTTATGTATTTTCCTTAATGAAGAATAGTAGAGTAATTAAACTCCATTTCTAGCTATGATACCAGGGATATGTTTTTTTTTCCTTTTTTTTTTAAATTAAATCATAGCAGTGTACATTAATGCAATCATGGGGCACCATACACTGGTTTCATAGACCGTTTGACACATTTTCATCGCACTGGTTAACATAGCCTTCCTGGCATTTTCCTAGTTATTGTGCTAAGACATTTACACTCTACATTTACTAAGTTTCACATATACCCTTGTAAGATGCACCGCAGGTGTAATCCCACCAATTTCCCTCCCTCCGCCCACCTTCCCCCTCCTTCCCCTCCATCTCCCCCTTCCCCCTATTCCTAGGTTGTAACTGGGTTATAGCTTTCATATGAAAGCCATAAATTAGTTTCATAGTAGGACTGAGTACATTGGATACTTTTTCTTCTATTCTTGAGATACGTTGCTAAGAAGAATATGTTCCAGCTCCATCTATGTAAATATGAAAGAGGTAAAGTCTCCATCTTTCTTTAAGGCTACATAATATTTCATGGTGTACATATACCACAATTTATTAATCAATTCGTGGATCGATGGGCACTTGGGCTTTTTTCATGACTTAGCAATTATGAATTGGACTGCAATAAACATTCTGGTACAAATATCTTTGTTATGATGTGATTTTTGGTCTTCTGGGTATATGCCTAGTAGAGGAATTATAGGATTGAATGGCAGATCTATTTTTAGATCTCTAAGTGTTCTCCAAACATCTTTCCAAAAGGAATGTATTAATTTGAATTCCCTCCAGCAGTGTAGAAGTGTTCCCTTTTCTCCACATACATGCCAACATCTCTGGTCTTGGGATTTTTTGATATGGGCTAAACTTACTGGAGTTAGATGATATCTCAAAGTAGTTTTGATTTGCATTTCTCTGATGATTAAAAATGATGAGCATTTTTTCATGTCTGTAGGCCATGCGCCTGCTTCTTCAGAGAAATTTCTCTTCAAGTCCCTTGCCCAGCCTGCGATGGGATCACTTGTTCTTTTCTTGCTTATGCATTTGAGTTTGAGTTCTCTGTGAATTCTGGTTATTAAATCTTTGTTGAAAACATAACCTGCAAATATCTTCTCCCATTCTGAGGGCTGTTTGTTTGCTTTACTTACTGTGCTCTTGGCTGTGCAGAAGCTTTTTTAGTTTGATCAGGTCCCAGTAGTGTATTTTTGAAGCTGCTTCAATTGCCTGGGAGGTCCTCCTCATAAAATACTCGCCCAGACCAATTTCTTCAAGGGTTTTCCCTGCACTCTCTTCTAGTATCTTTATAGATTCATGTCTTAAGTTTAAATCTTTAGTCCAGTGAGAGTCTATCTTAGTTAATGGTGAAAGGTGTGGGTCCAGTTTCAGTCTTCTACAGGTTGCCAGACAGTTCACCCAGCACCATTCATTAAATAGGGAATCTTTTCCCCACTGAATGTTTTTAATTGGCTTGTCAAAGATCAAATAATGGTAAGTAGCTGGATTCATCTCTTGGTTCTCTATTCTGTTCTAGACATCTACTTCTCTGTTTTTGTGCCAGTACCATGCTGTTTTGATCACTATTGATTTCTAGTATAGTCTGAAGTCTGGTAGCATGATTCCTCCTGCTTTGTTTTTATTTCTGAGTAATGTCTTGGTTATTTGAGTTTTTTTTTGATTCCATATAAAATGAAGTATTATTTTTTTCAAGATCTTTATAGCATGACAGTAGAGCTTTAATAGGGATTGCATTAAAATTGTATATTGCTTTGGGTAGTATGGACATTTTAACAATGTTGATTCTTCCCAGCCATGAGCATGGTATGTTTTTCCATTTGTTAACATTTTCAGCTATTTCTTTTCTTAGAGTTTCTTAGTTCTCTTTATAGAGATCTTTGACATCCTTTGTTAGATAAACCCCCAAATATTTCATCTTCTTTGGCACTACCATGAATGGAATAGAGTCCTTAACTGTTTTTCAGCTTGACTATTGTTGGTATATATAAAGGCTACCTATTTATGAATGTTGATTTTGTAACCTGAGATGCTGCTGTATTCCTTGATCACTTCTAAGAGTTTTGTAGTAGAATCCCTGGTGTTTTCCAGATATACAATCATATCATCTTCAAAGAGCAATAGTTTGATCTCTTCTGACCTTATAATGGATACCCTTGATAGCCTTTTCTTCCCTAATTCCGGTGGCTTAAACTTACATTACAATGTTAAAGAGCAGTGGAGACAATGGGCAGCCTTTTCTGGTTCCTGATGTGAGTGGAAATGATTTCAATTTAACTCCATTCAATACGATATTGGCTGTGGGTTTGCTGTAGATGGCCTCTATCAGTTTAAGAAATGTCCCTTCTATACCAATTTTCTTAAGTGTTCTGATCATGAAGAGATGCTGTATATTATCAAAAGCTTTTTCTGCATCAATTGAGAGAATCATAGAGTCTTTGTTTTTTAATTTGTTTATGTGCTGAATTATACTTATAGATTTACGTATATTGAACCAACCTTGAGACCCTGGGATAAAACCGACTTGGTCATGATGTATAATTTGTTTGATGTATTCTGTTTTTTAGGATCTTGTTGAATATTTTTGCATCTATATTCATTAGTGATATTGGTCTATAATTTTGTTTTCTTGTTGGATCTTTTCCTGGTTTGGGAATCAGGGTGATGTTTGCTTCATAGAACGTGTTGCGTAGTCTTCTTTTTCTTCAGGTTGAGTAATATAGGTACTAATTCCTCTTTACCAGGGATATGTTTGAATGAAAAAATAAGTTGGACAACTTCTAATAATAGTCTTTCTTGTACCATGCCTAAAGATGTGTCTAACAACATAATGTTTCCATAATGAACATATGATATGCTATTTAGTTTTCTTCCCTGTCCCTGTTCTGTAAACAGTTTTAGTGAAGTATAATTGGCTTACAATAAACAATACATATTTAAAGTGCACATTAAAGAACATACATATTTAAATTTTGACATGTGGACATCAGTGAAGCCATCACCACAATGATGGCTCACGAAGGTGAACGTAGTCATCAGAGCAAGTTTACTTATTACTACCTCCGCTACTGCCCTCCCCACCACAGCACACAATCTTTGGTCTGCTTTTTGTCATTGTATATTGGTTTTCATTTTCTGGAATTTTATATAAATGGAATGATGCAGTGTTCTTTTTTTTGACCAGGCTTCTTGAATACCGCATAATTATTTCAAAACTCATCCATGTCTTAGCATGTAGAAATGTTTATTATTATAATTGCCAGGTTTTAGTCCACTATATGGTTATGCCATAGTTGACAGACTTTTGCATCATTTTCAGGTTTTGGTAATGACAAATGAAATTAGTATAAAAATCTGTGCACAAATCTTTGTATGGACATATACTTTCATTTATCTCGGGGTGGAATGGCTTAATTATATGGTAGGCATATGTGTAATTTTTAAAGGACGTGTTGAATTGTTTCCCATAGTGGTTGGATTATTTTACACACACCCCCTCCAAGCAGTGTATGAGAGTTCTAATTTCTCCACAGCTTTGCCAAAAGTCAATGTGATTAGTCTTTTAAGTATTAGTCATTGTAACAGCTGTGTGGCATACTATATTCTATTGTGGTTTTAACTTGCATTACACTAGTGCTTGTTTGTCATGCATATATCATCTTTAGGCAAGGATTTCTTCAAATCTTTTGTCTTGTTAAAAATTGGATTGTTTTCTTATCATTGAGGTTTGAGAGTTCTTCATATACTCTGGAAACAAGTCCTTGATCAGATCTGTGATTGGCAAATATATTTTCCTAGTCTGTAGCTGGTCTTTTCCTTCTTTAAAGAATCTAATGGAGTCTAATTTGTCAATTTGTCTTTTTAATGGGCCACGTTTTTGGTGTTGTATCTAAGAAATCCTTTCCCAGGCTGAGGTTGCAAAGGATTTCTCTGATGTTTACTTCTGAAAAGGTATAGCTTAAAGTTTTACATTTGGGTCAATTATTTAATTTTTGTGTATGGTCTGAATTATGAGTTGAGGTTAATTTTTTCCATATGTACATGCAATAGTTTCTGAAAAATTTGTGGAAAATGCTACTATTTCTTCACTGAATTGTCTTTGAACCTTTGTCAGAATCGGTTGTCCATGTATATGTGTATGTATTTCTTTTTTTTTTTTAGATCTGTGGGACTTTTATTCTTTTTTTTTTATTAAATCATAGCTGTGTACATTGATATGATCATGGGGCATCATTCACTAATGTGTATGTATTTCTGGACTTCCTCTTCAGTTGCATTGATCTGTTTGTCTGTCTTTATAATAAAACCTCAAAAACAGTTGGTGTCATTATTCTAATTTTGTTCTTTTTCAATATTGTTTTGGAAATTCTAGATCTTTTTCATTTCCATATGCATTTTAGATTCAGCTTGTGACATTCCAGAGAAAAGCCTTTTGGCATTTTGCTTGGGATTGTGCTGAATTTTATATTCTCTTCAATTTGGAGAGAATTAACTTCTTTATAATTTTGGGTCTTCCTAACTCAAACATAGTATATCCTTCCATCTATTTAGGCCTTCTTTAATTTCTCCTGGCATTGTTATAACAGAACCAAGCACATAAATACATTTGCATTTTCCCTTAAATTGTTATACCCAGGAGTCTCTCAAAGACCACACCACCAGACAAGTCAAATTAAAGAAGAGTCCTTTTATTGACGAGCCAGCTGGCAACTGCCTCAGTGTCCCATCATGGGGTTTCTGAGTACAGCACCGAGTTGGCTGATGCTATGACTTTTATAAGGCAAAAATTTTCCAGGGGGCAAGCAAACATAGAAAACAGCAGTTAGGGGAAATCAGGAGGATAAGGAGGCTTAGTCAGTTTACAGTGCTATGATCATGAGAGCACTTAATAATTCTTTTTACAAAACAAATACAATGTACAATGTCCTAAGGTAGTATAGGGAGGGGAACTCACAGGTGGGGGGCGTAAACAGCATGATCACAAAAAACGATGACCACCAAGGGTATAATCACGAGTGCAGTCAGTAACTTACATCGCTAACAATTTTAGTTAAATACATTTACAGTTATACAAGGGGAGGGCAAATAAGAGGAACCAGTTTCAAAGGTAATGGAATATAACAGAAAAGGAGTAAACAGTAAAAGTGGAGTCAAACTTGCTCTTTTAACATTTCCATATCATATACAGATGGCATGAAGACCACCTTAACATAGTCATGAAGGTTGTTGTGACAAAAGTAGTTAGTGACTTTCTACACAATACTAACAATTCTAACAGTTCTAACCAGGTACACTTAAAATACCACGCAATCAGTGGGGAGACAAGTGGAGCCTTTTTTTTTTTTTTTTTCAAATGCACTAAAATGTAGCAAAACAACAGAATGGAATCAGGCTTGTTTTGTCCTCCCACTGATTGTCAGGAAAAGGAATTATATCAAAATGGAGTTAGGCTTGCTTCTCTTTCACCTTAACAAAATAAAAAGTAAAGTTCTGTACACCCTATTTGACACTTTGGCTTTTTCACTTAACAATGTGTCCTTGAGATTACTCTATTAAAATATAGCTCTCTTCCCCAGTTCTCTGTTTAGCTGTCTAGTACTTCATTGGGTAAATATTAAAATTTCTTGTGGCACACCTAAGATCCTCTCATGGCACACCAGTGAGCACACTGGTTGAAAATCACTAGCTTAAAATAATTTTCTTCTACTTCTAACATGCTGAAAGTTTTAAATTCATGAATAGATGTCAATTTTGTGATGTGTAATATTCTGAGAATATTCTGATCATCCACAAAAATACCATTTTACTTACTTTGGTGTATTGACTTATCTGGTGTCAAAGAAGGAAGATGTGAAGCAATAAGAATATGCTCTGGCTGGGCTCCAGTTGGGCTCACAACCATAATCTTAGCACTCTGGGATGCTGAAGTGGGAGGATACCTTGACCTCAGGAGTTTGAGACAAGCTTGAGCAAGTGCAAGACCGCATCTCCACAAAATAGCAAAAAAATAAGCTGGGTATCATGGTAGGCCATAGCCCCAGCTACTTGGGAGGCTGATGTGGGAGGATCTCTTGAGTCCAGGAGTTTGATGTTGCTGTGAGTTAGGTTAAGGCCAAGCCACGCTCTAGCCTGGAGCAACAGGGTGAGACTGTCTCAAAAAAAAAAAAAAAAAAGGGGAGACAAGATGGCGGACTGAACCCAGCTTTCAACAGAGGCTCCCGTCCAGAAGGAGAGTTAAGGGACAGGAATTTAGTAAGTATCCTGGTGGACTTGAGCCTCACCAAGAGAGAAGGTTGAAGAACGCACATCAACACCGCTGAGGCAAGCTGTGATCACAAGGACGCAAACAAAAGGTACAAAATCCACCACCAAGCGGACGGGAGTCCCCCTCCCCAATGGGACCGGCTCAAGAGCCCCACAATTGAACAAGCGGGCAGAAATTAAAGGCCCTCCCACTACACTCCACGGGAGAGACCTTCTAAAAACTGGACCTACCTCCCCTACTGGGGTGCCGTGGCGTTCTCCTGCCGGCATAAAACTGAATAAAACTTTAAAAATCCTTTGCCGGCAACCCTGAATCCCCAACACTCCCCTCCCGCCCACTGAGGTCTGGAGGCCAGTCCCCCAGGAGTTCGGATCCTTGAGTGATTTCTCAAGGGGAGTGGACAGTCCCCGAGTTGCAACTGGTCAGCATTGACTCTGAGGCACGCGAGTGAGGAGAGGGCACCGGGCTGAGGGGGAGTCACACCTCGGCGGCACTTCCCTGTGGTGCGGTGCAGCAGCCCTCCCCGTGCATCAATACAGCCAGACATAAAACTGAATGAAACTCTAGCTTCCCCTCCCACTCTCACTCGGGGTCTGGGGACCTGTCCCCCAGGAGTTTGGATCCTTGGGTGATTTCTCGAGGGGAGCGCACAGTGCCTGAGCCGCGACTGGTCAGCGCTGACTCTGAGACACGCGGGTGAGGAGAAAGCACTCTACTGAGGGGGAGTCACGCCTCGGCGGCACTTCCCTGCAGATTAGGTGCAGCAGCCCTCCCCGGCAACATTACGGGGCGGGGCACAAAACTGAATAAAACTCTAGCTTCCCCGCTGAGAGCTGAGAGCCCCTACTCTCACTCGGGGTCTGGAGGCCTATCCCCCAGGAGTTCAGATCCTTGGGTGATTTCTCGAGGGGAGTGCACAGTGCCCGAGCTGCGTCAGGTCAGCACTGACTTTGAGACACTCTGCTGAGGGGAAATCAAGCCTTGGCGGCACTTCCCTGTGGTGCGGTGCAACAGCCCTCCCGCGGGCGTAAAACTGAATGAAACTCTAGCTTCCCCCCCACTCCCAATCGGGGTCTGGGGGCCTATCCCCCAAGAGTTCGGATTCTTGAGGGATCTCTTGAGGGGTGTGGACCCAGCATAAACTGCGGGCGCTCAGTACTGACTCTGGGGCGCGAGACAGAGGAGAAAAGGGTCGGCTGAGTGCCCACACCAGAGCAGCAGTTCCCTGGAGGTAGATCAACAGCTGTTTTTTCTTTAATGGAAGAACGCTCACTTCTGGATATTCTGAGGCCACACCTCCTGTCTCCCTGGGCAACCAGAGGAGGCCACTGGTAAGCGGGGGATTTCCTGACACTGCTCACAAACCTGGGAAGCTTCCAGGGCGGGGCCGACCCAGAGAGGTGATCGGCAAACCTCCAGTAGCAAAGAGGACACAAACCTCCAGCAGCAAAGACGTTTGAACTCAGAACAGCCCGTCTTCTGTAGGCGATTTCAGCAGGAACAGAGACAGAACCCCGCAAAGTTGTCTGTTCTGTTCTGTTCTGTTAGCAGCATCCATCAGGGACGGGGCTAAGCCTGAGTGAACACCTCCTTCCGATCACCTGCATCAAGCACTCAAAGATGTCAGGCCCCATCTCCTCCTGCTAGATAGCGGCAGTCTGCGGGGGCCTGGCAGACTTCCTTGCGATTCAGGCAGGTGCAAACCCCTGGAGAGTCTGTTCACTGCAGGCAACTGGGTTAGCCATCTGCAGAGATACCAGTGACTGGGTCCGATGGAGGGGCAAAGTGGGGAAGGAGACATCAACCTTCCCAGACTGCTCTGTTTACTGGGTGGCTCCTCCTGACTCCACGCTGCACTGGGGTGAGCTGTGTCAGAGGAGTCACCAGGCTCCTGTGATCCAGTTCCCAGGGACCTCTTGAACTCTCCAACCCGAGACAGGTGCCAATTGAGACAGTTGATTTGGACCTTTTGAACTGGGCTAATAGACTGAGGACTTTTCAGGTGGTGCCCTGGGTGTGCGGTTGTAGGAAGGTTTGATTCTCCTTTTCCAACTGGGGCCAGAGGTGGGCGGGCGGGGTGACTTAATTGCTGATTTTTCCACACAGCTGAGACTTCAAGCCAGAGTAGAAGTTGCAATAGGATCGAACAGAAACCAGCTGAAAACAAGACAGAACCACTTTGCTCCACCACACCAGACAGGGCCCCAGTTTCTCAGGCCACAACACTGTACAGCTCCTCGATAAAGCCCCAGGGGAAAAACCAAAGGGAGTAAAATAACCATGGGGCGGAATCAGTGGAAAAACTCTGGTAACATGAATAACCAGAATAGATCAATCCCCCCAAGGAAAGATATGGCAGATGTGATTGAAGATCCCATTCATAAACAACTGGCTGAGATGTCAGAAATTGAATTCAGAATTTGGATTGCAGACAAGATTAATAAAATGGAATTAGGAATTCGAGGAGAAATTCAAAAGTTGTCTCAAGAATTTAACGAATTTAAAGACAAAACCACCAAAGACTTAGACACACTGAAGCAAGAACTTACAGCCCTCAAAGATATGAAAAATACAGTAGAATCCCTCAGCAACAGAATGGAGCAAGCAGAAGAAAGGATTTCTGACATTGAAGATAAAGTCTTCGAACGCTCCCAATCTCTCAAAGAGGAAGAGAAATGGAGAGCAAAAACGGATCACTCACTCAGAGAGCTCTCAGATAATTCGAAAAAAAGCAATATAAGAATTATAGGGATTTCTGAGAACGATGAAGTGGCCTCCAAGGGCACAGAGGCCCTTCTGCATGAAATTATGAAAAAAAATTTTCCAGACATGCCTAGAGAATCTGAAATTCAGATAGCAGACAGCTTCAGAACCCCAGCACGATTCAACCCCAATAAGTCATCCCCCAGACATATCATAATTAGCTTCACTAAAGTTAACATGAAAGAGAAGATTCTCAAAGCAGTCCCGCGAAACAAAACTATTACGTACAAAGGTAAGAATATTAGAATAACTGCAGATCTCTCTGCTGAAACTTTTCAAGCCAGAAGAGGGTGGTCATCAACTTTTAATCTCCTAAAGCAAAATAACTTTCAACCCAGGATCTTGTATCCAGCCAAACTGAGTTTCATCTATGATGGAGAAATTAAATATTTCAATGACATTCAAATGTTGAAAAAATTTGCCATAAGTAAACCAGCTCTTCAGGATATTCTCAGACCTATACTCCACAATGACCAACCCAATCCTATACCACAAAAGTAAACTCACTCAGAAACTTCGGATCAAACTCCAACTTCCACACTGGCGAAAGGATTAAAAATGTCCACTGGACCTCATGATCAGAACACTCAAGAAAAACTCGATACCCAAAATTCCACCAGACTTATCAATAATCTCCATCAATGTGAATGGCTTAAACTGTCCTCTAAAGAGGCATAGGTTAGCTGACTGGATACAAAAACTCAAGCCAGATATTTGTTGCATACAAGAGTCACATCTCAACTTAAAAGACAAATACAGAATCAGGGTGAAAGGATGGTCATCCATATTTCAGGCAAATGGTAATCAGGAAAAAGCAGGTGTTGCAATTTTATTTGCAGATACAGTAGGCTTTAAACCATCAAAAGTAAGGAAGGACAAGAATGGTCACTTCATATTTGTTAAGGGTAATACTCAATATGATGAGATCTCTATTATTAATATCTATGCACCCAACCAGAATGCACCTCAATTTATAAAAGAAACTCTAACAGACATGGGTAACTTGATTTCCTCCAGCTCCATAATCGTCGGAGATTTCAACACTCCTTTGGCAGTGTTGGATCGATCCTCCAGCAAGAAGCTGAGCAAAGAAATCTTAGGTTTAAACCTAACCATCCAATATTTAGATTTAGCAGAGATCTACAGAACATTTCATCCCAACAAAACTGAATACACATACTTCTCACCAGCCCATGGAACTTACTCCAAAATTGACCACATTTTAGGTCACAAGTCTAACCTCAGTAAATTTAAAGGAATAGAAATGATTCCATGCATCTTCTCGGACCATCATGGAATAAAACTTGAATTGAGTAACAACAGGAATCTGCATACTCGTACAAAAACATGGAAGTTAAATAACCTTATGCTGAATGATAGCTGGGTCAGAGATGAGATTAAGAAAGAAATCGCCAATTTTTTGGAACAAAACGACAATGAAGACACAAACTATCAGAACGTCTGGGACAACTGCAAAGGCAGTTCTAAGAGGGAAATTTATAGCACTGCAAGCCTTCCTCAAGAGAATGGAAAGAGAGGAAGTTAACAACTTAATGGGACATCTCAAGCAACTGGAAAAGGAAGAACATTCCAACCCCAAACCCAGTAGAAGAAAAGAAATAACCAAAATTAGAGCAGAATTAATTGAAATTGAAAACAAAAGAATAATACAGCAGATCAATAAATCAAAAAGTTGGTTTTTTGAAAAGGTCAATAAAATAGATAAACCTCTGGCCAACCTAATCAGGAAAAAAAGAGTAAAATCTCTAATATCATCAATCAGAAACAACAAAGACGAAATAACAACAGACTCGTCAGAAATCCAAAAGATCCTTAATGAATATTACAAGAAACTTTATTCTCAGAAATATGAAAATCTGAAGGAAATAGACCGATACTTGGAAGCACGCCACCTTCCAAGACTTAACCAGAATCAAGTGGAAATGTTGAACAGACCCATATCAAGTTCAGAAATAGCATCAACTATACAAAACCTCCCTAAAAAGAAAAGCCCCATATACCAGAGGTGGTGGGTTGAAACCTGGCCCCATCCAAAAACTGCAACAACAAAAACAACAAAAAGAATATAGTAGATAATCCAGTATATAAAACTAGAAATGTACCATACATTCTTTTTTATAGGAATCAAAAAATATAGTTATCAAAACTTCTGTACTTGTAGGGGACAAGCATAGCAGAAATTTTTTAAATCACCATTATGAATTGTATATTTTATGCTTCCTGACATATTGGATCATGTCTTATATCTGAAGACATAGAACTGTGGATGAAAAATTCAGACTTGGAAATAATTTGAAGTTTATTCTGAGCCAAATTTGAGAACCATGATGGAGCCACACCCAGGAAGCCTGAGCAAGTGGACTCTGGTGGTAGGGTTACAATTTGATTTTATACATTTGGGGGAGGAAAGAATTACAGGTAAAGTCATAAATCAATACAGGGAAGCATACATTGGTTTGGCCCAAAAAGCGAGATATTTCTGAAGCAGAGGGCTTATAAGTCATAGGTGTTTATGGGGATTCTTTAGTTGACAATTGGCTGGAAGTGTTAAGTTTTGTCACAGTGGTTCTCAACCTTCCTAATGCAGCAATGTATTTTCATTGTTAAAAAGGGGTCGTGAGCCACAGGTTAAGAACTGCTGGTCTAAAAGATCATGAGTCAGCAGGGGGTGCAGTGACCCATGGGTATAATAATCCTAGCACTCTGAGGCCTACTTGTGTGGATTGCTTGAGCTCAGTTCAAGACCAGCAATTGCTCTTGTATTGAGCAAGAGCAATACATCATCTCTACTAAAAATAGAAAAATTAGCTGGGTGTCATGGCAGGCACCTGTAGTTCCAGTTACTTGGAAGGCTGAGGCAAGAAGAGGATCTCTTAAGTCCAAGAGTTTGAGGTTGCTGTGAGCTATGATGATGATGCCATGGCACCACACCCAGGGTGACAGAGTGAGTCTCAAAAAAAAAAAGAGAGATAAAGGTCTTCTATGTCTCATGAGATGCTATACTAGAATCAGGGTTGGGGAGTAAACCACATTAATTAGGTTAGTACCCCCTGTTTAGTGAGATTTTATCATTCTTAGGCATGACTCATCAGGCCCCCTTAGGAAAGATTTTTTTGGGCAGAAGAAAAATGTTAAAAAAAAAAAAGAAAAATGTTAAAGTTCAGTCTTGAAAATAGCATACAGATTGCCAGTAAGTTCGTAAAATGGCCTAAAGGATCAAATGCTTCATTAATAAAATCCCTATTGCTTGTCAATTATCAATGTATGTAGTATAGGAGTAAGTTAATTTACATAATAATTAAGCTCAGTTCAACACAGCAACAATTTTGAAATGCTTTTTCATTGTTCTGGATAATTAGCATTGCCAATTCAGATGTAGGGACAGTGGGAAAACTTGCCCTTTTCTCTGAAAGTCTGATGAAAGTTCAAATCACAATAAATAAGAGAAATGTTTCTTTTCAAATACCATGCACATGGGGAGAATCACAAGAGTGATTATTCAATATCTCAATGGTCAGATACTTTTTATAGATGCCTTTTATAAGGGAGGGGAGAGAATGTGGAGTATAGGTACAAGTGGTTGCTAGGGAGGATGAATCAGATGGGGGAAACAGATTGACTCGTAAATTAACCTGAGAGATAGGTATTGTGTTTTGAATGATTTAAGGCAAGTCTGCTAGCATTCTTGATCTTCTTTCCTGCAATATGTTGAGATAACAGGGAGGAAAAGAAGTCAGTTGCCCCCCTTTTATCTTTTGCAGGTCAGTCCAGTTTTACATAGACAGAACAAAAGCTCCTTCCAATGCTTTCTGATCTCAGATGGTCTTTAATTCAAACTATTTTTTATACCCTGGTGGTGTCTCCTTCAACCTCAATACAAATTAGAAAATAGAACCTTGAATTTCAATATCTTAAAGAACTTAAATTTCTTGAAAAAAAAAAGGCAGATGGACAAAATCCCTTATCTTTAGGTCTTTCTCTCCCTCTCCTCTTACCCCTCCCTATACAAATTGTTGCTTGAACATCTCCCCCTCTATCTTCTCTGGTCTTCCTATCATCTCTTCTCCAGAGATTCCTTCAGCTCCTATTGCTTTTCTACCTCCTAATCTGTCCCCGGAGCCTCAAGGCCCTCCTCTCTCCCCCACCCTGCTGATCCCGGGACATTGAAATGTTCTGGACCCAAGGACAAAATCATTCTGAGACGTGAGACGAAAGGAAAACGGAGATCCAATTCATGAAGTTAAAGTGACCTTTATTCCACCTAGGGTGCAGGTGGGGTGAGTTTCCTGACTAGGGAGAAATCCATACGTGGGCTATGGCAGACAGGGAGTTAAAGGGTTAGGGCAGTCAGGACTGGTGGCATTCCAATTTCCTGGGAGGGACATGAGTCTGACCCTGTCTGGCAGGCCATGAACCTGACCCTGTATGGGTGGAGCAAGTTTATTTGGGCAAGTACACCTGATCTATCAGACATCTCATGGCTTCTTCCTCTGCCCAATAGCCAGTCACCCCTCCCCACATCCCAAGTGGGACTGTGGAAACAAGACACAGAACTGTGGGGCTGCAGACCAAGTGGCTCCTGTAGCAGTAGTGTGGGAAGCCATATGTGCTCCCTAGGCCACAGCTGACACAAGCACAAGTGTGCAGCTGGGGCAGGTGGGGTGAGTTCACAGGCCTGGCAGCTGCCTTACAGCCCCTCACCCGTTTGCAGATTTCTCTCTGCCCCTCCCCTATCTTCCCTTTGCCCTGCTATGGGCTTCCCCCCACCTACCAACTTTCCTTTGCCTAAAAGGTTCCTGACCCAAAGATAAAAATCATTCCAAGGTGCTAGATGAAAGGAAGGTGGAGATCCAATTCATGCATCAAATTGTCTTTTATTCTACCTGGAATGTAGATGGAGTGAGACTCCTGACTAGGGAGAAATCCACAGATGGGCTATGGTGGACAGGGATTTAAAGGGTTAGGGCAACCAGGATTGGTCTATCCATAGCTTTCTTTACCTAGGCAGGTAGGTGGGACAAGGTTAGGGAGGTCTGGATTGGTTCGTTCACTATTTCCTGGGAAGGATATGCTTTCCAGGAAAGGGATACTTCCTGGGTGGGTCAATAACTTGATTCTATCACTGCCCACTGGCTTCAGATGAAGGATAGAGAAAGAGAGAAAATGAGACTGACAGCAGCCCTGAAAGCAGAAAAGATTTTCTTTCTTTCTTTCCTTTTTTTTTATTATTAAATCATAGCTGTGTAAGTTAATGCAATCGTGGGGTACAATGTGCTGGTTTTATATGCAATTTGAAATATTTTCATCTAACTCGTTAACATAGCCTTCCTGGCATTTTCTTAGTTACTGTATTAAGACATTTATATTCTACATTTAGTAAATTTCACATGTACCCTTGTAAGATGCACCGTAGGTGTGGTCCCACTAATCACCCTCCCTCCACCCATCCTCCTCCTCCCCTCCCCTCCCTTTCCTCTTTCCCTATATTCTTGGGCTATAATTGGGTTATAGCTTTCTTTTTTTTTTATCATACCTGTGTACATTGATATGACCATGCGGCATCATACACTAGTTTCATAGACTGTTTGACACATTTTTATCAGAATGGTTAACATAGCCTTCCTGGCATTTTCTTAATTATTGTGCTAAAACATTTACATTCCACATTTACTAAGTTTCGCATAAAACCTTGTAAGATGCACCACAGGTGTAATCCCACCAATCCCCCTCCCTCTACCCACCTGCCCCCTCCCTCCCCTTCCTTTCCCCCTTCCCCCTATTCTTGGGTTGTAACTGGGTTATAGTTTTCATGTGAAAGCCCTAAATTAGTTTCATAGTAGGGCTGAGTACATTGGGTATTTTTTCTTCCATTCTTGAGATACTTTACTAAGAAGAATATGTTCCAGCTCCATCCATGTAAACATGAGAGAGGTAAAATCTCCATCTTTTTTAAGGCTGAATAATATTCCATGGTGTACATATACCACAATTTATTAATCCATTCATGGGTTGATGAGCACTTGGGCTTCTTCCATGACTTAGCAATTATGAATTGGGCTGCAATAAACATTCTGGTACAAATATCTTTGTTATAATGTGATTTTTGGTCTTCTGGATAGATACCTAGTAGAGGAATTATAGGATCCAGTGGCAGGTCTATTTTTAGATCTCTAAGTGTTCTCCAAACATCTTTCCAAAAGGAATGCATTAGTTTGCATTCCCACCAGCAGTGTAGATGTATTCTCTTTTCTCCACATCCATGCCAACATCTCCGGTTTTGGGATTTTGTGATGTGGGCTAATGTTACTGGAGTTAGATGATATCTCAAAGTAGTTTTGATTTGCATTTCTCTGATGATTAATTTTTTTTTTTTTTTTTTTAGAGACAGAGTTTCACTTTGTTGTCCTGGATAGAGTGCCATGGAGTCACAGCTCACAGCAACCTCAAACTCTTGGGCTTAAGCAATTCTCTTGCCTCCACCTCCCATGTAGCTGAGACTACAGGCACCCACCACAATGCCTGGCTATTTTTGTTGTTGTTGTTGCAGTTGTCATTGTTGTTTTAGCAGGCCTGGGCTGGGTTCAAACCTCCCTGCCTTGGTGTATGTGGCCGGCATTCTACCCACTGAGCTATGGGTGCTGAGCCACAGAAAAGTTTTTCAATAGTGGTTGCCACTTAAAAGTTCTCCAGACATAGTTATTCAAAAGGCCCAAGCAAGAAGATCACGCCCTTCTACAGAATGGAGCCCTGCCCACAATTATGACTCTGGGGCCCTAAAATAAATGCCCTAAGAGGCATCTTTCACTGGAAGCCTGGAACCATGTTGTTTCAACAAAGGAGAAAGGCACTAGAAGGGAGATTATATTCACTTTCTGGAACCATTAGTTCCCTGAATCGACATTCTCCATACTCATGGACCTACAGGAATGGCTTCAGCTGACTGATGTGTCTGACTTGAAAATGGGCTCAACTTTGTCATACCAGGATGGCTTTAAGTAACTTACTCTCTAACACAGGTATGTAAATGAATTCTAATAAGTATTGGAGCCACATCCTCTAGCCTTCCTAAATTTTAAAGACCTCTATTTCTTTCTCCTATCTCCATTATTAAAATGAAAAATAAAATACAGCACCTCCTTTATATATTCCACAGTTTCTCAGTTCTCTAGAAGATAAAGTTATCTTGCTTATCCTTTTATTACTTTCCAGTTACCCCCCCCACACACACACACAATCATCTTAGAGACTTAGATCTAATTATGGCAGGAGAAAGGGGCCTTTGCCCTTTCTTACAATAGGCTTGCTGTTTCTACACCAGCAAGTTTGGTCTGGTCTGGTCTGAGGAGGCATCACTCAGCTCTGGGAATAAGCTACCCATCTGCAATCTCACAATGAGGGATCCTAGTTTGACAGCCCATGGGAATGCTAGATTTTACTCATCTTACATCCCCTTGCTGTAATCCTCTTGTTATTAATCATTTCTCCTTATAGCATCCAATTCCTATCCTCATTTATTCAAGACAGGGTAAAAAAGGTGTCAACCTCTGTTGCAACCAAATTCCTACTACTCCCCAAACCATCTCCCAATGTACCCCAAACATGTGCAGTCCTACCAGAATCATCCCACTGAAGACAACTATAATCCTATCCAATCAGAAGCAATTGGTAAAGACAGGCCATCATCCCCATCACCCCTTTTAACAAGAGTTGGGAATGTTGAAGGGCATAATGTAGTTACACAAGAACCCTTCCCTTCTTCTTCCTCTCCTCCTATGATAAAGACACAAAGGATCTGGTTAGCCCCACCCTTGAAATTTGCTCAAAAGGATCCTAACTTTCTGAGCAAGCTATGGAATTTGCCCACCCCCTACGGCCCCATAGAAAAGTGGTCTCTAACTGCCCCCAGGCATGGACATCACCTTTGCACTGTCCAGGTGGGTCACCCTCCCCTTCTAATAAACTTTGCCGGGGTGGGGTGGGGTGGGGGTAGTGCTGCTGTCTGTGTGCAGTGAGGGAGGGTCTTAGCTGCCTGCCACTGCCAGAGGAATCCTCTCAGGCCATAGTAAACATTAATAATGTCTTTCATCTTTGAGTGGACTACAATGGCTTCAGCAGCATGCTCTAGTTCCTAGGACTCTACAAAAAATCTGGAAAACTTATATTCTTGGGTTTGGACAATGCAGGCAAAACCACTCTTCTTCACGTGCTCAAAGATGACAGATTGGGCCAACATGTTCCAACACAGCATCCAACATTAGAAGAGCTGACCATGGCTGGAATGACTTTTACAACTTTTGATCTTGGTGGGCATGAGAAAGCATGTCAGGTTTGGAAAAATTATCTCCCAGCAATTAATGGGATTGTCTTCCTGGTGGACTGTGCAGATCATTCTCACCTCATGGAATCCAAACTTGAGCTTAATGCTTTAATGATGATGCAACAACATCCATTGCACCAGTCCTCATCTTGGGTAACAAAATTGACAGAACAGATGCAATCAGTAAAGAAAAACTCTGTGAAACTTTTGGGCTTTATGGACAGACCACAGAAAGGGGAATGTGACCCTGAAGGAGCTAAATGCCCACCCCATGGAAGTGTTCATGTGCAATGGCTCACGAGGCAAGGCTACAGTGAGGGTTTCTACTGGCTCTCCCAGTATATTGACTGATGTTTGGACAGTGAAAATAAAAGAGTTGTAATTCTCTGCACTGATTCTTTTTTTTTTTTTTTTTATTGTCGGGGATTCATTGAGGGTACAATAAGCCAGGTTACACTGATTGCAATTGTTAGGTAAAGTCCCCCTTGCAATCATGTCTTGCCCCCATAAAGTGTGACACACACCAAGGCCCCACCCACCTCCCTCCTTCCCTCTTTCTGTTCCCCCCCCCCATAACCATAATTGTCATTAATTGTCCTCATATCAAAATTGAGTACATAGGATTCATGCTTCTCCATTCTTGTGATGCTTTACTAAGAATAATGTCTTCCACATCCATCCAGGTTAATACGAAGGATGTAAAGTCTCCATTTTTTTTAATGGCTGAATAGTATTCCATGGTATACATATACCACAGCTTGTTAATCCATTCCTGGGTTGGTGGGCATTTAGGCTGTTTCCACATTTTGGCGATTGTAAATTGAGCTGCAATAAACAGTCTAGTACAAGTGTCCTTATGATAAAAGGATTTCTTTCCTTCTGGGTAGATGCCCAGTAATGGGATTGCAGGATCAAATGGGAGGTCTAGCTTGAGCGCTTTGAGGATTCTCCATACTTCCTTCCAGAAAGGTTGTACTAGTTTGCAGTCCCACCAGCAGTGTAAAAGTGTTCCCTTCTCTCCACATCCACGCCAGCATCTGCAGTTTTGAGATTTTGTGATGTGGGCCATTCTTACTGGGGTTAGATGATATCTCAGGGTTGTTTTGATTTGCATTTCTCTAATATATAGAGATGATGAACATTTTTTCATGTGTTTGTTAGCCATTCGTCTGTCATCTTTAGAGAAAGTTCTATTCATGTCTCTTGCCCATTGATATATGGGATTGTTGGCTTTTTTCATGTGGATTAATTTGAGTTCTCTATAGATCCTAGTTATCAAGCTTTTGTCTGATTGAAAATATGCAAATATCCTTTCCCATTGTGTGGGTTGTCTCTTTGCTTTGGTTATTGTCTCCTTAGCTGTACAGAAGCTTTTCAGTTTAATGAAGTCCCATTTGTTTATTTTTGTTGTTGTTGCAATTGCCATGGCAGTCTTCTTCATGAAGTCTTTCCCCAGCCCGATATCTTCCAGTGTTTTTCCTATGCTTTCTTGGAGGATTTTTATTGTTTCATGCCTTAAGTTTAAGTCCTTTATCCATCTTGAATCAATTTTTGTGAGTGGGGAAAGGTGTGGGTCCAGTTTCAGTCTTTTACATGTAGACATCCAGTTCTCCCAACACCATCTATTGAATAGGGAGTCTTTCCCCCAAGGTATGTTCTTGTTTGGTTTATCAAAGATTAGGTGGTTGTAAAATGTTAGTTTCATTTCTTGGTTTTCAATTCGATTCCAAGTGTCTATGTCTCTGTTTTTGTGCCAGTACCATGCTGTCTTGAGCACTATGGCTTTGTAGTACAGACTAAAATCTGGTATGCTGATGCCCCCAGCTTTATTTTTGTTACTAAGAACTGCCTTAGCTATATGGGGTTTTTTCCGGTTCCATACAAAATGCAGAATCATTTTTTCCAAATCTTGAAAGTACGATGTTGGTATTTTGATAGGAATGGCATTGAATAGGTAGATTGCTTTGGGAAGTATAGACATTTTAACAAGGTTGATTCTTCCCATCCATGAGCATGGTATGTTCTTCCATTTGTTAATATCCTCTGCTATTTCCTTTCTGAGGATTTCATAGTTTTCTTTATAGAGGTCCTTCACCTCCTTCGTTAGGTATATTCCTAGGTATTTCATTTTCTTTGAGACTATGGTGAAGGGAGTTGTGTCCTTAATTAGTTTCTCATCTTGACTGTTATTGGTGTACACAAAGGCTACTGACTTGTGGACATTGATTTTATATCCTGAAACATTACTGTATTTTTTGATGACTTCTAGGAGTCTGGTGGTTGAGTCTTTGGGTTCTCTAAGTATAAGATCATGTCGTCAGCAAAGAGGGAGAGTTTGACCTCCTCTGCTCCCATTTGGATTCCCTTTATTTCCTTGTCTTGCCTAATTGTATTGGCTAGAACTTCCAGCACTATGTTGAATAGTAAAGGTGACAGAGGACAACCTTGTCTGGTTCCAGTTCTAAGAGGAAAAGCTTTGAGTTTTACTCCATTCAGTAAAATATTGGCTGTGGGTTTGTCATAGATAGCTTCAATCAGTTTTAGAAATGTGCCACCTATGCCTATACTCTTCAGTGTTCTAATTAGAAAAGGATGTTGGATTTTATCAAATGCTTTTTCTGCATCTATTGAGAGGATCATGTGATCTTTATTTTTGCCTCTGTTAATATGCTGGATAACGTTTATGGACTTGCGTATGTTAAACCAGCCTTGCATCCCTGGGATGAAGCCTATTTGGTCATGATGAATGACATTTTTGATGATAAGCTGTAATCTATTGGCTAGGATTTTGTTGAGAATTTTCGCGTCTATGTTCATGAGTGGGATTGGTCTGAAATTCTCCTTTTTGTTTGGGTCTTTTCCTGGTTTTGGTATCAGGGTGATGTTTGCTTCATAGAATGTGTTGGGGAAGATTCCTTCTTCCTCAATTTTTTGGAATAATTTCTGCAGTACAGGAATAAGCTCTTCCTTGAAGGTTTGATAAAATTCTGGAGTGAAGCCATCTGGACCGGGGCATTTTTTGGTTGGAAGATTTTTTATTGTTTCTTTGATCTCAGTGCTTGAAATTGGTCTGTTCAGGAGCTCTATTTCTTCCTGGCTGAGTCTAGGGAGAGGGTGTGATTCCAAATTTTGATCCATTTCTTTCACATTGTCAAATTTCTGGGCATAGAGTTTCTGGTAGTATTCAGAGATGATCTCTTGTATCTCTGTGGGATCAATTGTTATTTCCCCTTTATCATTTCTGATTGAGGTTACTAGAGATTTTACTTTTCTATTCCTCGTTAGTCTGGCCAATGGTTTATCTATTTTATTTATTTTTTCAAAAAACCAACTCCTTGTTTCATTAATTTTCTGAATAATTCTTTTGTTTTCAATATCATTGATCTCTGATTTGATTTTGGATATTTCTTTTCTTCTACTGAGTTTAGGCTTAGATTGTTCTTCTTTTTCCAATTCCATAAGATCTCTTGTGAGATTGTTGATGTGCTCTCTTTCTGTTTTTCGAATGTGGGCATCTAAAGCGATGAATTTTCCTCTCAAAACTGCTTTTGCAGTATCCCACAGGTTTTGGTAGCTTGTGTCTTCATTGTTGTTATGCTCAAGGAAGTTAATGATTTCCTGTTTTATTTCTTCCTTCACCCATCTGTTATTCAACAGAAGATTGTTTAGTTTCCATGCCTTTGGGTGGAGTCGAGCATTTTTATTAGAGTTGAGTTCCACCTTTAGTGCCTTATGGTCTGAGAAGATACAAGGTAAAATTTCAATTCTTTTGATTCTGTTGATATTTGTTTTGTGTCCCAGGATATGATCAATTTTGGAGAATGTTCCATGGGGAGATGAGAAGAATGTATATTCTTTATCTTTGGGATGGAGTGTTCTATATGCGTCTATCAAGCACAGTTGTTCTAGGGTCTCATTTAAGTCTCTTATATCCTTGTTTAATTTCTGTTTAGAGGATCTGTCCAGCTCTGTAAGAGGAGTGTTAAGGTCCCCTGTTATTATGGTATTATCAGATATCATATTGCTCAGACTGAGTAAGGTCTGTTTCAAGAATCTGGGAGCATTTAAATTGGGTGCATAGATATTTAGAATTGAAATGTCTTCTTGTTGTATTTTTCCCTTGACCAATATAAAGTGACCATCTTTGTCTTTTTTGACTTTAGTTGCTTTAAATCCACATGTATCTGAAAATAAGATTGCAACTCCTCTTTTCTTCTGAATTCCATTTGCCTGAAAAATTGTCTTCCAACCCTTAACTTGGAGCTTTAATTTGTCTTTTGAAGCCAGGTGTGTTTCTTGCAGACAGCAAATGGATGGCTTGTGTTTTTTAATCCAGTCAACCAATCTATGTCTCTTCAGTGGGGAATTCAAGCCATTAACATTTATTGAGATAATTGATAAGTGTGGTAGTATTCTATTCGTCTTATTTTGTGAGAGTCCATTGCTTAGTTTTATCTTTTGCATCAGTGTGGAGGTTAGGTTCTGTCCTTTAATTTCTGAGTTCTTACTTTGCTGCTGATCCATTTTGGTGGTCAGTGTGCAGAACAGGTTGAAGTATTTCCTGTAGAGCTGGTCTTGTTGTGGCGAATTTCCTCAATGTTTGTATATCCGTAAATGATTTGATTTCTCCGTCAATTTTGAAGCTTAGCTTAGCAGGGTACAGAATTCTGGGCTGGAAATTGTTCTGTTTAAGTAGATTAAAGGTAGATGACCATTGTCTTCTTGCTTGGAAAGTTTCATTAGAGAAATCTGCGGTCACTCTGATGGATTTGCCCCTGTAGGTCAACTGGCGCTTACTCCTGGCAGCTTGCAGAATCTTTTCTTTTGTCTTGACTTTGGACAGGTTCATCACAATGTGTCTGGGAGAAGCTCGGTTAGAGTTGAGGCGACCTGGGGTCTGATAGCCCTCTGAAGCAGTGTGTCAGAATCTTTGGTGATATTTGGGAAATTTTCTTTTATAATATTCTCTAGTATGGCTTCCATTCCTCTGGGGCATTCTTCTTCCCCTTCTGGAATTCCTATAACTCGTATGTTGGAACGCTTCATAAAGTCCCATAATTCTGACAGTGAACGTTCTGCTTTCTCTCTCTTCTTTTCTGCCTCTTTTACTATCTGAGTTACCTCAAAAACTTTGTCTTCTACCTCTGAAATTCTTTCTTCTGCATGGTCTAACCTGTTGCTGATACTTTCCATTGCATCTTTAAGTTCCCTGATTGACTGTTTCATTTCCTTCAGCTCTGCTATATCCGTTTTATATTCTTCATATCGTTCATCTCTTATTTGATTCTGTTTTTGGATTTCCTTTTGGTTATTTTCCACTTTATTAGCAGTTTCCTTCATTGTTTCCATCATTTCTTTCATTGTTTTCAGCATGTGTATTCTAAATTCCCTTTCTGTCATTCCTAACATTTCTGTATAGGTGGAATCCTCTGCAGTAGCTACCTCATGGTCCCTTGGTGGGGTTGTTCTGGACTGGTTCTTCATGTTGCCTGGAGTTTTCTGCTGATTCTTCCTCATGGGTGATTTCTTTTATCTGTTTCCTTGCCCTAATTTTCCTTTCACTTCCTCTTGCTCTTTAAGTTCTCGTGCCTGTGGAAGTTGTCGGTGGGTTTAGACGGATTGAACACACGCGACCACTTGCCGGTTTTCCACTGTTTTAGTCCTCCTCTTGGGGTCCAGAAGTCTCTCGCTGACTCCCTGTATCCTGTCAGGGGTGATGGTAGGCAGATCCCACCAGCCAGAGATGCCTGGAGTCCTATATCCCCAGACTCACGGTGCCCAGGTGCAAGGAAGCTGTTACTCGGCTGCCATCCTCTCTGCACTGATTCTATTCACAGCTTCCTCATGAACTTTTCTAATAGAACAAGAAAAGCTCTCCAACCAAGTCTGGCATTGAGAAGCCAAGAGTCTTTGTCAACTCTCTCATTTCCCAGTGGTGACATGGGCTCTTCTCCACACTTTTGGGAGGTAGTGCTGCCCCCATGTGCTGGTGCAGGCCAGGATCCCAGGATGTGGAAGCTGGCAGAATTTGCTGGGTAAAACTGTGTGCCATCATGGGGCACCTGAAAAGAAAAATACTTCTCACCACTGTGGTTGATTTCAAAGAAAGTGATTCTATTTTTTAAAGAAAGTGTTGTTAATGTAATTGGCATCCCTCTTAACTTTTTAAATTCACAATTTACTTGGTCCAGAGTTTTCTATTCTTTTTTTTAAACTAGTGAATGGCATTTAGATACTTCATAAAATTATGAACAGATGCATATTAGAGGCCATGGCTCTGGCAGGTAGACTTAACTCCTGCTGAGTTAGTAGGTTGAGGAGAAAAGCTCCCCTGAGCTCACCTGTCTCTATGACTACCTTGTAGTAGGTGGCATCATCTCGTGTACAGGGGACTAGAAAAGGGGCAGAACCCTGGCCTTGCAGTTACAGCAGGTTTCCACTGTGGTAAGCTCATCAAAGAATGTGTAGTAGATTGTTCACTGAGGAGGAGTTAATTATAGAGTGGGTTATTGTTATTTTTACTTGTAAAATTATAGATTTCAGCCAGTCTTTGCTGTTATATTGTTGTGAAATTTCCTTTCTCCATTTGGCACCTTCCTTTTTCATTTACAGTTACAAAAAGTAATTTTTCACTTCATGAAAAAGGTGAGACTGTCTCTCATATTGTCACATACTGCAAGTGTGTCTGTTACTTTTGCACAGATTCTAGGAGGAAATATTTCTGAATAGGAGGACAAAGGACACATTAAGAGCTGTTAATTATGTGAGTTGAGGACTTAAAATCAGTTATTATGGCGGTTGTTTGAATTTAGGAAAGATTTACTGAGTGGGTTTTAAAATTTCCACTTGTAGAATTTGGTCTCTATTAGGCTGTTTATGAGTCTTTTTCTTAAATCTTTTCTCCTTATTATCTATTTCATTCATTGGTATTTAAAGTAAAATTTAACGTCTGTAGTTTTTCCAGATTTGGGAGGAGGTTGGTATGAAATTGCTTTTCTCCATCTCACAAATAATTTGGGAAAAACATTAACTCAAACACTTCCTGTAGAACTCTTCCTTTGGAGGCAGCATCAGTTACTGTCTATCATTAAAGACCCAGTATGAAAGCATCAGCATCCTCAGTGGGGTGATGAGGATTATTTTTATAGCATTCCATTTTCTTAGTGCCATGTGTGAAATTGGATTTTCATTATCTTAATCTATGCCCTTGTAGTAAAAGATGAAAGGCTAGGAGATGGTCTTAGGAGGCTATTTTTATTCATTTTTTCCCTTAAAAAAATTAGAGGTTATTTTGTAAAAAAAAAAATAATAAACTTTGCCTGAACATCTCTACTCTGATCTCATATCTGGGTGCCACCGCTTACACCTTTATCTAGATATTGTAGTTTATATAAAAAAGACTTTATGGAGCTTTTCCAAATTTTACAATGGTAAATCTTGCATGACATTTCTACGTATGAGTATGAAACTGAAAATAAATTTTTCTAGACTATCAGTGATTTAAAAAGTGTTGTTAACCATGTTAATAATGAGATATCTTTTAGCTTTCTCTATAGAATATTACAAAATTACTGTCATAAAAAGGATTAATCAGAGAGTTTGCTGCCCCGCAAAAAATAGGAAAAATAATTGTTGCCAGAATTTCTCTGTGTCAGATCTTTTTGTCTCAGGGTTTGTAGTATGAAACCATGGACCAGATGGATCAGCCAAAGGACAGAGTTTATTTACTGAGGAAGAAATAGATAAGGGAAAGAAGATTAACAGAACCTCCAGTAGCAGAGGTAGGGAAACCAGAGTAGGAAGCCCATGTGGGCCTTTTATCTAGGGATTCATATACTGCCTGTGAGCAGGGACTCTGGGGAATGCATATCTCAGACATGTCACAATAGGCCAGGGCCCAACAGAAAGCAATTAGCAAATGAATGTGGCTCTTATAGTCTCTATTCCAGATGAAGCAGCAAGGTGTATGTTTGCCACTCCAGGAGGGACCACTAAGATATCATACTAATTAGGCTGTTTTTCTCTGACCCTGCTTGATGAGTTCAGAGAATATGGTCTGGAAAAGGCCTGTTTGCCCAGCCTAGAAAATGGGAAGGGGCGGGAAGTTCTGGTCCATCTCTGAACAGGGGAACCCTATAGTAGTACTACAGAGTTGTGCAAGGCAGTTATTAAAACATTATATTATCATTATGAGTTTTGCAATGTTTGAGGCATATGTTAGCTTTTTAAGTTTTGTAATTTTTGTAATTTTTCTTATTTTACATAAATATTTGCTTCCATTTCTAATTTTATATTTTCAATACTTCTTCTTCTAAAGTGTCTCTGTCCCCCACAAATTTTATAAGCATTAGGTCTACAACACCTGCATTTGTTTCAATTACTGCTGCTTTATAATAACATCTTATAGTGCAAATTCTCAAAACTTTTTCTTCATGTTGCTGCCCAGCCAGGTTCATCTGCCCACTGCTCAAGAGAAAGCCAGTGTCTAGAGACAGCAAGGTTTATAGCAGAGAAAGAATTTATTCTACCTCCCAGATAATTGGGGGAGGGTCAGAGTTTTTAAAGATAGTTGTGTGGGCAGAGGATTAGGCAATCAAGGTCTATTAATTGGCTAGTTTTAGGGTGGACCTATCAGTCCTTTGGTGTGGGCTGCTGTCTGGTTGGGTCAATTACCATAATGCAGAGTCTTGGGTGGAGGGTTCAAGACAAGTTCACTCAGTTCCTTGCTCTCGGTGGGTCAGTTAATCCACTGCAATGCAGGACAGCATGCTATTGGCACAAAAACAGAGAAGTAGATGTCTGGAACAGAATAGAGAACCAAGAGATGAATCCAGCTATTTGCCGTTATTTGATTTTTGACAAGCCAATTAAAAACATTCAGTGGGGAAAAGATTCCCTATTTAACAAATGGTGCTGGGTGAACTGGCTGGCAACCTGTAGAAGACTGAAACTGGACCCACACCTTTCACCATTAACTAAGATAGACTCCCATTGGATAAAAGATTTAAACTTAAGACATGAAACTATAAAAATACTTGAAGAAAGTGCAGGGAAAACTCTTGAAGGAATCGGCCTGGGTGAATATTTTATGCGGAGGACTCCCTAGGCATTTGAAGCAGTATCAAAAATACACTACTGGGACCTGATCAAACTAAAAAGCTTCTGCACAGCCAAGAACACAGTAAGTAAAGCAAGCAGACAGCCTTCAGAATGGGAGAAAATATTTGCAGGTTATACTTCCGATAAAGGTCTAATAACCAGAATCCACAGAGAACTCAAACGTATTATCAAGAAAAGAACACGTGATCCCATCTTGGGGTGGGCAAGGGACTTGAAGAGAAAATTCTGTAAAGAAAACAGACGCACAATCTACAAACAGATGAAAAAAAACTCATCATCCTTAATCATCAGAGAAATGCAAATCAAAACTACTTTGAAATATCACCTAACCCCAGTGAGAGTAGCCAACATAACAAAATCCCCAAAACCAGAGATTTTGGCATGGATGTGAAGAAAAGGGCACACTTCTACACTGCTGGTGGAAATGCACACTAATACATTCCTTCTGGAAGGATGTTTGGAGAATATTTAGAGACCTAAAAATAGACCTGCCATTCGATCCTATAATTCCTTTACTAGGTTTATACCCAGAAGACCAAAAATCACAATATAACAAAGACATCTGTACCAGAATGTTTATTGCAGCCCAATTCATAATTGCTAAGTCATGGAAGAAGCCCAAGTGCCCATCGACCCACGAATGGACTAGCAAATTGTGGTACATGCATACCATGGAATATTATACAGCCTTTAAAAAGATGGAGATTTTACCTCTTTCATGTTTACATGGATGGAGCTGGAACATATTCTTCTTAGCAAAGTATCTCAGGAATGGAAGAAAAAGTATCCAATGTACTCAGCCCTATTATGAAGCTAAATTATAGCTTTCACATGAAGGCTATAACCCGACTGTAGCACAAGACTATGAGGAAAGGGCAGAGGAAGGGGAAGGGAGGGGGGAGGTTTGGGTGAAGGGAGGGTAATGGGTGGGGCCACACCTACAGTGCATCTTAGAATGGGTACAGGCAAAACTTATTAAAGGCAGAATACAAATGTCTACATACAATAACTAAGAAAATGCCATGAAGGCTATGTTGAACAGTTTGATGAGAATATTTCAGATTGTATATGGGAACAGCACATTGTACCCCTTGATTGCACTAAAGTACACAGCTATGATTTAACAATAAAAAAAAATAATAAAAACAACTACCACTAGGGTCCAAGCAGTTGATGTTATTTACAGAGAAAAGTTAAAAATCTTTATAGCCACTATCTGTGCCCTCTAGCGAGCAATTATAAAGAAGCAAACAAGGGGACAGTGATTGTTATCAAGTGAATGAGGGGTCAGTGGTTGATTATTATCATTTTGGCTAAGCCAATTCCTTCACAGAGTTTGATGATTATCATTTATTTAGCTCGACCTATTCCTTCACAGAGTTCATTATTATTTTAGCTGGGCCTGTTCCCTCACAGAGTTTTGGGGGCCCTTACTCTAGTTCTTGTCTTGCACCCCTTCAGTAATCTGTAAGAAAGGTTTCATTCTTTAGATGTGTTCTGTTTATGATTTTTTTTCTTTTCAATATTAATTTTAGAATCATCTTGCCCTGTAATGTAAAGAATGCTTTTGGGATTTTTACTGGAACCGCATGACTTATAGATCAATTTGGGTAGAAATGACATCTTTGTAACATTTTTTTCACTCTCCACATATTTTTGTCATGTATTTCTCAATGAAATTTTATAACTTTCTCCACAACATATTTACCCATTTTGGGGTTTTATTTATTTATTTATATATATTTTTTATTAAATCATAGCTGTGTACATTAATGTGATCATGGGGCAACATACACTGGTTTTATAGACCATTTGACACATTTTCATCACACTGGTTAACATAGCCTTCCTGGCATTTTCTTATTGTGTTAAGACATTAACATTCTATCTTTACTAAGTTTTACATATACCCTTGTAAGATGCACCGCAGGTGTAATCCCACCAATTACCCTCCCTCAGCCCACCTCCCACCTCCCCCCTCCCTCCCCTCACTTTCCCCCTTCCCTCTATTCTTGGGTTATAACTGGGTTATAGCTTTCATGTGAAAGCCATAAATTAGTTTCATAGTAGGGCTGAGTACATTGGATACTATTTTTTCCATTCTTGAGATACTTTACTAAGAAGAATATGTTGCAGCTCCATCCATGTAAACATGAAGGAGGTAAAGTCTCCATCTTCCTTTAAGGCTGCATAATATTCCATGGTGTTCATATACCACAATTTATTAATCAATTCGTGGATCGATGGGCACTTGGGCTTTTTCCATGACTTAGCAATTATGAATTGGGCTGCAATAAACATTCTGGTACAAATATCTTTGTTATGATGTGATTTTTGGTCTTCTGGGTATGTGCCTAGTAAAGGAATTATAGGATTGAATGGCAGGTCTATTTTTAGATCTCTAAGTGTTCTCCAAACATTTTCCCAAAAGCAATGTATTAATTTGCATTCACACCAGCAGTGTAGAAGTGTTCCCCTTTCTCCACATCCATGCCAAAATCTCTGGTCTTGGGATTTTGTGATACGGGCTAATCTTACTGGAGTTAGATGATATCTCAAAGTAGTTTTGATTTGCGTTTCTCTGATGATTAAAGATGATGAGCATTTTTTCATATGTCTGTAGGCCGTGCTCCTGTCTTCTTCAGAAAAGTTTGTCTTCAAGTCCCTTGCCCAACCTGCGATGGGATCACTTGTTCTTTTCTTGCTTAAACGTTTGAGTTCTCTGTGGATTCTGGTTATTAAACCTGTGTCAGAGACATAACCTGCAAATATTTTCTCCCATTCTGAGGGCTGTTTGCTTGCTTTACTTACTGTGTTCTTGGCTGTGCAGAAGCTTTTTAGTTTGTTCAGGTCCCAGTATTATATTTTTGAAGCTGCTTCAATTGCCCCACGGGTCCTCCTCATAAAATATTTGCCAAAACCGATTTCTTCAAGAGTTATCCCTGCACTGTCTTCTAGTATTTTTATAGTTTCAAGTCTTAAGTTTAAATCTTTGATCCAGTGAGAGTCTATCTAGTTAATGGTGAAAGGTGTGTGTCCAGTTTCAGTCTTCTACAGGTTGCCAGCCAGTTCACCCAGCACCATTTGTTAAATAGGGACTCTTTTCCACACTGAATGTTTTTAATTGGCTTGTCAAAGATCAAATAACAGTAAGTAGCTGGATTCATCTCTTGGTTCTCTATTCTGTTCTAGACATCTATTTCTCTGCTTTTGTGCCAGTACCAGGCTGTTTTGATCACTATTGATTTGTAGTGTAGTCTGAAGTCTGGCAGCATGATTCTTCCTGCTGTGTTTTTATTTCTGAGTAATGTCTTGGCTATTCGAGGTTTTTTCTCATTCCATATAAAAGGAAGTATTGTTTTTTCCAGATTTTTAAAGTATGACAATGGAGCTTTAATAGGGATTGCAGTAAAATTATATATTGCTTTGGGTAGTATGGACATTTTAACAATGTTGATTCTTCCCAGCCATGAGCATGGTATGTTTTTCCATTTGTTAACATTTTCAGCTATTTCTTTTCTTAGAGTTTCATAGTTCTTTTTATAGAGATCTTTCACGTCCTTTGTTAGATAAACTCTCTAATATTTCATCTTCTTTGGCACTACTGTGAATGGATTAGAGTCCTTAACTTTTTTTTCCAGCTTGACTATTGTTGGTATATATAAAGGCTACCAATTTATGAATGTTGATTTTGTAAACTGAGACCCTGCTGTATTCCTTGATCACTTCTAAGAGTTTGGCAGTAGAATCCCTGTTGTTTCCTAGATATACAATCATATCATCTGCGAAGAGCAAAAGTTTCATCTCTTCTGACCCTATATGGATACCCTTGATCACCTTTTCTTCCCTAATTACAGTGGCTAAAACTTCCATTACAATGTTCAAGAACATTGGAGACAATGGGCAGCCTTGTCTGGTTCCTGATCTGAGTGGAAATGATTTCAATTTAACTCCATTCAATACAATATTGGGTGTGGGTCTGCTGTAGATGGCCTCTATCAGTTTAAGAAATGTTTCTTCTATACCAATTTTCTTAAGTGTTCTGATCATGAACGGATGCTGGATATTATCAAAAGCTTTTTCTGCATCAATTGAGAGAAACATATGGTCTTTGTTTTTTAGTTTTTTTTTTTATGTGTTGAATTATACTTATAGATTTACAGATACTGAACCAGCCTGAGACCCTGGGATAAAACCGACTTGGTCATGATGTATAATTTGTTTGATGTGGTCCTGGATTCTGTTTTTTAGGATCTTGTTGAATATTTTTGCATCTATATTCATTAGTGATATTGGTCTATAATTTTCTTTTCTTGTTGGGTCTTTTCCTGGTTTGGGGATCAGGGTGATGTTTGCTTCATAGAACGTGTTGGGTAGTCTTCCTTCTTTTTCTACATTTTGGAACAGGTTGAGCAATACAGGTACTAATTCCTCTTTAAAGGTTTGGTAGAATTCTGACGTGAAGCCATCTGTTCCTGGGCTTTTCTTTTTAGGGAGGTTTTGTATGGTTTATGCTATTTGAGAACTTGATATGGGCCTTTTCAACATTTCCACTCGATTCTGGCTACATCTTGGAAGGTGACGTGCTTCAAAGTATTGGTCAACTTCCTTCAGGTTTTCATATTTCTGAGAAGAAAGTTTCTTGAAATTTTTATTAAGGATTTTGTGAATTTCTGAGGAGTCTGTTGTTGTTTCTTCTTTGTCATTTCTGATTGATGAGATTAGAGATTTTAGTCTTTTTTTCCTGGTTAGGTTAGCCAAAAGTTTATCTATTTTACTGACCTTTTCAAAAAACAACTTTTTGATTTATTGATCTGTTGTATAATTCTTTTGTTTTCAATTTAATTTAATTCTGCTGTAATTTTGGTTATTTCTTTTCTTCTACTGGGTTTGGGGTTGGAATGTTCTTCCTTTTCCAGTTGCTTGAGATGTCCCATTAAGTTGTGAACTTCCTCTCTTTCTGTTCTCTCGAGGAAGGCTTGCAGTGCTAAAAAAGTCCCTCATAGGACTGTCTTTGTGGTATCCCAGAGGTTCTGATAATTCTTGTATTCATTGTCATTTTGTTCCAAAAATTTGACAATTGTTTTCTTTTTTTTTTTTATTAAATCATAACGGTATACATTGATATGATCATGGGGCATCATACACTCGCTTCATAAACCATTTGACACATTTTTATCACAGTGGTTAACATAGCCTTTTCGGCGTTATCTCAGTTACTGTGCCAAAACATTTACATTCTACATTTACCAAGTTTCGCAAATACCCCTGTAAGATGCACCACAGGTGTGATCCCACTGATCCCCCTCCCTCTACCCACCCCCCCTTCCCACTTCCCCCTATTGTTAAGTTGTAGCTGGGTTATAGCTTTCATGTGAGAGTCCCAAATTAGTTTCATAGTAGGGCTGTGTACATTGGGTACTTTTTCTTCCATTCTTGGGATACTTTACTAAGAAGAATATGTTCCAGCTCCATCCATGTAAACATGAAAGAGGGAAAGTCTCCATCTTTCTTCAAGGCTGCATAGTATTCCATGGTATACATATACCACAATTTATTAATCCATTCGTGGATCGATGGGCGCTTGGGCTTTTTCCATGACTTAGCTATTATGAATTGGGCTGCAATAAACATTCTGGTACAAATATCTTTGTTATGTTGTGATTTTTGGTCTTCTGGGTATATGCCCAGCAGAGGAATTACAGGATTGAATGGCAGATCTATTTTTAGATCTCTGAGTGTTCTCCATATCTCTTTCCAAAAGGAATGTATTAATTTGCATTCCCACCAGCAGTGCAGAAGTGTTCCCTTTTCTCCGCATCCACGCCAACATCTCTGGTCTTGAGATTTTGTGATATAGGCTACTCTCATTGGAGTTAGATGATATCTCAAAGTAGTTTTGATTTGCATTTCTCTGATGATTAAAGATGATGAGCCTTTTTTCATATGTCTGAAGGCCTTGCGCCTGTCTTCTTCAGAGAAGTTTCTCTTCAAATCCCTTGCCCAGCCTGCAATGGGATCCCTTGTTTTTTTCTTGCTGATGCGTTTGAGTTCTCCGTGGATTCTGGTTATTAAACCTTTGTCAGAGATATACCCTGCAAATATCTTCTCCCATTCTGAGGGCTGTCTCCTTGCTCTGCTTACTGTGTTCTTAGCTGTGCAGAAGCTTTTTAGTTTGATCAAGTCGCAGTAGTGTATTTTTGAAGCTGCTTCAATTGCCCGGGGGGTTCTCCTCATGAAATACTCACCCAGACCAATTTCTTCAAGGGTTTTCCCTGCATTCTCCTCTAGTATTTTTATAGTTTCATGTCTTAAGTTTAAATCTTTAATCCAATGAGAGTCTATCTTAGTTAATGGTGAAAGGTGTGGGTCCAATTTCAGTCTTCTGCAGGTTGCCAGCCAGTTCACCCAGCACCATTTGTTAAATAGGGAATCTTTTCCCCACTGAATGTTTTTAATTGGCTTGTCAAAAATCAAATAGCGGTAAGTAGCTGGATTCATCTCTTGGTTCTCTATTCTGTTCCAGATATCTACTTCTCTGTTTTTGTGCCAATACCATGCTGTTTTGATCACTATCGATTTGTAGTAAAGTCCGAGGTCTGGTAATGTGATTCCTCCTGTTTTGTTTTTATTTCTGAGTAATGTCTTGGCTATTCGAGGTTTTTTCTGATTCCATATAAAACGAAGTAATGTTTTTTCAAGATCTTTAAAATATGACAGTGGAGCTTTAATAGGGAGTGCGTTGAAATTATATATTGCTTTGGGTAGTATGGACATTTTGATAATGTTGATTCTTCCCAGCCATGAGCATGGTATTTTTTTCCATTTGTTAACATTTTCAGCTATTTCTTTTCTTAGAGTTTCATAGTTCTCTTTATAGAGATCTTTCACGTCTTTTGTTAGGTAAATTCCCAAATATTTCATCTTCTTTGGCACTACTGTGAATGGGATAGAGTACTTAACTGCTTTTTCAATTTGACTGTTGTTGGTGTATATAAAGGCTACCAATTTATGAATGTTGATTTTGTAACCTGAGACGCTGCTGTATTCCTTGATCACTTCTAGGAGTTTTGTAGTAGAGTCCCTAGTGTTTTCCAGATACACAATCATATCATCTGCGAAGAGCGAGAGTTTGATCTTTTCTGACCCTATATGGATACCCTTGATCGCCTTTTCTTCCCTAATTGCAATGGCTAAAAGTTTCATTACAAGGTTGAAAAGCAATGGAGACAATGGGCAGCCTTGTCTGGTTCCTGATCTGAGTGGAAATGATTCCAATTTAACTCCATTCAATATGATATTGGCTGTGGGTTTGCTGTAGATGGCCTCTATCAGTTTAAGGAAAGTCCCTTCTAGACCAATTTACTTGAGTGTTCCGATCATGAAGGGATGCCGGATACTATCAAAAGCTTTTTCTGCATCAATTGAGAGAATCATATGGTCTTTGTTTTTTAATTTGTTTATGTGCTGAATTACATTTATAGATTTACGTATATTGAACCAGCCTTGAGACCCTGGGATAAAACCAACTTGGTCATGATGTATAATTTGTTTGATGTGTTGCTGGATTCTGTTTGTTAGGATCTTGTTGAATATTTTTGCATCTATATTCATTAGTGATATTGGTCTATAATTTTCTTTTCTTGTTGGGTCTTTTCCTGGTTTGGGGATCAGGGTGATGTTTGCTTCATAGAACGTGTTGGGTAGTCTTCCTTCTTTTTCTACATTTTGGAACAGGTTGAGTAATATAGGTACTAATTCCTCTTTAAAGGTTTGGTAGAATTCTGACGTGAAACCATCTGGTCCCGGGCTTTTCTTTTTAGGGAGGTTTTGTATAGTTGATGCTATTTCTGAACTTGATATGGGTCTATTCAACATTTCTACTTAATTCTGGTTAAGTCTTGGAAGGTGGCGTGCTTCCAAGTATCGGTCTATTTCCTTCAGATTTTCATATTTCTGAGAATAAAGTTTCTTGTAATATTCATTAAGGATTTTTTGGATTTCTGATGAGTCTGTGGTTATTTAGTCTTTGTTGTTTCTGATTGATGATATTAGAGATTTTACTCTTTTTTTCCTGATTAGGTTGGCCAGAGGTTTATCTATTTTATTGACCTTTTCAAAAAACCAGCTTTTTGATTTATTGATCTGTTGTATTATTCTTTTGTTTTCAATTTCATTTAATTCTGCTCTAATTTTGGTTATTTCTTTTCTTCTACTGGGTTTGGGGTTGGAATGTTCTTCCTTTTCCAGTTGAGTGAGATGTCCCATTAAGTTGTTAACTTCCTCTCTTTCCGTTCTCTTGAGGAAGGCTTGCAGTGCTATAAATTTCCCTCTTAGAACTGCCTTTGCAGTGTCCCAGAGGTTCTGATAGTTTGTGTCTTCATTGTCGTTTTGTTCCAAAAAATTGGCGATTTCTTTCTTAATCTCATCTCTGACCCAGCTATCATTCAGCATAAGGTTATTTAACTTCCATGTTTTTGTATGGGTATGCAGATTCCTGTTGTTACTCAATTCAAGTTTTATTCCATGATGGTCCGAGAAGATGCATGGAATAATTTCTATTCCTTTAAATTTACTGAGGTTAGACTTGTGACCTAAAATGTGGTCAATTTTGGAGTAAGTTCCGTGGTCTGATGAGAAGTATGTGTATTCAGTTTTGTTGGGGTGAAATTTTCTGTAGATCTCTGCTAAATCTAAATATTGGATGGTTAGGTTTAAATCTAAGATTTCTTTGCTCAGCTTCTTTCTGGAGGATCGATCCAACACTGCCAAGGGAGTGTTCAAATCTCCGACGATTGTGGAACTGGAGGAAATCAAGTTGCTCATGTCTGTTAGAGTTTCTCTTATAAATCGAGGTGCATTCTGGTTGGGTGCATAGATATTAATAATAGAGATCTCATCATATTGAGTATTACCCTTAACAAATATGAAGTGACCAATCTTGTCCTTCCTTACTTTTGATGGTTTAAAGCCTACTGTATCTGCAAATAAAATTGCAACACCTGCTTTTTTCTGATTACCATTTGCCTGAAATATGGATGACCATCCTTTCACGCCAAGTCTGTATTTGTCTTTTAAGTTGAGATGTGACTCTTGTATGCAACAAATATCTGGCTTGAGTTTTTGTATCCAGTCAGCTAACCTATGTCTCTTTAGAGGACAGTTTAAGCCATTCACATTGATGGAGAGTATTGATAAGTCTGGTGGAATTTTGGGTATCGAGTTTTTCAAAGGTCCAGTGGACATTTTTAATCCTTTCGCCAGTGTGGAAGTTGGAGTTTGATCCGAAGTTTCTGAGTGAGTTTACTTTTGTGGTATAGGATTGGGTTGTTCATTGTGGAGGATAGGTCTGAGAACATCCTGAAGAGCTGGTTTACTTATGGCAAATTTTTTCAACATATGAATGTCATTGAAGTATTTAATTTCTCCATCATAGATGAAACTCAGTTTGGCTGGATACAAGATCCTGGGTTGAAAGTTATTTTGCTTTAGGAGATTAAAAGTTGATGACCAGCCTCTTTTGGCTTGAAAAGTTTCAGCAGAGAGATCTGCAGTTATTCTAATATTCTTACCTTTGTACGTTATAGTTTTCTTTCGCCGGGCTGCTTTGAGAATCTTCTCTTTCATGTTAACTTTAGTGAAGCTAATTATGATATGCCTGGGAGTGACTTATTGGGGTTGAATCGTGCTGGGGTTCTGAAGCTGTCTGTTATCTGAACTTAAGATTCTCTAGGCATGTCTAGAAAATTTTCTTTCATAATTTCATGCTGAAGGGCCTCTGTGCCCTCGGAGGTGACTTCATCATTCTCAGAAATTCCTATTATCCTTATGTTGCTTTTTTCGAATTATCTGAGAGTTCTCTGAGTGAATGATCCGTTTTTGCTCTCCATTTCTCTTCCTCTTTGAGAGATTGGGAGTATTCGAAGACTTTATATTCAATGTCAGAAGTCCTTTCTTCTGCTTGCTCCATTCTGTTGCTGAGGGATTCTACTGTATTTTTCATATCTTTGAGGGCTGTAAGTTCTTGCTTCAGTGTGTCTAAGTCTTTGGTGGTTTTGTCTTTAAATTCGTTAAATTCTTGAGACAACTTTTGAATTTCTCCTCGAATTCCTAATTCCATTTTATTAATCTTGTCTGCAATCCAAATTCTGAATTCGATTTCTGACATCTCAGCCAGTTGTTTATGAATGGGATCTTCAATCACATCTGCCGTATCTTTTCTTGGGGGGGTTGCTCTATTCTGGTTATTCATGTTACCAGAGTTTTTCCGCTGATTCCGCCCCATGGTTATTTTACTCCCTTTGGTTTTTCCCCTGGGGTTTTATCGAGGGCCCGTACAGTGTTGTGGCCTGAGAAACTGGGGCCCTGTCTGGTGTGGTGGAGCAAAGTGGTTCTGTCTTGTTTTCAGCTGGTTTCTGTTCGATCCTATTGCAACTTCTACTCTGGCTTGAAGTCTCAGCTGTGTGGAAAAATCAGCAATTAAGTCATCCCGCCTGCCCACCTCTGGACCCAGTTGGAAAAGGAGAATCAAACCTTCCTACAATCGCACACCCAGGGCACCGCCTGAAAAGTCCTCAGTCTATTAGCCCAGTTCAAAAGGTCAAAATCATCTGTCTCAATCGGCACTTGTCTCGGGTGGGAGAGTTCAAGAGGTCTCTGGGAACTGGATCACAGGGGCCTGGTGACTCCTCTGACACGGCTCACCCCAGTGCAGCGTGGAGTCAGGAGGAGCCACCCAGCAAACAGAGCAGTCTAGGAAGGTTGACGTCTCCTTCCCCACTTTGCCCCTCTGTCGGACCCAGTCACTGGTATCTCTGCAGATGGCTAACCCAGTTGCCTGCATTGAACAGACACTCCAGGGGTTTGCACCTGCCTGAATCACAAGGAAGTCTGCCAGGCCCCCGCAGACTGCCGCTATCTAGCAGGAGGAGATGGGGCCTGACATCTCTGAGTGTTTGATGCAGGTGATGGGAAGGAGATGTTCACTCAGGCTTAGCCCCGTCTCTGATGGATGCTGCTAACAGAACAGAACAGAACAGACAACTTTGCGGGGTTCTCTCTCTGTTCCTGTCGAAATCGCCTACAGGAGACGGGCTGTTTTGAGTTCAAACATCTTTGTTGCTGGAGATTTGCGTTCGAACACCTCTCTGGGTCGGCCCCGCCCTGGAAGCTTCCCGGGTTTGTGAGCCGTGTCAGGAAATCCCCCGCTCACGGGTGGCCTCCTCTGGTTGCCCAGGGAGACAGGGGGTGTGGCCTCAGAATATCCAGAAGTGAGTGTTCTGCCGTTAAAGAAAAAACGGCTGTTGATCTACCTCCAGGGAACTGCTGCTCTGGTGTGGGCACTCAGGCGACCCTTTTCTCCTCTGTCCCGCGCCCCAGAGTCAGCACTGAGCGGCTGCAGTTTGTGCTGGGTCCACACCCCTCAAGAGATCACCCAAGAATCAGAACTCTTGGGGGATGGGCCCCCAGACCCCAATTGGGAGTCGGGTTGGGGAAGCTAGAGTTTCATTCAGTTTTACGCAACACTACGGCCCGGGGAGGGCTCCTGCACTGCACCGCAGGGAAGTGCCGCCAAGGCTTGATTTCCCCTCAGCAGAGTGCCCTCTCCTCGCTCACATGTCCCAAAGTCAGCGCTGACCTGACGCAGCTCAGGCACTGTGCACTCCCCTTGAGAAATCACCCAAGGATCCGAACTCCTGGGGGATAGGCCCTCAGACCCCGAGTGAGAGTAGGGACTCTCAGCTCTCAGCGGGGAAGCTAGAGTCTTATTCAGTCTTGTGCCCCATAATGTTGCCCGGGGAGGGTTGCTGCACTGCACTGCAGGGAAGTGCTGCCAAGGCGTGACTCCCCCTCAGCCCAGTGCCCTCTCCTCACTCGCGCGCCTCACAGTCAATGCTGACCAGTCTCAACTTGGGGACTGTCCACTCCCCTTGAGAAATCACCCAAGGATCCGAATTCCTGGGGGATAGGCCTCCAGACCTCAGTGGGCTGGAGGGGAGCACCGGGGATTGAGGGTTGCCGGCAAAGGATTCCCAAAGTTCTATTCAGTTTTATGCCCGGCAGGAGAACGCCACGGCACCCCAGTAGGGGAGCTAGGTCCAGTTTTTAGAAGGTCTCTCCCTGGAGTGTAGTGGGAGGGCCTTTAATTTCTGCCCGCTTGTTCAATTGTGGGGCTCTTGAGCCGGTCTCATGGGGGAGGGGACTCCCGTCTGCTTGGTGGTGGATTTTGTACCTTTTGTTTGCGTCCTTGTGATCACAGCTTGCCTCAGCGGTGTTGATGTGCGTTCTTCAACCTTCTCTCTTGGTGAGGCTCAAGTCCACCAGGATATTTACTAAATTCCTGTCCCTTAACTCTCCTTCTGGACTGGAGCCTCTGTTGAAAGCTGGCTTCAGTCCGCCATCTTGTCTCCCTCCGACAATTGTTTTCTTAATCTCATCTCTTACCTAGCTATCATTCAACATAAGGTTATTTAACTTCCATGTTTTTGTATGAGTATGCAGATTCCTGTTGTTACTGAGCTCAACTTTTATTCCATGGTGGTTTGAGAAGATGCATGGAATAATTTATATTCCTTTAAATTTACCAAGGTTAGACTTGTAACCTAAGATGTGATTGATTTTGGAGTATGTTCTGTGGGCTTATGAGAAGTATGTGTATTCAGTTTTGTTGGGATGAAATGTTCTGTAGATGTCTGCTAAATCCAAATGTTGGATGGTTAGTTTTAAATCTAAAATTTCTTTGCTCAGCTTCTTGTTGGAGGATCGATCCAATACTGCCAAAGGAGTGTTGAAATCTCCAACTATTATGGAGCTGGAGGAAATCAAGTTACTCATATCTGTTAGAGTTTCTGTTATAAATTGAGGTGCATTCTGGTTGGGTGCATAGATATTAATAATTGAGATCTCATCATATTGAGTATTACCCTTAACAAATATGAAGTGACCATTCTTATCTTTCCTTACTTTTGATGGTTTAAAGCCTATTGTATCTGCAAATAAAATTGCAACACCTGCTTTTTTCTGATTACCATTTGCCTGAAATATGGATGACCATCATTCTCCCTGAGTCTATATTTGTCTTTTAAGGTAAGATGTGACTCTTGTATGCAACAAATATCTGGCCTGAGTTTTTGTATCCAGTCAGCTAAACTGTGCCTCTTTAGAGGACAGTTTAAGTCGTTTACATTAATGGAGAATATTGATTAGTCTGGTAAAATTTTGGGTATTGAGTTTTTCGAAAGTCCAGTGGACATTTTTAATCCTTTTGACACTGTGGAAGTTGGAGTTTGATCCGAAGTTTCTGAGTGAGTTTACTTTTGTGGTAGATGATTGGGCTGTTCATTATGGTGGCTAGGTCTGAGAATATCCTGAAGATTTGGTTTGGTTATGGCAAATTTCTTCAACATATGAATGTCATTAAAGTATTTAATTTCTGCATCATAAATGAAACTCAGTTTAGCTGAATACAGGATCCGAGGTTGAAAGTTATTTTGCTTTAGGAGATTAAAAGTCGATGATCACCCTTTTGTGCCTGAAAATTTTCAGTAGGGAGATCTGCCATCATTGTAATATTCTTCCCTTTGTAGGTGATGGATTTCTTCCATCTTTCTGCTTTGAGAATTTTCTCCTTCATATTAACTTCAGTGAATTGAATTATGATATTCCTGGGGGTGTCTTATTGGGATTGAGTCATGCTGGGATTCTGAAACTGTCTGCTATCTGAATTTCAGAATCTCTTGGCATGTCTGGAAAATTCTCTTTCATGATTTCATGGAGAAGGGCCTCTGTGCCTTGCGAGGCCATTTCATCAGTTTCAAGGGTTCCAATGCGGTGGATATTAGCCTTCTCTAATTATCCTAGAGCTCTCTGAGAGAATGATCCATTTTTGCTCTCCATTTCTCTTCCTCTTTGAGAGTTTGGGAGCACTCAATGGCTTGTCTTCAATGTCAGAAATCCTTTCTTCTTCTTGCTCCACTCTGTTACTGAGGAATTCTACTGTATTTTTCAGATTTTTGAGGTCTGCAAATTCTTGCTTCAGTGCATCAAAATCTTTGGTGGTTTTGTTTTTAAATTTGTTAAATTCTTGAGACAACTTTTGAATTTATCCTCAAATTTCTAATTCTGACATTTGAATTGCTGCTCAAATTTCTACTTCCAAATTTTCCTCCATTTTATTTATCTTGTTTGCAATCCAAATTCTGAATTTGATATCTGACATCTTGTCCTGCTGTTTATGAATGGGATCTTCAGTTACATCTGCCATATCTTTCCTTGGGGGGAGGGTGTTGATCTATTTTGGTTATTAATGTTACCAGAGTTTTTCTGCTAAATCCACCCCATGATTGTTTTATACCATTTGATTTTTCCTCTGAAGCTTTGTTGGGGACCCGTACAGTGCTAGTCTGAGAAATTGGGGACCTGCTTGGTGTGGTGGGGCTAAGTGGTTCTGAGTTGTTTTCAGCTGGTTTCTGTTCGACCCTAGTGAAACAGTTACTCTGGGTTGAAGTCTCAGCTGTGGAGAAATACCAGCAATTAAGTCACCCTGCCCCCCACAGGCAACAATTAAAAAAGGAAAATCAAACCTACCTACAACCACACACCCAGGGTACCACCTGAATAGTCCTCGGGTGATTGGCTCAGTTCGAAAGGTCCAAATCAATTGTCTTAGTCAGCACCTGTCTCAGGTGGGAGAGTTTAAAAGGTATCAGGCAACTGGATCACAGGGGTCTGGTGACTACTCTGATATGGCTTGCTCCAGTGCTGTGTGGAGTCAGGAGGAGCCACCCAGCAAATAGATCAGTCTGGGAAGGTTGATACCTCCTTTCCCACCTTGCACCTCTGTCACACCCAGTCACTGATAGCCCCGCAGTTGTCTGATCCAGTTGCCTGTAGTGAACAGATACTCCAGGGGTTTGCACCTGCCTGAAGCACAAGTAAATCTATTTCTGCTCAGCCAGGCCACTGCACTCTGCCTCTATCTATCAGGAGGACATGAGGCCTGACAACCTCGGGTGCTGGATGGAGGCTGGGGTTTGTTCACTCAGTTCCAGCCCCACCCCTGATCGATGTTACTGACAGAACAGAACAGAACAACTTTGTGGGAATTTTTTTCTGTCCCTGCTAAATTCCCCTGCAGAAGAGAAGCTGATTTGAGTTCCCAGAGCCTGTGCCTCAGTCACTGTCTTTGCTCGTGCAGGTTTGTATTTGGTTACCTGTCAGTTCTAACCTGCTGCCTTCCTTTGTTTATAGGCTGACAATCCCCTGAGGGCCGGGTGCATCTTAGGCTCAGTAAAGTGGTCCTCTGGGTCAGCCCCACCCTGGGAACTTCCAGGTCTGCGAGTGCGTTTCTAGTCCCTGGGCTCCACCCAGGTTGGTACCGCCTCAGGCAAACCCTTTACTCATGGGACCTGCGTTTCCATCCCAGATCCGTTTTATGGTGGTTGCCACCTGAGTAGATGCCCAGCCTCCTCTAATTGCCCAGGGAGACAGGGGATGTGGCTTCAGAATATCTGGGAGTGAGCCCTATTATTGCTAAAAGACGGCTGCTGCTCTGCGCCTCAGGGCACTGCTGCTCCGGTGTGGTTCCCTCTCAGCCAACCATCCTCTCCTCACTCCCATGCCCCAGAGTCAGCACTGAAGAGATGCAGTTTAGGCACTGTCCACAGCCCTCAAGAAATCACCCTGGGGGACAGGCCTCCAGACCTCAGAGTGAGAGCGGACAGGAGTGCTGGGAGCTCAGAGTTGCAGGTAGAGAATATATACAGTTTTATACAGTTTTATGTCTGGCAGGAGAACACCATGACACCCTAGTAGGGGAGGTAGATGCAGTTTTTAGAGGGTCTCTCCTGTGGAGTGCAGAGGGTGGACCTTTGAACTCTGCTTGTTTGTTTGTGGGGCACTCCAAGCCGTTCTCATGGGGGAGGGAACTCCCGTCCACTTGGTGATGGATTTTGTGCCTTTTGTTTGTATCCTTGTGGTCGTAGCTCACCTCAGCAGGGTTGATGTGTGTTCTTCAACCTTCTCTCTTGGTGCAGCTCAAATCCACCAGGTTACTTGCTAAATTTCTGTCCTTTAACTCTCCTTCTGGATGGGAGCCTCTAAACCCAAATCAAGACTGGAGAAGTAACTGTCACCCCATCCTTGTGCACATGAACACCACCCTTAGTCCTTCTGCGTGCTGAAGTCCCAGCCCAAGCAGCAGCATCACAGGGAGTGCTTCGCCATGGCCCTGGAGGATCTGGCTGCGTGTCCCTCTGTCTGTCCCACGGAACTGTCACCACGCTTCAAAGCCTAGAGACTCAGGGGCTGGTTTTATTTATTTATAGGTATTTCATATATTTAGTATAACATTGCTAATGGCACCTTTAAAAATAATTACTTTAATTAAATATTTAGTATTGGTGAAAATAAGTGAAATTGATCTCAGTTTACCTACCTAGCCACCTTGCTAAACTTTTCTATTTCCAGAAGTAGTTATCTATAATTTGTTTTGAGTTTTCAATGTAGAAATCATATTATTTGAAATTATTTATCTATTTTAAATCTTATAATTATTGTTCTCATGTTATGCTGGCTGAGACCTTGTAGTCTATATTCAATAGAAACAATAATAGGCATCCTTAATACTGCTTGATTTTAAAGAGAGTAGTTTTCATGTTACACTCTTATAAATGATGTTTCATATATATACATATGACATATTTTTTTGAGACAGAGTTTCACTATGTCGTCCTCAGTAGAGTGTCATCGCATCATAGCTCACAGAAACCTCAAACTCTTGGGGTCAGGCAATTCTCTTGCCTCAGCCTCCCAAGTAACTGGGACTATAGGCACCCACCACAATGCCCATCTATTTTTTGTCGCAGTTGTCATTGTTGTTTAGCTGGCCCAGGCCGCGCTCAAGCCTACCAGCCTTGGTGTGTGTGGCTGGCACCATAACCACTGTGCTATGGGCACCGAGCCTCCTGTTTATTTTTGGCAGATATTCAGTTTTCTGCAAGTTGCATTTTGTCATATTTGTTTTTATCTACTAAAATTGTGGGACACCAGAATATGCCACCCCCAAATATGTCTCCTTTGCATAAGGATGATTTTTGACCTGAAGACAATTGAGAATCAGTAGATGCAGGAAAGCTCTCTGCCCCATTCCTGTTTTCCTAAAAGCAGGACACACGGCACACACACGCACAGACTTATTTATTTATATTTTATTTTATTATTAATTTTTTTTTGAGACAGAGTTTCACTAAGGCACTCTGGGTAGAGTGCCATGTCATCATCACAGCTCACAGCAGCTTCAAACACTTGGACTCAAGTGATCCTCTTGCCTCAGCCTCCTGAGTAGCTGAGACTATAGGCATAACACCACCATGTCTGGCTAATTTTTCTATTTTTAGTAGAGACTGAGTTTCACTCTTGCTTAGGGTGGTCTTGAACTCCTGAGCTCAAGCAGTCCCTGAGCCTTGGCATCCCAGAGTACTAGGATTGCAGGCATGGGCCACCATGCCTGGACAGGACATACATTTATAAGAACAAAAGTTATCCTTCCTCCCTCCTATCTCTACCAGGAAGGACAACAGTTTGCCCCTGAAGACAACTTTAGACCCTAATGGACCTAGAGATAGTACCAGGGGAATCTACCTCAACCAGCTTTAGTAACTAACCTTTATCTACCATTTATTTGCCTGTCCACAATTTTCACATCCTAGAGATTTAATGTGCCTTTTCGTTGCCTTGGTACTTCTGTAAAAATGTACTATTCTTTGTTGAAGATGCTATGTAAGTTCTAGCACTCTGGGATGCAAGGCAGGTGGAACACTTGAGTTCACAAGTTCGAGATCAACTTGAGCAAGAGCTAGATCCTTTGTCTAAAAATAGCTGGGCATTGTGGCAGGTGTCTGTCTCCTAAGGCTGAAGTAAGAGAATCACTTGAGCCCAAGAGTTTGAAGTTGCTGTGAGCTGTGACACCACAGAAATCTACCCAGGGTGACAGAGTGAGACTCTGTCTCCCCCCCCCCCAAAAAAAAGCCATATAAGCTGGTATTCAAAAGCAACCTCTTTGAGAATTTGAGAATTAATCATTCCCTGAGTGTCTTCAAAGCATATATGAAAAATATGTGTTAATAAATTTCTGTTTGTTTTTCCCTTATTAACTATGTTTGTTACAGGGGTCATTTCCTACTAAGAACTTGTGAGGATTTAGAAAAAAATTAAATTGTTTGTCCTCCCTTACAAGATGATCATATTGTTTTCTAATTTGGACTATTAATGCAGTGAATTATATTTATAGGTTAAATAGTGTTAAAACAACTTTACTTTTTTTTTTTTTTGAAAAGTAAATTTATTTCAGGTTAAGGTGAGGGTACAAACAGCCAGGTCAAACATTTGATTTTGTTTAGTCCCTCTTGTGGTTATGTCCCACACACAAAAGGTGTTTCAAACACCCCTCATCCCATGTTAATTCAGTGGGGGCACCCCAATATCATCCCTTCTCAACTTTACTTTTAACTGAAAACAACATCAACAACAACTTAATCATGAAGTATGATTCTAGTTGTACATTTATTTTTTGTACATTAATTAATTAATTAATTAATTCAGGCTAATGTGAGGGTATAATCAACCAAATCACAATGTTTGACTTTGCTAGATGGAGTCCCTCTTGTAGCTATGTTCTGCACCCAAAAGGTGTGCCATACACCCCTACATTGTGCCCATTCAGTGGGTATAGATTTATTTTTATTAATATTTTGGGGGGGACTTTTGCATATGGATTCATGAGTGTGAATGGCCTAAAATGTTCTTTTTTTGTTCTTTGTTTGACTTTGGTGTCATATTTATACGGGTCATATAGATAGAATGACTGAGAGTATTCTACTTTTATTCTCTGGTGGAATTTGTGTAAGATTGTGTCAAAGTTATTTTTTGAATGTTGGATAGATATTACCTAAAAAGGTTTTTTATATTTACCTTGTATAAAGATTTTTAACTACTTTTGGGGCTCAGAAACTAATATCCCTAAACATGGCACTTTTATATGATGAACTGAAGAGGTCTCAAAGTCTCCCTGACGTTGTCTGCCCACACTTTTTGTCTCTCAGTCCTCTGTATCTCCCAAAGCATAAGATGAAGTTATTCTCTAAAGGTCCCTTGATCTGCCTAAAAGTCCAGACCTTCCTATGAATAAAACAATAACCTCTGGTCCTTTCCCTGAGTTTTCATTAACTGAACTCATATGACAGAAAAAGAAACTGAAGTCTGTCAACACACACGGATAGACTTCAGTCACAAACCATTATCTGTCATGAGGGCCCAACAAACTTTGTCCCAGGTCACCATGTGTTCTTAAAAATTTCCCCCTTAAAAATTCATGGGGAAGGGCTCTTCCCCATCTCCCTTTCCCCTAAGAAAATGGGTATATAACTATATGTATCCCATTGCATGGTGGAACAATCACTGATTCTTTCCCGTGCATGCTAAAATAATTGTATGCTGTTTCTCCTATTAATTTGCCTTCTGTGAGTTGACTTTTTCAGCAAACCTTCAGAGAGTAAGGGAAAATTGTCTGTTAGCCCCTGCATAACTTATTCAATTAGTTTAATACAATATATACTGAGTAGTGTCCACAGGTGATTTTAGCATTGTAAGGACATTACAGAGTGTACTTACACAACTTTAGGTGGTGTTGCCTATTACACTCCTAGAGTGTATGGTATAGCCTACTGCTCCTAGGCTACAAACCTGTACAGCATGTTACTGTACTGAATACTGTAGGCAATTGTAACACAATGGTAAGTATTTGTGTATCCAAATATGTCCAAACATGGAAAAGGTGCAGTAAAAATATGGTATTATAACCTTATGGGACCACTGTCATATATATGGCCTATCTTTGACTGAAATGTCATTGCATGGTACATGATTGTAGTTATAAGAATATTCAAGCTTGTTAATTCTTTCTAAGTCCATTTGTATAACTTTTATTTTCCTAATTTTTATTTATTATTTAATTTATTGGCATTAATTAAATAATTATATGTAACATAAATAATAATATGTTGACAAAGAGCCTCTCTTTGAGAAAATTTTAGTCAGGCTTCCCAGAATCCTCTTCCCAACTAGGTTTTGAATTTTGGACACTTGTGTCTTGTACATTGGCTAATTTTAGCAAGAATTCCTGTCAAATTTGTCTAAGAGAATCCTATGCACTCAATATCTGACTACCTTTGAGATGTGACAAATTCTTTAGCCCCTACCATCTTGGAGGTGATGTCTGATCACCTTGGGCTGCCTCCAGCAAGGATCCTATTGGGCCCATGTAGTCATAATTCCCTTTTACTCCTGATGCTTCTTCTTAGTAATTTTTTATTCACTGACACCCCACCCCAACCAACCTGCTCTTGGACTATATATTTGCCATTTTCCATGAAGTATTTGAACCTGATTTCTCTGCCTACAAAACTCCAATGCAGTGCTCTCTATACGTATTGTAATGGTCTTGAATAGCCTACCTTACTATCCTTTCTAAGTTTTGTTTTGTGTTTGGTTTTTAGAGATAAGATCTTACTTTGTCCCCAAGGCTGCAGTGCAGTGGCATGGTTATAGGTCACTGCAGCCTCAGACTCCTGGGCTCAAGGGATTCTCCAGCTTTAGGCTTGTGAGTAGATGGGACTACAGATGTGTGCCACTGCACCTGGCTAACTATTTCCTTTTTTTAGAGATGAGGTCTCACTCTGTTGCCCAGGATGGTCTCAAACTCCTGGTCTCAAGCTACCCTTTTTCTTTGGCCTCTCAGAGTGCTGGAATTTTAGGTATGAGCCACCTCACCTCCCATAATGTGCTTTAACAAACATCATTGAATCATTGCCTATAATCCCAGCACTCTAGAAGGCCAAGGTGGGTGGATTAACTGAGCTCAGTAGTTTGAGACCAGCCTGAGCAAGAGGGAGACCCTGTCTCTACTAAAAGTAGAAAAACTAGCTGGATGTTGTGGTGGGCACCTGTAGTTATAGCTACTCAGGAGGCTGAGGCAAGTGGATTGCATGAGCCTAGGAGTTTAAGGTTGCTGTGAGCTAGGAAATCATTCTACCCAGGCACTCTACCCAGGCTGACAGAGTGAGATTGTCTCAAACAAACAAACATTGTATCTTCTTTATTTACTTCTGCATATATAGTAATGTCACCCTTTTAACTTGCAGCAATGTTTGTATCTTCTTTCACTTTTTCATTAATCTAACCAAAATATGTTCAATTTTGTTAATCTATTTATACAAAGATTTTAATTTTGGCTTTGGTAATCCTCTTTGTTGTACCTTTTTCTTCACATAGAGTTGTCTTGACTTTATAATCATCTTCCATCTTCTTTATTTGGCTTTATTAATTTTCCTTTTATTATATTTTATGTTATAAGCTTAATTCATTAATTTTCTCCATATTTTCCTTTTCATCGTAAGTATTAAAGTTATATTTCCTGCTGAGTACCACTTTTGTTATATCATTTGTTTCATTGATTGATAATGACAAAGATTGACAAAGATTCTTTGCTTGATCAAACTTTAGTCAGGCTTCTCAACCTTCTCCTCAGCACATTTGTGTGCCAACTTATAAAATCCAGTTTTAGCAGAGCCCTGCTAAGTCAATTTATCAAGAACCTCTTACTCTTGTTATCTTATTTCTCTTGATATCTGATGAGGGTTCTCATACTCCATCATCTTCCAGGTGATGTCTGATCACTCTGACCTGTCCTCAACAAGACTCTTAGTAGGTTGTTTTAGCCAGATTTCCCCTTATCTGTGATGTTTTCTCTTAGTATTTTTTTTTGAAACAGAGTATCATTCTGTCACCCTAAATAGAGTGCCACAGCATCATCAAGCATTATAATAGCTCACAGCAACTTCAAACTCTTGGGCTCGCAAGTGATCCTCTTGGCCTCAGCCTCCCAAGTAGCTGGGACTATAGGCACTCACCACAAAGCCCAGCTATTTATTTTTTAGAGACAGGATCTCATTCTTGCTCAGTCTGGTCTCAAACTCCTAAGCTCAAGCAGTCCACCTGCCTGGGCCTCCCAGACTGCTAGGATTACAGGCATGAGCCACCACACCTGGACCTCTTAGTAATTTCATATTCACCAATCCCTATACTGTTCCTTGGCTATAAATTCCCATTTGCCCATGGTGTTTTCAGATTCTGGCTTGCTACAATTATCCCAGAGCTCTCAGAGCAGTAATGTATTTTTGGTGTTGGTTCAATTGCCCAGGGGTGTCCTCCTCATAAAATATCCTCCCAGGTCAATTTCATCAAGTGTTTTTCCTGCACTCTCTTCTAGTATCTTTATAGTTTCATGTCTTAAGTTTAAATCTTTTATCCAGTGAGAATCAATTTTTGTTAGTGGTGAAAGGTGAGGGTCCAGTTTCAGTTTTCTACATGTTGCCAGCCAATTCACCCAGCACCATTTGTTAAATAGGGAATTTTTCCCCCAATTTACACTTTTGATAGGCTTATCACATAGCAAATGACAATAAGTGGCTGGATTCATCTCTTGGTTCTCTAACTCCAGTAAGATTAGCCCACATCACAAATTCCCAAAACTAAAGATGTTGGTGTGGATGTGGAGAGAAAGGAACACTTGTACACTGCTGGTGGGAATGCAAACTAATACATCCTTTCTGGAAAGAAGTTTGGAGAACACTTAGGGAACTAAAAGTAGACCTGCCCTTTGATCCTGCAATTCCTATACTAGGTATGTATCCAGATGACCAAAAATTATTTTACAACAAAGATATTTGCACAAGAATGTTTATTGCAGCCCAATTCATAATTGCCAAGTCATGGAAGTAGCCCAAATGCCCATCGACCCATGAATGGATTAACAAAAAATTGTGGTATATGTATACCATGGAATGTTATGCAGCCATAAAAAAGATGGAGACTTTAGCTCTTTTTTGTTTACATGGATGGAGCTGGATCATAGTCTTCTTAGTAAATTATCTCAAGAATGGAAGAAAAAATATCCAATGTACTCAGTACTATTAAGAAACCAATATATAATCACCCACACTTTCATATGAATGATAAAACACAATTATAGCACAGAAAGAATGAGAGAAGAGGAGGGTGAGGGGAGGGGAGGGAGGTTGCCTGGTGGAGGGAAGGTAATTGGTGGGACCTCACCTATTGTGCATATTGCAAGGGTACATGTCAAATATATTAAGAGTAGAGTATAAATGTCTTGACACAATAATTAAATAAGTGAGGTGAAGGTTATGTTAACCAGTATGACATAAGCATTCAAAATTGTATATAAAATCAGCAAATTGTACCCCATAAATGCAGTAATATACACAGTTATGATCTAATAATTTTTTTTAAAAAAATACGAAAACCAAAAAGACTACAGTCAATGATGTTCAAAACTGATGAAAATATAAACCTACCCATTTAATAAGCTCAGGGAACACTAAGCAAGATACATACAGAAGAAACCATAGCTAGACACATGACAAACTCCTGAAAACTAAAGGTAAATAATAATTTGTATTTGTCACAAGCGGGTCTGAATTAAAACAGTTGTTAAGGGAATACTTCAGACAGAAGAAAAATGACCTCAGACTGAAACTGTAAGCTAATAGAATAACTGAACAACACAATTCAGAATTTGACATAATTGATTACATTTATTTGTTTCCTATTGCTGTTAAAACAAATCACCACAGAGTGGCCTTGTCCTCTGCCTCTTATCTTATTGTGTAGGTACTCCTCAGCTCTCATCAGCCTCCGGCTGTCCTTTGAAACCGAATGCCATGCCTTCCATTAAGTTGCAGAGTTCTGATGGAGAGATATTTGAAGTTGATGTAGAAATTGTCAAACAGTCTGTGACTATCAAGACAGTGTTGGAAGATTTGGGAATGGATGATAAAGGAGATGATGACCCAGTTCCTCTACCAAATGCTAATGCAGCAATATTAAAAATGATCATTCAGTGGTGCACCCACCACAAGGATGACCCTCCTCCTCCTGAGGATGATGAGAACAAAGAAAAGCGAACAGACTATATCCCTGTTTGGGACCAAGAATTCCTGAAAGTTGACCAAGGAACACTTTTTGAACATATTCTGGCTGCAAACTACGTAGACATCAAAGGTTTGCTTGATGTTACGTGCAAGACTGTTGCCAATATGATCAAGGGGAAAACTCCTGAAGAGATTCACAAGACCTTCAATATCAAAAATGACTTTACTGAAGAGGAGCAAGCCCAGGTATGCAAAGAGAACCAGTGGTGTGAAGAGAAGTGAAATGTGCCTGACACTGTAACACTGTAAGGATTATTTCAACTAATAGTTGCACTGCTCTGTTTATAATTGTTAATATTGGACAAACAGTAGACAAATGCAGCAGCAAATCCATTGTATTAGCAGAATATTGTCCTCATTGCATGTGTAGTTGGAGTACAGATTCCAAACCTATAGCTGACTTTCTTCTAGTATGATGGAAGTTTTTTTTTTCTTTGCTCTGAATAAAACTGAACTGTGGGTTCACTGTAAAAAAAAAAAAAATCACCACAGAGATGAAGACTTAAAAGAACAAAAAAGAGCAGATTAATTCTCTTATAGTTAGAGAGGTTAGAAATCTGAAATTAGTCTCACTAGGCTAAAGCCAATCTTTGTTGGCCCAGTTGGTTCTTTCTGGAGGTTGTGAAGGTAGAATATTACTCAGGGTTCTTCAGAGAAACAGAACCAATAGGATACACACACACACACACACACACGCACGCACGCACGCACGCGCACACACACGCACACACACACACGAATTGGCTCTTGCAATTATGAAGGGTGAGAAGTCCCAAGACTTGTAGTTGCCATGCTGGAGACACAAAAGAACCTATATGCAGTTCAAGTCAAGTTCAAAGGCCTGAGAACAAGGGGAGCTGATGATATGAGTTCTAAACCCAAAAGCTGGTAGAGCTGAGACCCAAGAAGAGTCACTGTTTTAGTTCAAGTATGAGGACAGAAAACAATGATGTCTAGGCTCTAATCAATTGGGCAGGAAGAGTTTCATCTTATTTAGCCTTTATGTTCTGTTCAGGTCTTCAATTGATTGGGTGATGCCCACACACATTAGTGAAGGCAATAGTCTTTATTCAGTCTACTAATTCAAATACTGTTTATTCAAATACTGTTTATCAAATATTGGAAATGCCATCACAAACACATCCAAGGTTTTACCTGGTATCTGGGCATCTTTAGCTCAGTCAAGTTGACATGTAAAATTAACCATCACAAATCCACCCTTGTCCAATTGATAACCATATGCATTTCATTAAACCATATTTGATCTTCAAATAAAGACAATAACAAGGTCATGATTCTGCTTAATATGATATAATTCTTGTACATATAAGTGAAAATGCACAAACTCCTTCCCTAGAAAAGGAGGTTAAATCCTTGAGCAATGTTTACTCTTTCCTTTGATATTCTGTAACTTAAATACTATGATTTAAAATCAACACTACTTAAATACTGTGATATAAAGTTAATATAACTTATGTTATATGATAATGAATAAATGCATACATATGCATACAAACACAATAAAGTAAGGAGGAAATGCTCTTAGTAATTATGGTGTTTGTTTCTGTAACTAATATTTATACCTGGTTGTAGCTAGTATTTACAATTCTCTTCTTCTACTACTCATTGTATATTCCCTTTGCCTTTACTAAGTATCTCAGTTTATGTCCTATCCCTTGTAGGTTAACCCAAAACTTGATTCCCAAAGTGCCCTTAGTAGTACTGCCCGTATCAGGTTGTTGTAGTTTTCCATTGACCTCAATCACAGGACATGTGCTGTGGTTTGAATGTGTCCTCTAAAGTTCATGCTTAATGATGGGATCTGAAGATAATTGAAACTGGATTAGCCCTACACTTTATTTTATTTTATTTTTTTTATTAAATCATAACTGTATACATTGATATGATCATGGGGCATCATACATACGCTTCATAGACCATTTGACACATTTTCATCACAATGGTTAACATAGCCTTCCTGGCATTATCTCAGTTACTGTGCCAAAATATTTACATTCTACATTTACCAAGTTTCGCAAATACCCCTGTAAGATGCACCACAGGTATGATCCCACCAATCCCCCTCCCTCTACCCACCACCACCCTCCCTCCCCTCCCTTTCCCACTTCCCCCTATTGTTATGTTATAACTGGGTTATAGCTTTCATGTGAGAGCCCCAAATTAGTTTCGTAGTAGGGCTGAGTACATTGGGTATTTTTTCTTCCATTCTTGAGATACTTTCCTAAGAAGAATATGTTCCAGCTCCATCCATGTAAACATGAAAGAGGTAAAGTCTCTATCTTTCTTTAAGGCTGCATAATATTCCATGGTGTACATATACCACAATTTATTAATCCATTCGTGGATTGATGGGCACTTGGGCTTTTTCCATGACTTAGCAATTATGAATTGGGCTGCAATAAACATTCTGGTACAAATATCTTTGTTATGATCTGATTTTTGGTCTTCTGGGTATATGCCCAGCAGAGGAATTACAGGATTGCCCAGCAGAGGAATTACAGGATTGAATGGCAGATCTATTTTTAGATCTCTGAGTGTTCTCCATATCTCTTTCCAAAAGGAATGTATTAATTTGCATTCCCACCAGCAGTGCAGAAGTGTTCCCTTTTCTCCGCATCCACGCCAACATCTCTGGTCTTGAGATTTTGTGATATAGGCTAGTCTCACTGGAGTTAGATGATATCTCAAAGGAGTTTTGATTTGCATTTCTCTGATGATTAAAGATGATGAGCATTTTTTCATATGTCTGAAGGCCGTGGGCCTGTCTTCTTCAGAGAAGTTTCTCTTCAAATCCCTTGCCCAGCCTGCGATGGGATCCCTTGTTTTATTCTTGCTGATGTGTTTGAGTTCTCTGTGGATTCTGGTTATTAAACCTTTGTCAGAGATATACCCTGCAAATATCTTCTCTGATTCTGAGGGCTGTTTGTTTGCTTTACTTACTGTGTTCTTGGCTGTGCAGAAGCTTTTTAGTTTGATCAAGTCCCAGTAGTATATTTTTGAAGGTGCTTCAATTGCCCGGGGAGTTCTCCTCATAAAATACTCGCCCAGAACAATTTCTTCAAGGGTTTTCCCTGCCCTCTCCTCTAGTATTTTTATAGTTTCATGTCTTAAGTTTAAATCTTTAATCCAATGAGAGTCTATCTTAGTTAATGGTGAAAGGTGTGGGTCCAATTTCAGTCTTCTGCAGGTTGCCAGCCAGTTCACCAAGCACCATTTGTTAAATAGGGGATCTTTTCCCCACTGAATGTTTTTAATTGGCTTGTCAAAGATCAAATAGCGGTAAGTAGCTGGATTCATCTCTTGGTTCTCTATTCTGTTCCAGATATCTACTTCTCTGTTTTTGTGCCAGTACCATGCTGTTTTGATCACTATCAATTTGTAGTAAAGTCTGGGGTCTGGTAGTGTGATTCCTCCTGTTTTGTTTTTATTTCTGAGGCTATTCGAGGTTTTTTCTGATTCCATATAAAACGAAGTATTGTTTTTTCAAGATCTTTAAAATATGACAGTGGAGCTTTAATAGGGAGTGCATTAAAATTATATATTGCTTTGGGTAGTATGGACATTTTGATAATGTTGATTCTTCCCAGCCATGAGCATGGTATGTTTTTCCATTTGTTGACATTTTCAGCTATTTCTTTTCTTAGAGTTTCATAGTTCTCTTCATAGAGATCTTTCATGTCTTTTGTTAGGTAAATTCGCAAATATTTCATCTTCTTTGGCACTACTGTGAATGGGATAGAGTCCTTGACTGCTTTTTCAACTGGACTGTTGTTGGTGTATATAAAGGCTACCAATTTATGGATGTTGATTTTGTAACTTGAGATGCTGCTGTATTCCTTGACACTTCTAGGAGTTTTGTAGTAGAGTCCCTAGTGTTTTCCAGATACACAATCATATCATCTGCGAAGAGCGAAAGTTTGATCTCTTCTGACCCTATATGGATACCCTTGATCGCCTTTTCTTCCCTAATTGCAATGGCTAAAAGTTTCATTACAAGGTTGAAAAGCAATGGAGACAATGGGCAGCCTTGTCTGGTTCCTGATCTGAGTGGAAATGATTCCAATTTAACTCCATTCAATATGATATTGGCTGTGGGTTTGCTGTAGATGGCCTCTATCAGTTTAAGAAAAGTCCCTTCTAGACCAATTTTCTTGAGTGTTGTGATCATGAAGGGATGCTGGATATTATCAAAAGCTTTTTCTTCATAGATTGAGAGAATTATATGGTCTTTGGTTTTTTTTTTTTTTTTTTTTTTGTGATTTTTGGCCAGGGCTGGGTTTGAACCCGCCACCTCCGGCATATGGGACCGGCACCCTACTCCTTGAGCCACAGGCGCCACCCTGGTCTTTGTTTTTTAATTTGTTTATGTGCTGAATTACATTTATAGATGATTTACGTATATTGAACCAGCCTTGAGACCTTGGGATAAAACCAACTTGGTCATGATGTATAATTTGTTTGATGTGTTGCTGGATTCTGTTTGTTAGGATCTTGTTGAATATTTTTGCATCTATATTCATAAGTGATATTGGTCTGTAATTTTTTTTTCTTGTTGGGTCTTTTCCTGGCTTGGGGATCAGGGTGATGTTTGCTTCATACAACATGTTGGGTAGTCTTCCTTCTTTTTCTACCTTTTAGAACAGGTTGAGTAATACATGTACTAATTCCTATTTAAAGGTTTGGTAGAATTCTGACGTAAAACCGTCTGGTCCTGGGCTTTTCTTTTTAGGGAGGTTTTGTATAGTTGATGCTATTTCTGAACTTGATATGGGTCTGTTCAACATTTCCACTTGATTCTGGCTAAGTCTTGGAAGGTGGCGTGCTTCCAAGTATCGGTCAATTTCCTTCAGATTTTCATATTTCTGAGAATAAAGTTTCTTCTAATATTCATTAAGGATTTTTTGGATTTCTGACGAGTCTGTTGTTATTTCGTCTTTGTTGTTTCTGATTGATGATATTAGAGATTTTACTCTTTTTTTTCTGATTAGGTTGGCCAGAGGTTTTTCTATTTTTTTGACCTTTTCAAAAAGCCAGCTTTTTGATTTATTGATCTGTTGTATTATTCTTTTGTTTTCAATTTCATTTAATTCTGCTCTAATTTTGGTTATTTCTTTTCTTCTACTGCGTTTGGGGTTGGAATGTTCTTCCTTTTCCAGTTGCTTGAGATGTCCCATTAAGTTGTTTACTTCCTCTCTTTTGATTCTCTTTAGGAAGGCTTGCAGTGCTATAAATTTCCCTCTTAGAACTGCCTTTGCAGTGTCCCAGAGGTTCTGATCGTTCGTGTCTTCGTTGTTGTTTTGTTCCAAAAAATTGGTGATTTCTTTCTTAATCTCATCTCTGACCCAGCTATCATTCAGCGTAAGGTTATTTAACTTCCATGTTTTTGTATGAGTATGTAGATTCCTGTTGTTGCTCAGCTCAAGTTTTATTCCATGATGGTCAGAGAAGATGCAAGGAACAATTTCTATTCCTTTAAATTTACTGAGGTTAGACTTGTGACCTAAAATGTGGTCAATTTTGGAGTAAGTTCCATGGGCTGATGAGAAGTATGTGTATTCAGTTTTTTTGGGATGAAATGTTCTGTAGATGTCTGCTAAATCTAAATATTGGATGTTTAGGTTTAAATCTAAGATTTCTTTGCTCAGCTTCTTTCTGGAGGATCAATCCAGTACTGCCAAAGGAGTGTTGAAATCTCCGACGATTATGGAACTGGAGGAAATCAAGTTGCTCATGTCAGTTAGAGTTTCTCTTATAAATTGAGGTGCATTCTGGTTGGGTGCATAGATATTAATAATTGAGATCTCATCATATTGAGTATTACCCTTAACAAATATGAAGTGACCATTCTCGTCCTTCCTTACTTTTGATAGTTTAAAGCCTATTGTATCTGCAAATAAAATTGCAACACCTGCTTTTTTCTGATTACCATTTGCCTGAAATATGGATGACCATCCTTTCACCCTGAGTCTGTATTTGTCTTTTAAGTTAAGATGTGACTCTTGTATGCAACAAATATCTGGCTTGAGTTTTTTATCCAGTCAGCTAACCTATGCCTCTTTAGAGGACAGTTTAAGCCATTCACATTGATGGAGAGTATTGATAAGTCTGGTGGAATTCTGGGTATCGAGTTTTTCAAAGGTCCAGTGGACATTTTTAATCCTTTCACCAGTGTGGAAGTTGGAGTTTGATCCGAAGTTTCTGAGTGAGTTTACTTTTCTGGTATATGATTGGGTTGGTCATTGTGGAGTATAAGTCTGAGAATATCCTGAAGAGCTGGTTTACTTATGGCAAATTTTTTCAACATATGAATGTCATTGAAGTATTTAATTTCTCCATCATAGATGAAACTCAGTTTGGCTGGATACAAGATCCTGGGTTGAAAGTTATTTTGCTTTAGGAGATTAAAAGTTGATGACCACCCTCTTCTGTCTTGAAAAGTTTCATCAGAGAGATATGCAGTTATTCTAATATTCTTTCCTTTGTACGTAATAGTTTTCTTTCGCCGGGCTGCTTTGAGAATCTTCTCTTTCATGTTAACTTTAGTGAAGCTAATTATGATATGCCTGGGGGATGACTTATTGGGGTTGAATCGTGCTGGGGTTCTGAAGCTGTCTGTTATCTGAATTTCAGATTCTCTAGGCATGTCTGGAAAATTTTCTTTCATAATTTCATGCAGAAGGGCCTCTGTGCCCTTCGAGGCCACTTCATCATTCTCAGAAATCCCAATTATTCGTATATTGCTTTTCTTTGAAATATCTGAGAGTTCTCTGAGTGAGTGGTTCGTTTTTGCTCTCCATTTCTCTTCCTCTTTGAGAGATTGGGAGCATTCGAAGACTTTATCTTCAATGTCAGAAATCCTTTCTTCTGCTTGCTCCGTTCTGTTGCTGAGGGATTCTACTGTATTTTTCATATCTTTGAGGGCTGCAAATTCTTGCTTCAGTGTGTCTAAGTCTTTGGTGGTTTTTTCTTTAAATTCGTTAAATTCTTGAGACAACTTTTGAATTTCTCCTCAAATTCCTAATTCCATTTTATTAATCTTGTCTGCAATCCAAATTCTGAATTCGATTTCTGACATCTCAGCCAGTTGTTTATGAATGGGATCTTCAATTACATCTGCCGTATCTTTTCTTCGGGGGTTTGATCTATTCTGGTTATTCATGTTACCAGAGTTTTTCCGCTGATTTCTCCCCATGATTATTTTACTCCCTTTGATTTTTCCCCTGGGGCTTTATCGAGGGCCCATACAGTGTTGTGGCCTGAGAAACTGGGGCCCTGTCTTGTGTGGTGGGGCTAAGTGGTTCTGTCATGCTTTCAGCTGGTTTCTGTTCGATCCTATTGTAATGTTTACTCTGGCTTGTAGTCTCAGCTATGTGAAAAAACCAGCAATTAAGTCACCCCTCCCGCCCACCTCTGGCACCAGTTGGAAAAGGAAAACCAAACCTTCCTACAACCGCATACCCAGGGCACCACCTGAAAAGTCCTCAGTCTATTAGTTCAGTTCAAAAGGTCCAAATCGATTGTCTCAATCGGCACCTGTCTCGGGTGGGAGAGTTCAAGAGGTCTCTGGGAACTGGATCACAGGGGTCTGGTGACTCCTCTGATATGGCTTACTCCAGTGCTGCATGGAGTCAGGAGGAGCCACCTAGCAAATAGATCAGTCTGGGAAGGTTGACGTCTCCTTCCCCACTTTGCCCCTCCGTCGGACCCAGTCACTGGTATCTCTGCAGAAGGCTAACCCAGTTTCCTGTAGTGAACAGATATTCCAGGGGTTTGCACCTGCCTGAATTGCAAGGAAGTCTGCCAGGCCCCTGCAGTCTGCTGCTATCTAGCAGGAGGAGATGGGGCCTGACATCTTTGAGTGCTGATGCAGGTGATGGGAGGGAGGTGTTCACTCAGTCTTATCCCCATCCCTGATTGATGTTGCTAACAGAACAGAACAGAACAGACAACTTTGCGGGGTTCTGTCTCTGTTTCTGCTAAAATCACCTACAAAAGACGGGCTGTTCTGAGTTCAAATGTCTTTGCTGCTGGAGGTTTGTGTCCGATTACCTCTCTGTGTTGGCCCTGCCCTGGAAGCTTCCCGGGTGTGTGAGCAGCGTCAGGCAAATCCTTTGCTCACTGGTGGCCTCCTCTGGTTGCCCAGGGAGACAGTGGGTGTGGCTTCAGAATATCCAGAAGTGAGCCCTTTTGCTGTTAAAAAAAAACAGCTGTTGATTTGCCTCCAGGAACTGCCGCTCTGGTGTGGGTACCCAGCCGACCCTTTTCTCCTCTGTCTCCTGCCCCAGAGTCAGCACTGAGCGGCCACAGTTTATGCTCTGTCCACACCCCTCAAGAGATCTCCCAAGAATCCGGACTCCTGGGGGGCAGGCCCCCAGACCCCCGAGAGTGAGGGGAAGCTAGAGTTTCATTCAGTTTTATGCCTGACTGTATTATTTCCCAGGGAGGGCTGCTGCACCGCACCGCAGGGAAGTGCCGCCAAGGCGTGACTCTCCCTCAGCCGAGTGCCCTCTCCTCACTCGCGTGTCTCAGAGTCAGCGCTGGCCAGTCACGGCTCGGGCACTGTGCATTCCCCTCGAGAAATCACCCAATAATCCAAACTCATTAGGGACAGGCCCCCAGACCCTTAGTGAGAGTGGGGGGGAGTGCTGAGAGCTCAGCGGGGAAGCTAGAGCTTCATTCAGTTTTATGCCTGGCCGTATTGATGCACGGGGAGGGCTGCTGCACCCACCGCAGGGAAGTGCCACTGAGGCGTGACTCCTCCTCAGCCCGGTTCCCTCTCCACACTCACGTGCTTCAGAGTCAGCGCTGACCAGTTGCAGCTCGGGGACTGTCCACTCCCCTTGAGAAATCACCCAAGAATCCGAACTCCTGGGGGACAGGCCTCCAGATCTCAGTGAGCGGGAGGGGAGTGTTGGGGATTCAGGGTTGTTGGCAAAGGATTTTCAAAGTTTTATACAGTTTTATGCCCAGCAGGAGAATGCCATGGCACCCTAGTAGGGGAGGTAGGTCCAGTTTTTAGAAGGTCTCTCCCGTGGAGTGTAGTGGGAGGGCCTTCAATTTCTGCCCGTTTGTTTAATTGTGGGGCTCTTGAGCCAGTCTCATGGGGGAGGGGGACTCCCGTCTGCTTGGTGGTGGATTTTGTACCTTTTGTTTGCATCCTTGTGATCACAGCTTGCCTCAGCGGTGTTGATGTGCGTTCTTCAACCTTCTCTCTTGGTGCAGCTCAAATCCACCAGGATACTTACTAAATTCCTGTCCCTTAACTCTCCTTCTGGACGGGAGCCTCTGTTGAAAGCTGGCTTCAGTCCGCCATCTTGTCTCTCCCCTCCAGCCCTATACTTTAAAGGCTTACTGAGAACTATAGGAGCTAAAAGGTGTGATACTTTTTTCTCACGCATTTCAAGTTCCATAGTCAACATCCTATATCAAAAAACAGATTAATTAGAGAAAATAATCATGGATTTATTTATTCAAAAGTTGACATGACATGGGAGTCTTCAGAAATAAAGACTCATAGACCCAGACAAAGCTGTGTGTTTTTATGTGTAGGTTAAATGAATAATGGACTCTGGTGTAGAAATGTGACTGGACAAAAGGGTAATAATGGTAATAAACTGGGAAGAACTTACCAAGGCCTGTGTGCTCACATTCTTCTTGGCCTCTCTGTGAAGCATTCTGTCCTCCTGGGTATGAGGCAAAGACCCTTCTGGAAAAGGGGCCTTATGGCCTATAACTATGGTTTGAATGTGTCCCTCAAAGTTCATATGTTGGAAACTTAATCACCAATTCAACATTGTTGAGAGGTAGGAACTTTAATAGGTGATTAGGTCATGATGTAGCCAGAATCTCTCTCTCTGCCAGATCCTTGGTCTTAGGGATTCAAAGAATAAATCCGTGAACCATGTAAGAAAGAAAAAGGACAGATTTTATTGATAGGTAATGTGGGGAAGAAAGAGCCTTCAGTAAGCTGAAGGGGGGTTCCTAAATGGGTAGCCCCTTTGGGCCTTCTGTCTAGGGGGTTTATTTTATGTACTACTTTTTCTATCCTGTGGGCAAGGGAGTTTTAGGGAGATGGAGTGTCATAACTGTTTGGCATCACAGGCTTGAAACACAAGTTAATTTTGAAACTGCCCTTGTGCAGGTATGTGGCACCCACTTGAGGCCTCTAACCTAATGAATGAGATTAATGCTCTTGTTGCCAGAATTTCTCTCTATGCAAAGGCTTTGCTCTCAGTGTTTGAAGAATGAAACCACAGATCGTGAGGATAAGTGACAAGATACAGGTTATTGACAGGGAGAAGGATTAATAAGCATGATAAGCAAAAGAGGGGGAACATGTAAGGGGGAAAAGAACCTCCAGCTGCAGAGAGGGGAATCCAAATGTGACCCCCTTCCTAGTCCTCAGGCTAGGGGATTTAAAAGATGTCTTTCCTATCCTGTGGACAGGGGGTCTTGGGAAAATGTTTCACAATTGGTCGGAGGTCTGTGGGCAGAAAATAATCTTAAAATTAGCACAGGAATGCGGTCCTTACAGTTTTTACCCCAGGGAAGGAATAAGGGTATATAATCCCTACTTAGGGAGGAACAACTGCCCAGAACCTTTTTGTAGGGATCATGGAGAAACTCGCCCCTTTTTTCTTAGTTGGTTTGCTGAAAGATAAACTCACAATTATGGCAGATTAATAAGAGAAAGGTTTATTTCCAAATACCATGAGATGGGGGAACTATGAGAATGATTACCCAATGTCTCAATGATGGTCAGATACCTGCAAGAGAAGGGGGAAGAATGCGGAATGTAGATGCAACAAGTAGTTGTTAGGGTGGATGAATAGATGAGGGAAAAAGATTAACTTGTAAATTAACCTGAGAGACAGGTATTCTGTTTTAAATGACTAGGGTCATGTCTGCTAGTGTTCAGGGGGAGGAAAGGAAGTCAGTTGCTCCCCTTTGATCACTGATCAGGTCAGTCTGGTTTTGTTGCAGATAGAGGGTAAGCCTTTCCCAATGCTTTCTGTTTGTGAATGACCTTTAATTCAAAATATTCTTTATGTTAAGTAGGCATTTTGGGGGATAAAAAGTCCTTAGCTCCTTTACCTTTCAGGCTTCTTTGTTCATGACCTTGCTAGAATCCCGAGTGTGTGGCCTAGAAAGGGTGGTCTGTTTGTGCCTAGAGATGGGAGTCTTATTTCTAAGCTAACCCAGGCTTAGAGAATGGGGAGAGGATCCCTGTCCAGACCTGAGTGGAGGTAATCCTGCATCACAAGGAGTGGATTTCTAATAATTGGATGAGTTCAGCCCTCTTTCCCCCCATGTGTTCTGCTCTTCCACCTTCTGCCATGGGATGACACAGCAAGACCTTTGCCAAAGTACTTAGCATGCCAAAGCACCATATTTTGGGGGTATTGTGTTGAAAGAGCTAAGGGAATTTCACCCCAAAATATGACTACTTGGTATAAAGAATACTTGGAATTAAAGTCATTTGAGATCAGAAAACTTTTGTAAGAGGTTTCCATCCATCTACATATAAATGAACTAACTTCCTCAAAAGATCAAAGGGGGCAACTAACTTCTTTTACTCCCACTCTTATCTCTGTTGCAGTAAAATGAGGTCCAGTAGAAAGAAAGAACACCCAAACATCATGCTTAAAAGAGAAAGAGCTTTATTACAGCCAGTGAAGCTACAGCAGACAAGAGTCCAAAATGGCCGCACTCCCTGACTGCCTCAAAAATTCTGGCTCACCGGTGCCTTTCTTGTTGGTCAGTTTGAATCAAGCTGGAGAAGTGGACTCAGGTTTTTATAGAACTGTGGGCTTTTACAGAAGTGGAAGCAAGCATTAGTTTCCAGGTCCCAGGAAGTTAAGTTTCTACAAATTCCTAAGACCTGAGTCACCACAGGGAGGATCTTGCAGGTGAGTCCTTGTGGTCTCCTTGAGAAGACCTCTGTTCTCTTATACCTAACTTTTTTTTTTTTTTTTTTTTGCAGTTTTTGGCCAGGGCTGGGTTTGAACCCACCACCTCTGGTATATGTGAGAGAGGATACCTGAGAATGGTGAGGTCTAGAAGAATAGGTCTTCTCAAGGAGACCACAAGGATACACATGCAGGGTCCTCTCCATGGTGACCCAGCTCTTGGGAATTTGTAAACTTAACTTCCTGAAACTTGGAAATTTCCAAGTTCTATGAAATCCTGTAGTTCTGTAGGGGCAGGAATAGCATCTCCCACTTGATTCAAACTGGCCAATGAGAAGGGTACCTGTGGGGTGGAACTTTTTGACTGTCAATAAAAAGGGAAAGGCTGAGGTGGTGAGCATGGCCATGTGGAATTCTTCTATGCTGTAAGCTCTTGGCTGGTGAATAAAGCCCTTCCTCTTATGAATGTGGTGTTTGGGTGCTCTTTCTCTCTGCTGGGACTTGTCTTCCTGCAACATTTTTGGTTCGCTGACCAGGAAGGGAGATCACCCCTGGAGAGAACAGGCATCTGGTAGTTGCCTGCTAATCCCCTGGACACCCACATGGGGGCCCTTGATCGGCCTGGGTGACGTGAACCACTGAGCTCGCCAGGGAGGCAGTTTGGCCTCCCTGTGTGGATGCCTCGACTGGGCTGAGAAAGGACCCCGTTGGCAGGTCTTCAAGGAGTCAAACACTGGGAGGAACTGGCATACAAGAACAGGTACCTACACAGGGAAACATCTAAGGCAAGGTATGATTGATCTGGGGAACCAACTACAGTTTTAGTGGAAGAGGAGCCTGATCAATTTCTTGGGTATTAGATTGCCAGCAAGTCTGTTGAGAGGTGTGTGAGAGAGTGTGGATGTTGTGTAACTGACAGAACTCTGAAGGTGGAGTTGGACCTCCCTCCACAGGGCCTAGGGGAGTGTTGGTTTGCTCCTATGGCTAAGTGGCAGCTTGAGTGGGAAATCGAGGCTGCCCAGGTTAAGAAGTGATTTGTGGGGGGAGGAGAAGGAGACAAGATGGCTGACTGAAGCCAGCTTTCCACAGAGGCTCCCGTCCAGAAGGAGAGTTAAAGGACAAAAATTCAGCAAGTAACCTAGTGGATTTGAGCTGCACTAAGAGAGAAGGTTGAAGAACACACGTCAACCCCACTGAGGTGAGCTGCGACCACAAGGATACATACAAAAGGTACAAAATCCATCCCCAGGCAGACGGGAGTCACCTCCCCCATGAGAATGGCTCAGAGTGCCCCACAAACAATTGGGCAGAGTTCAAAGGTCCTCCCACTACACTCCACAGGAGAGACCCTCTAAAAACTGGACCTACTTCCCCTACTAGGGTGCCACGGCATCCTCCTGCCAGGCATAAAACTGTATAAACTGTATATAGTCTCTACCCGGAATTCTGAGCTCCCAGCACTCCCCTCCACTCACACTGAGGTCTGGAGGCCAGTCCCCAAGGAGTTCAGAGTCTTGGGTGATTTCTCGAGGGGTGTGGATGATGCCTGGACTGCAGCTGGTCGGCGCCAGCTCCAGGGCATGGGAGTGAGGAGAGGATGGACGGCTGAGAGGGGACCACACCAGAGTGGCAGTTCCCTGAGGCACAGTGAGACAGCCGTCTTTTGGCGACAATACCACCAGGCATAAAACTGTGTAAAACTGTGTATGTTCTCTGCCCACAACCCCGGGCTCCCAGCGCTCCCTGCACACTGTTCCGCTCTCACTCCAAGGTCTTGAGGCCCGTCCCCCAGGAGTCCAGACTCTTGGGCGATTGCTCGAGGGGTGTAGAGAGTGCCAGGCTACAGCCGGTCGGTGCAGACTCTGGGGTACGGGAAAGGAGAGAGGACAGTTGGCCGGAGGGGAGCTGCACTGGAGCAGCCGTTCCCTGAGGCATAAAACAGCAGCCCTCTTTTGCTCGCAATACCGCTCACTACCGAATATTCTGAAGCCACACCCCTTGTCTCCCTGGGCAACCAGAGACTGTGAGTATAGGATTTGCCTGAGGCAACTCCAACTTGCAAACTGGGGAAACTCCCAGGGTGGGGCTGACCCAGAGGTCCACTTTACTGAACCTAAGACGCACCTGGCCCTCAGGGGATCGTCAGCCTATAGACAATACAAGAACAAAGACAAGCTGATTTGGAACTCAATTCAGCTTCTCTTCTGCAGGGGAACCACAAAGTTGTTCTGTTCTGTTCTGTTAGTAACATTAATCAGGGGCGAGAATGGACCCGAGTGAAAACCCCCCTACTTTCATCAACTGCCCGAGGTTGTCAGGCCTCACCTCCTCCTGCTAGAGAGAGGCAGAGTGCAGCAGCCTGGAAGACTTCCTTGTGATTCAGGCAGGTGCAAACTCCTGGAGTACCGGTTCACTACAGGCAACTGGGTCAGCCAACTGCAGGGCTATCAGTGACTGGGTGTGACAGTGGTGCAAGGTGGGGAAGGAGGCATCAACCTTCCCAGACTGATCTATTGGCTGGGTGGCTCCTCATGACTCCACGCAGCACTGAAGCAAGCCACACCAGAGTAGTCACCAGACCCCTGTGATCCAGTTCCCAGAGACCTCTGAAACTCTCTCACCCAAGACAGGTACAGACTGAGACAATTGATTTGGACCTTTTGAACTGAACTAATCGCCTGAAGACAAATCAGTTGGTGCCCTGGGTGCACCGTGGTAGAAAGGTTTGATTTTTCTTTTCTAATTGTTTGCTGGTGGGGGGCAGGGTGAATTAATTGCTGATATTTATCCACAGCTGAGACTTCAATCCAGAGTATCTGTTCCACTAGGGTGGAACAGAAGCCAACTGATAACAAGACAGAACCACTTAGCCCCACCACACCAGACAGATCTCCAGTTTCTCAGGCCACAACACTGTAAAGGCCCTTCACAAAGCCACAGGGGAAAAAATCAAAGGGGGTAAAACAACCATGGGGCTGAATCAGCAGAAAAAATCTGGTAACATGAATAACCAGAATAGATCAACCCCCGCAAGGAAAGATATGGCAGATGCAATTGAAGATCCCATTCATAAACAACTGGCTGAGATGTCATAAATCGAATTCAGAATTTGGATTGCAGACAAGATTAACAAAGTGGAATTAGGAATTCGAGGAGAAATTCAAAAGTTGTCTCAAGAATTTAACGAATTTAAAGACAAAACCACCAAAGACTTAGACACACTGAAGAAAGAATTTGCAGCCCTCAAAGATATGAAAAATACAGTAGAATCCCTCAGCAACAGAATGGAGCAAGCAGAGTAGGGTGCCGGTCCCATATGCCGGAGGTGGCGGTTTCAAACCTAGCCCAGGCCAAAAACCAAAAAAAAAAAAAAAAAAAAAAAAAGAAAGGATTTCTGACATTGAAGATAAAGCCTTTGAATGCTGCCAAACTATCAAAGAGGAAGAGAAATGGAGAGCAAAAATGTATCATTCTCTCAGAGAACTCTGGGATAATTCGAAGAAGCCAGATATCGAAATCATTGGAATTCCTGAAACAGATGAAGTGGCCTCACTGGGCACAGAGGCCCTTCTGCATGAAATTATGAAAGACAAATTTCCAGACAGGCCTAGAGATTCTGACATTCAGACAGCAGACAGCTTCAGAACCCCAGCACGACTCAACCCCAATAAGACATCCCCCAGGCATATCATAATTAACTTCACTAAAGTTAATATGAAGGAGAAAATTCTCAAAGCTGCCAGGAGAAAGAAAACCATTACCTTCAAAGGGAAGAATATTAGAATGACTTCAGATCTCTCTGCTGAAACTTTTAAAGACAGAAGAGGGTGGTCACCGACTTTTAATCTCCTAAAGCAAAATAACTTTCAACCCCGGATCTTGTATCCAGCTAAACTGAGTTTTATTTATGATGCAGAAATTAAATACTTTAATGACATTCATATGTTGAAGAAATTTGCCATAACCAAACAGGCTCTTCAGGATATTCTCAGACCTATACTCCATAATGACCAACCCAATCCTATACCACAAAAGTAAACTCACTCAAAAACTTCAGATCAAACTCCAATTTCCACAGTGGCAAAAGGATTAAAAATGCCCACTGGACTTTTGAAAAACTCGATACCCAAAATTTCACCAGACTTATCAACATTCTCCATTAATGTGAATGGCGTAAACTGTCCTCTAAAGAGGCATAGGTTAGCTGACTGGATACAAAAACTCAAGCCAGATATCTGTTGCATACAAGAGTAACATCTTTTTTTTTTTTTTTTTGGTTGGGGATTCATCAAGGGTACAATAAGCCAGTTACACTGATTGCAATTGTTAGGTAAAGTCCCTCTTGCAATCATATCTTGCCCCCATAAAGTGTAACACACACTAAGGCCCCACCCGCCTCCCTCCATCCCTCTTTCTGCTTCCCCCCCCATAACCTTAATTGTCATTAATTGTCCTCATATCAAGATTGAGTACATAGGATTCATGCTTCTCCATTCTTGTGATGCTTTACTAAGAATAATGTCTTCCACGTCCATCCAGGTTAATACGAAGGATGTAAAGTCTCCATTTTTTTTAATGGCTGAATAGTATTCCATGGTATACATATACCACAGCTTGTTAATCCATTCCTGGGTTGGTGGGCATTTAGGCTGTTTCCACATTTTGGCGATTGTAAATTGAGCTGCAATAAACAGTCTAGTACAAGTGTCCTTATGATAAAAGGATTTTTTTCCTTCTGGGTAGATGCCCAGTAATGGGATTGCAGGATCGAATGGGAGGTCTAGGTTGAGTGCTTTGAGGTTTCTCCATACTTCCTTCCAGAAAGGTTGTACTAGTTTGCAGTCCCACCAGCAGTGTAAAAGTGTTCCCTTCTCTCCACATCCACGCCAGCATCTGCAGTTTTGAGATTTTGTGATGTGGGCCATTCTCACTGGGGTTAGATGATATCTCAGGGATGTTTTGATTTGCATTTCTCTAATATATAAAGATAATGAACATTTTTTCATGTGTTTGTTAGCCATTCGTCTGTCGTCTTTAGAGAAAGTTCTATTCATGTCTCTTGCCCATTGATATAAGGGATTGTTGCCTTTTTTCATGTGGATTAATTTGAGTTCTCTATAGATCCTGGTTATCAAGCTTCTGTCTGATTGAAAATATGCAAATATCCTTTCCCATTGTGTGGGTTGTCTCTTTGCTTTGGTTATTGTGTCCTTAGCTGTACAGAAGCTTTTCAGTTTAATGAAGTCCCATTTGTTTATTTTTGTTGTTGTTGCAATTGCCGTGGCAGTCTTCTTCATGAAGTCTTTCCCCAGGCCAATATCTTCCAGTGTTTTTCCTATGCTTTCTTTGAGGATTTTTATTGTTTCATGCCTTAAGTTTAAATCCTTTATCCATCTTGAATCAATTTTTGTGAGTGGGGAAAGGTGTGGGTCCAGTTTCAGTCTTTTACATGTAGACATCCAATTCTCCCAACACCATTTATTGAACAGGGAGTCTTTCCCCCAAAGTAAGTTCTTGTTTGGTTTATCGAAGATTAGGTGGTTGTAAGATGTTAGTTTCATTTCTTGGTGTTCAACTCGATTCCAAGTGTCTATGTCTCTGTTTTGGTGCCAGTACCATGCTGTCTTGAGCACTATGGCTTTGTAGTACAGACTAAAATCTGGTATGCTGATGCCCCCAGCTTTATTTTTGTTACTAAGAACTGCCTTAGCTATATGGGGTTTTTTCCGGTTCCATACAAAACGCAGAATCATTTTTTCCAAATCTTGAAAGTACGATATAGGTACTTTGATTGGAATGGCATTGAATAGGTAGATTGCTTTGGGAAGTATAGACATTTTAACAATGTTGATTCTTCCCATCCAAGAGCATGGTATGTTCTTCCATTTGTTAATATCCTCTGCTATTTCCTTTCTGAGGAGTTCATAGTTTTCTTTATAGAGGTACTTCACCTCCTTCGTTAGATATATTCCTAGGTATTTCATTTTCTTTGAAACTATGGTGAAGGGAGTTGTGTCCTTAATTAGCTTCTCATCTTGACTGTTATTGGTGTATACAAAGGCTACTGACTTGTGGACATTGATTTTATATCCTGAAACATTACTGTATTTTTTGATGACTTCTAGGAGTCTTGTGGTTGAGTCTTTGGGGTTCTAGTATAAGATCATGTCATCAGCAAAGAGGGAGAGTTTGACCTCCTCTGCTCCCATTTGGATTCCCTTTATTTCCTTGTCTTGCCTAATTGTATTGGCTAGAACTTCCAGCACTATGTTGAATAGTAAAGGTGACAGAGGACAACTTTGTCTAGTTCCAGTTCTAAGAGGAAAAGCTTTCAGTTTTATTCCATTCAGTAAAATATTGGCTGTGAGTTTGTCATAGATAGCTTCAATCAGTTTTAGAAATGTGCCACCTATGCCTATACTCTTCAGTGTTCTAATTAGAAAAGGATGCTGGATTTTATCAAATGCTTTTTCTGCATCTATTGAGAGGATCATGTGATCTTTATTTTTGCCTCTGTTAATATGCTGGATAACTTTTATGGACTTGCGTATGTTAAACCAGGCTTGCATCCCTGGGATGAAGCCTACTTGATCATGATGAATGACTTTTTTGATGATAAGCTGTAATCTATTGGCTAGGATTTTGTTGAGAATTTTTCCATCTATATTCATGAGTGATATTGGTCTGAAATTCCCCTTTTTGTTTGGGTCTTTTCCTGGTTTTGGTATCAGGGTGATGTTTGCTTCATAGAATGTGTTGGGGAAGATTCCTTCTTCCTCAGTTTTTTGGAATAATTTCTGCAGTACAGGAATAAGCTCTTCCTTGAAGATTTGATAGAATTCTGGAGTGAAGCCATCTGGACCAGGGCATTTTTTAGTTGGAAGCTTTTTTATTGTTTCTTTGATCTCAGTGCTTGAAATTGGTCTCTTCAGGAGGTCTATTTCTTCCTGGCTAAGTCTAGGGAGTGGGTGTGATTCCAAATATTGATCCATTTCCTTCACATTGTCAAATTTCTGGGCATAGAGTTTCTGGTAGTATTCAGAGATGATCTCTTGTATCTCTGTGGGATCAGTTGTTATTTCCCCTTTATCATTTCTGATTGAGGTTACTAGAGATTTTACTTTTCTATTCCTCGTTAGTCTGGCCAATGGTTTATCTATTTTATTTATTTTTTCAAAAAACCAACTCCTTGTTTCGTTAATTTTCTGAATGATTCTTTTGTTTTCAATTTCATTGATCTCTGATTTGATTTTGGATATTTCTTTTCTTCTACTGAGTTTAGGCTTAGATTGTTCTTCTTTTTCCAATTCCATAAGATCTCTTGTGAGATTGTTGATGTGCTCTCTTTCTGTTTTTCGAATGTAGGCATCTAAAGCGATGAATTTTCCTCTCAAAACTGCTTTTGCAGTATCCCACAGGTTTTGGTAGCTTGTGTCTTCATTGTTGTTATTCTCAAAGAAGTTAATGATTTCCTGTTTTATTTCTTCCTGCACCCATCTGTTATTCAACAGAAGATTGTTTAATTTCCATACCTTTGGGTGGGGTCGAGCATTTTTGTTAGAGTTGAGTTCCACCTTTAATGTCTTATGGTCTGAAAAGATACAAGGGAAAATTTCAATTCTTTTGATTCTGTTGATACTTGTTTTGTGTCCCAGGATATGATCAATTTTGGAGAATGTTCCATGGGGTGATGAGAAGAATGTATATTCTTTATCTTTGGGGTGGAGTGTTCTATATGCGTCTATCAAGCACAGTTGTTCTAGGGTCTCATTTAAATCTCTTATATCTTTGTTTAATTTCTGTTTAGAGGATCTGTCCAGCTCTGTAAGAGGAGTGCTAAAGTCCCCTGTTATTATGGTATGGAAAGATATCATATTGCTCAGACTGAGTAAGGTCTGTTTGAAGAATCTGGGAGCATTTAAATTGGGTGCATAAATATTTAGAATTGAAATGTCTTCTTGTTGTATTTTTCCCTTGACCAATATAAAGTGACCATCTTTGTCTTTTTTGACTTTAGTTGCTTTAAATCCACATGTATCTGAAAATAAGATTGCAACTCCTCTTTTCTTCTGAATTCCATTTGCCTGAAAAATTGTCTTCCAACCCTTGACTCGGAGCTTTAATTTATCTTTTGAAGCCAGGTGTGTTTCTTGCAGACAGGAAATGGATGGCTTGTGTTTTTTAATCCAGTCAGCAAATCTATGTCTCTTCAGTGGGGAATTCAAGCCATTAACATTTATGGAGATAATTGATAAGTGTGGTAGTATTCTATTTGTCTTATTTGGTGAAAGTCCATTGCTTAGTTTTATCTTTTGCATCAGTGTGGAGGTTAGGTTCTGTCCTTTGATTTCTGAGTTCTTACTTTGCTGCTGATCCATTGTGGTGGTCAGTGAGCAGAACAGGTTGAAGTATTTCCTGTAGAGCTGGTCTTGTTGTGGCGAATTTCCTCAATGTTTGTATATCCGTAAATGATTTGATTTCTCCGTCAATTTTGAAGCTTAGCTTAGCAGGGTACAGAATTCTGGGCTGGAAATTGTTCTGTTTAAGTAGATTAAAGGTAGATGACCATTGTCTTCTTGCTTGGAAAGTTTCATTAGAGAAGTCTACGGTCACTCTGATGGATTTGCCCCTGTAGGTCAACTGGCGCTTACTCCTGGCAGCTTGCAGAATTTTTTCTTTTGTCTTGACTTTGGACAGGTTCGTCACAATGTGTCTGGGAGAAGCTCGGTTAGAGTTGAGGCGACCTGGGGTCCGATATCCCTCCGAAAGCAGTGTGTCAGAATCTTTGGTGATGTTTGGGAAATTTTCTTTTATAATATTCTCTAGTATGGCTTCTATTCCTCTGGGGCATTCTTCTTCCCCTTCTGGAATTCCTATAACTTGTATGTTGGAACGCTTCATAAAGTCCCATAATTCTGACAGTGAATATTCTGCTTTCTCTCTCTTCTTTTCTGCCTCATTTACTATCTGAGTTATCTCAAAAACTTTGTCTTCTACCTCTGAAATTCTTTCTTCTGCATGGTCTAACCCGTTGCTGATACTTTCCATTTCATCTTTAAGTTCCCTGATTGACTGTTTCATTTCCTTCAGCTCTGCTATATCCTTTTTATATTCTTCATATCGTTCATCTCTGATTTGATTCTGTTTTTGGATTTCCTTTTGGTTATTTTCCACTTTATTAGCAGTTTCCTTCATTGCTTCCATCATTTCTTTCATTGTTTTCAACATGTGTATTCTAAATTCCCTTTCTGTCATTCCTAACATTTCTGTATAGGTGGAATCCTCTGCAGTAGGTACCTCATGGTCCCTTGGCGGGGTTGTTCTGGACTGGTTCTTCATGTTGCCTGGAGTTTTCTGCTGATTCTTCTTCATGAGTGATTTCTTTTATCTGTTTCCTTGCCCTAATTTTCCTTTCACTTCCTCTTGCTCTTTAAGTTCTTGTGCCTGTGGACTAAGGATTACAGGACTAGAAGGGTGAGAAGGTTGAGGAGCAAAAACGGGATGAAAGAAAGGAGGACCGAGTGATAAGAAAAAAAAGAAAGATAGAGAAAGGAGAGGGGGTGGGGATAAGGAATATTGACAAAAAGAAGAGAGGCACAGAAAGAGGGATACAGGGCAATATAGGTGTACTGTAGGGTACTTTGACACAACCTTGAAAAACCCCACCTTCTGGGGCTGCCCAGTTGGGTGGTTTCCTTGAGGTCAGCAGCTCTTTGCTAACCTGATCAGACACAGCACCCAACTCCACCAAGTAGAGAGGAAAGACAAAAATGCTATAAATCAAACCAAAACAAGCAAACAGAAAACTTTATGGGGATAAAATTTGGTGAAAAACCAAATGATAGCGGTAGAAACACTAGCAAAAATGAAGTTGTAGTTATTAAAAAAGGCAGCAATGGAAAATTATAATTAAACTAGAAAAATTGAGAAAGAAAAAGGGATCTGTATGTAAAAGATTGAAATTAAAAAACAAAAGAACATCAACAACATCAAAATAAACAAACAAAAAAAAAACAACCAAACAAAAAAAAAAAAAAGAAAAAAATACACAACCAAAAAGAAAGTAGTTTGTATATGTTATTGAATATTGTCTGGGCAACACGTGGTGTTCTGGGTTATGAGATGTTAGTCACAGTTCTGATACGACTGGAGGCTTCTGATTTCTCTAACCCCAGCAGGTAGACACCCTAAATCTCTCTTCAGCCCACTTAAAAGGCACCTTGAACTTGTAAACTTGCTGAGCAGAAGCTTTCCCAGCTTTCTCGCTGCAATCACTGCTGAAGTGGCTATCCACTTACCCAGTGTGCCAAAACCGGTCTCACTCTGCCCCTGAGGGTTAGGGCTGCAAGGCGGCTCAGACCCCACCCTTAGGCTACTTGTTTGCTGGGTTACCAGCTCCCACCCGTTTCTAGCTCTGCGACCCTGAGGGCGGAGCTTGGGGGGCAGATCACTGACAATGGTTCCGCGTGACCCACCGCCAAACACTATTAGCTCCGTCTGGCTCAGCGGCTCAGACTGGGGCCCTAGACAAAGGCCAAAGTTCTCCGCACTCCCGCTCAGGCCTTCCCCAAGGCAGTTCAACTCAGTGCCAAGTCCAAGGACATCAAAACAGTTCACAGGTAAGGCCTTTCTGGTTTGCAGTCTCATTGCTACTGAACTTACAGTTGTGGGTGGGGTTAGATGGATTGAACACACGCGACCACTTGCCGGTTTTCCACTGTTTTAGTCCTCCTCTTGGGGTCCAGAAGTCTCTCGCTGACTCCCTGTATCCTCATAGGAGTGATGATAGGCAGTTACCACCAGCCAGAGATGCCTGGAGTCCTATCTCCCCAGACTCACGGTGCCCAGATGCAAGGAAGCTGTTACTCGGCTGCCATCTTGCTCCGCCTCCCCCAAGAGTAACATCTTAACTTAAAAGACAAATACAGACTCAGGGTGAAAGGATGGTCATCCATATTTCAGGCAAATGGTAATCAGAAAAAAGCAGTTGTTGCAATTTTATTTGTAGATACAATAGGCTTTAAACTATCAAAAGTACGGAAGGACAAGAATGGTCACTTCATATTTGTTAAGGGTAATACTCAATATGATGAGATCTCAATTATTAATATCTATGCACCCAACCAGAATGCACCTCAGTTTATAAGAGAAACTCTAACATACATGAGCAACTTGATTTCCTCCAGCTCCATAATAGTTGGAGACTTCAACACTCCTTTGGCAGTGTTGGATCGATCCTCCAGAAAGAAGCTGAGCAAAGAAATCTTAGATTTTAACCTAACCATCCAACATTTGTATTTAGCAGACATCTATAGAACATTTCATCCCATAAAAACTGAATACACCATTTTTCTCATCAGCCCATGGAAGTTACTCCAAAATTGATGACATCTTATGTCACAAGTCTAACCTCAGTAAATTTAAAGGAATAGAAATTATTCCTTGCATCTTCTCGGACCATCATGGAATAAAACTTGAGCTGAGCAACAACAGGAATCTACATACTCATACAAAAACATGGAATGATATGCTGAATGATAGCTGGGTCAGAGATGTGATTAAGAAAGAAATTGCCAATTTTTTGGAACAAAACAACAACGAAGACACGAACTATCAGAACCTCTGGGACACCGCAAAGGCAATTCTAAGAGGGAAATTTATAGCACTGCAAACCTTCCTCAAGAGAATGGAAAGAGAGGAAGTAAACAACTTAATGGGACATCTCAAGCAACTGGAAAAGGAAGAACATTCCAACCCTAAACCCAGTAGAAGAAAAGAAATAACCAAAATTAGAGCAGAATTAAATGAAACAGAAAACAAAAGAATAATACAACAGATCAATAAATCAAAACGCTGGTTTTTCGAAAAGGTCAATAAAGGAGATAACCTTTAGGCCACCTAATCAGGAAAAAAAGAGTAATCTCTCTAATCTCATCAATTAGAAATGACAATGACAAAATAAAAACAGACTCGTCAGAAATCCAAAAAATCCTTAATGAATATTACAAGAAACCTTATTCCCAGAAATATGAAAATCTGAAGGAAATTTACCAATACTTGGAAGTGCATCACCATCCAAGACTTAGCTAGAATCAAGTGGAAATGTTGAACAGGCCTATATCAAGTCCGGAAATAGCATCAACCATACAAAACCTCCCTGAAAAGAAAAGCCTGGGACCAGATGGTTTCATGTCAGAATTCTACCAAACCTTTAAAGAAGAATTAGTACCTATATTACTCAACCTGTTTCAAAGATAGAAAAAGATCAAAGGTAGAAAAAGAAGGAAGACTACCCAACATGTTCTATGAAGCAAACATCACCCTGATCCCCAAACCAGGAAAAAACTCAAGAATAAAAGAAAATTATAGACCGTTATCACCAATGAATATAGATGCGAAAATATTCAACAAGATCCTAATAAACAGAATCCAGCAACACATCAAACAAATTATACATCATGACCAAGACGGTTTTATCCCAGGGTCTCAAGGTTGGTTCAATATATGTAAATCTATAAATGTAATCCAGAACATAAACAAATTAAAAAACAAAGACAATATGATTCTCTCAATCGATGCAGAAAAAGCTTTTGATAATATCCAGCATCCCTTCATGATCAGAACACTTAAGAAAATTGGTATAGAAGGGACATTTCTTAAACTGATAGAGACCATCTACAGCAAACCACAGCCAATATCATATTGAATGGAGTTAAATTGGAATCATTTCCACTCAGATCAGGAAATAGACAAGGCTGCCCATTGTCTCCATTGCTTTTTAAACATTGTAATGGATGTTTTAGCCACCGCAATTATGGAAGAAAAGGCGATCAAGGGTATCCATATAGGATCAGAAGAGATCAAACTTTTGCTCTTTGCAGATGATATGACTGTATATCTGGAAAACAGTAGGGAGTCTACTACAAAACTCTTAGAAGTGATCAAAGAATACAGCAGCGTCTCAGGTTACAAAATCAACATTCATAAATCGGTAGCCTTTATATATACCAACAATAGTCAAGTTGAAAAAACAGTTAAGGACTCTATCCCATTCACGGTAGTGCCAAAGAAGATGAAATATTTGGGAATTAATCTAACAAAGGACGTGAAAGATCTCTATAAAGAGAACTATGAAACTCTAAGTAAAGAAATAGCTGAAAATATTAACAAATGGAAAAACATACCATGCTCATGGCTGGGAAGAATCAACATTGTTAAAATGTCCATACTACCCAAAGCAATATGTAATTCCAATGCAATCCCTATTAAAGCTCCACTTTCATACTTTAAAGATGTTGAAAAAACAATACTTTGTTTTATATGGAATCAGAAAAAACTCGAATAGCCAAGACATTACTCAGAAATAAAAACAAAGCAGGAGGAATTACGCTACCAGACCTCAGACTATACTACAAATCGATAGTGATCAAAACAGCATGGTATTGGCACAAAAACAGAGAAGTAGATGTCTGGAACAAATAGAGAACCAAGAGATGAATCCAGCTACTTACCGTTATTTAATCTTTGACAAGCCCATTAAAATCATTCAGTGGGGAAAAGATTCCCTATTTAACAAATGGTGCTGGGTGAACTGGCTGGCAACCTGTAGCAGACTGAACCTGGACCCACACCTTACAACATTAACTAAGTTAGACTCTCATTGGATTAAAGATTTAAACTTAAGACATGAAAGTATAAAAATATTGGAGGAGAGTGCAGGGAATACCCTTGAAGGAATCGGTCTCGGCGAGTATTTTATGAGGAGGACTCCCCCGGCAATTGAAGCAGCTTCAAAAATACACTACTGGGATGTGATCAAACTAAAAACTTCTGCACAGCCAAAAAAACAGTAAGTAAAGCAAGTAAACATCCCTCAGAATGGGAGAAGATATTTGCAGGTTATGTCTCCGATACAGGTTTAATAACCAGAATCCACACAGAACTCTAATGCATTAGCAAGAAAAGAACAAGGGATCCCATTGTAGGCTGGGGAAGGGATTTGAAGAGAAACTTCTCTGAAGAAGACAGGCGCATGGCCTTCAGACATATGGAAAAATGCTCATCATCTTTAATCATTAGAGAAATGCAAATCAAAACTACTTTGAGGTACTATCTAACTCCAGTGAGACTAGCCTATATCACAAAATTCCAAGACCAGAGTCGTTGGTGCGGATGTGGAGAAAAGGGAACACTTTTCCACTGCTGGTGGGAATGCAAATTAATACATTCCTTTTGGAAAGAGATATGAAGAACACTTAGAGATTTAAAAATAGATCTGCCATTCAATCCTGTAATCGCTCTACTGGGCATATACCCAGAAGACCAAAAATCACATCACAACAAAGATATTTGCACCAGAATGTTCATTGCAGCCCTATTTATAATTGCTAAGTGATGGAAAAAGCCCAAGTGCCCATCATTCCATGAATGTATTAATAAATTGTGGTATATGTGCACCATGGAATATTATGCAGCCTTAAGGCAAGATGGAGTCTTTACCTCTTTCATATTTACATTAACGGAGCTGGAACATATTCTTAGTAAAGTATCTCAAGAATGGAAGAAAAAGTACCCAATGTACTCAGCCCTACTATGAAGCTAATTTGGGGGTTTCACATGAAAGCTATAACCCAGTTACAACCTAAGAATAGGGGGGAGGGGGAAAGGAATGGGAGGGAGGGGGGATGTGGGTAGATGGAAGGGGATTGGTGGGATTACACCAGCGGTGCATCTTCCAAGGGTGTTTGTGAAACTTGGTAAATGTGGAATGTAAGTGTCTTGGCACAGTAATTGAGAGAATGCCAGGCAGGTTATGTTAACCAGTGTGATGGAAGTGTGTCAAACGTTCTGTGAAGCTAGTGAATGATGCCCCATGATCATATCAATGTACATAGCTATGATTTAATAATAATAAAAAAAAGAAGTGAGTTGGGATTGTGCATGTGAATGTTTTGAGAATGAATGAGATGGATAACAGTAGGTGGAGTTTCGCACCCCCACCCCACCATTCATGGGGTGAAATGAATGTGTGAGTGTGTCCTTTTTCCCTGCTCCAACTTTGCCCCCTGGCTATTCTGAGAGCAACTGGAAGTTCCAGGTTTTCTGCTTTCTGTCTTTGGTGGTGGCCACATGGCCATGTGGGACTTGGGGGAAAATGAAAAGACATTAGAAAGCATGTTGTTGTAGTTTTATTACTGGAATTTCTTCAGTGAGTGTTTGGTCTCAGGAATTTGAGAACTGAGCCCACGGGCCACAGATTAGTGATAAAATGGCATTTTGTTGAACTGAGGGGCACACAGAGAGAAATTGGAGAGAGAAAAATGATTCAAAGAGAAAAGAGGCTGTGGTCCACCTGTATTTAGATCCCAGCCTTGTCTGTATTGTCAACTCATAAAATGAGATGTAACTGTTTTACTAAATTGATCTGTTAATTGGGACTAAGAGACTGGCCAAAGAGTATAGAATTATATGTAGTAGTTATATTTACTCTGAAGCCTTAAGACTCCACAAAGGTCGCCTGTTGGCTACACTGGAAAACTTGAATGTTACCTAGAATTTCCCAGTAAATGGTGTAACTATAACACTGCATCCTACTCTGCTGAGTCTGCTGCCAGCACAAGCCAAGTGGCCCACTCGTTGAGACTTAAAAGATGCCTTTTTCAGTTTAAGGCTGGCTCTGGGAAGCCAGAGGCTGTTTGCTTTCCAGTGGGAGAGACCAGACATGGAAACAGTACATGTGGACCAGGTTGCCACAGGCGTTCAAAACACCCATAATTTTTGGAGAAGGGCTGGCTTGTGACCTCCAGAAATTCCCGGCTGAGGAATTAGAATGTGTGCTGTTCCAACATGTTGATGACCTCCTTTCAGGACCCTACCCAGGAGGGCTGTGCCCGAGGCATGGACTGTCTTTTATAACATCTAGAGGTACATGGCTATAAAGTATCCAAACGGAAGACCCATATTTGCCAGCAGCAAGTACGTTTTCTAAGATTTACTATCCAGCATGGGTAGAGGTATTTAGGCGTGTTCTCCAAACATCTTTCCAAAAGGAATGTATTAATTTGCATTCCCACCAGCAGTGTAGATGTGTTCCCTTTTCTCTACATCCACGCCAACATCTCTGGTCTTGGGATTTTGTGTTATGGGCTAATCTTACTGGAGTTAGATGATATCTCAAGGTAGTTTTGATTTGCATTTCTCTGATGATTAAGGATTGATCAGCATTTTTTCGTATGTCTGAAGGCCATGCACCTGTCTTCGTCAGAGAAGTTTCTCTTCAAGTCCATTGTCCAGCCTGCGATGGGAGCACTTGTTCTTTTCTTGCTTATATGTTTGAGTTCTCTGTGGATTCTGGTTACTAAACCTTTGTTGGAGACATAACCTGCAAATATCTCCTCCCATTCTGAGGGCTGTTTGCTTGCTTTACTTACTGTGTTCTTGGCTGTGCAGAAGCTTTTTAGTTTGATCAGGTCCAAGTAGTGTATTTTTGAAGCTGCTTCAATTGCCTGGGGGGCTCCTCCTCATAAAATACTTGCCCAGACCGATTTCTTCAAGGGTTTTCCCTGCACTGTCTTCTAGTATTTTTATAGTTTCATGTCTTAAGTTTAAATCTTTATCCAGTGACAGTCTATCTTAGTTAATGGTGAAAGGCATGGGTCCAGTTTCAGTCTTCTACAGGTTGCCAGCCAGCTCACCCAGCACCATTTGTTAAATAGGGAATCCTTTCCCCACTGAATGTTTTTAATTGGCTTGTCAAAGATCAAATAATGGTAAGTAGCTGGATTCATCTCTTGGTTCTCTATTCTGTTCCAGACATGTACTTCTCTGTTTTTGTGCCAATACCATGCTGTTTTGATCACTATCAATTTATAGTATGGTCTGAGGTCTGGTAGCGTGATTTGTCCCCTGCTTTGTTTTTCTTTCTGATAATGTCTTGGCTATTCAAGTTTTTTTCTGATTCTATATAAAATGAAGTATTTTTTTCAAGATCTTTAAAGCATGACAGTGGAGCTTTAATAGGGATTGCATTAAAATTGTATATTGCTTTGGGTAGTATGGACATTTTAACAATGTTGATTCTTCCCAGCCATAAGCATGACATGTTTTTCCATTTGTTAACATTTTCAGCTATTTTTTTACTTAGAGTTTCATAGTTATCTTTATAGAGATCTTTCACGTCCTTTGTTAGATAAACCTCCAAATATTTCATCTTCTTTGGCACTATTGTGAATGGAATAGAGTCCTTAACTGTTTTTTTCAGCTTGACTATTGTTGGTTTATATAAAGGTTACCAATTTATGAATGTTGATTTTGTAATCTCAGATGATTCTGTATTCCTTGATCACTTGTAAGAGTTTTGTAGTAGGCTCCCTAGTGTTTTCCAGATATAAATCATATCACCTGTGAAGAGCAAAAGTTTGATCTCTTCTGACCCTATATGGATACCCTTGATTGACGTTTCTTCTCTAATTGCGATTGCTAAAACTTCCTTTACAATGGTAAAGAGCAGTGGAGACAATGGGCAGCCTTGTCTCGTTCCTGATCTGAGTGGAAATGATTTCAATTTAACTCCATTTAATACTATACTGGCTGTGGGTTTGCTGTAGATGGCCTCTATCAGTTTAATAAATGTTTCTTCTATACCAATTTTCTTATGTGTTTTGATCATGAAGGTCATTGTTTTTTAATTTGTTCATGTTCTGAATTATACTTTTAGATTTATTTATATTTTACCAGCCTTGAGACCCTGGGATAAAACCGACTTGGTCATTATGTATATTTTATTTTATGTGTTGCTGGATTCTGTTTGTTAGGATCTTGTTGAATATTTTTGCATCTATATTCATTAGTGATATTGGTGTATAATTTTCTTTTCTTGTGGGGTCTTTTCCTGGTTTGGGGATCAGGGTGATGTTTGCTTCATAGAATGTGTTGGGTAGTCTTCCTTCTTTTTCTACATTGTGGAACTGGTTGAGTAATATAGGTACTATTTCCGCTTTAAAGATTTTGTAGAATTTTGACATGAAGCCATCTGGTCCTGGGCTTTTCTTTTTAGGGAGATTTCATGTGGTTGATGCTATTTCAGAACTTGATATTGGCCTGTTCAACATTTCCATTTGATTCTGGCTAAGTCTTGGAAGGTGACGTGCTTTCAAGTCTTGGTCAATTTCCTTCAGATTTTTGTATTTCTGAGTATAAAGTTTCTTGTGATATTCATTAAGGATTTTTTTAATTTCCGAGGAGTCTGTTGTTATTTTGTCTTTGTCATTTCTGGTTGATGAGATTAGAGATTTCACTCTTGTTTTTACTGCTTAGTTTAGCCAAAGGTTTATCTATTTTATTGATCTTTTCCAAAAACTAACTCTTTGATTTATTGTTCTGTTGTATAATTCTTTTGTTTTCAATTTCATTTAATTCTGCTCTAATTTTGGTTATTTCTTTTCTTCTACTGGGTTTGGGGTTAGAATGTTCTTCCAGTTCCTTGAATTGTCCCATTAAGTTGTTAACTTCCTCTCTTTCCGTTCTCTTGAGGAAGGCTTGCAGTGCTATAAATTTACCTCTAAGGACTGCCTTTGTGGTATCCCAGAGGTTCTGATAATTCGTGCCTTCATTGTCATTTTGTTCCAAAAAAGTTGGTGATTTCCTTCTTGATCTCATCTCTGATCCAGCTATCATTCAGTATAAGGTTATTTAACTTCCATGTTTTTGTATGAGTATGGGGGATTCCTGTTGTTACTGAGTTCAACTTTTATTCCATGGTGGTCTGAGAAGATGCAAGGAATAATTTCTATTCCTTTAAATTTACTGAGGTTAGGCTTGTGATCTATGATGTGATCGATTTTGGAGTATGTTCCGTGGGCTGATGAGAAGTATGTGTATTCAGTTTTGTTGGGATGAAATGTTCTGTAGATGTCTGCTAAATCCAAATGTTGGATGGTTAGGTTTAAATCTAAAATTTCTTTGCTCAGCTTCTATTGGAGGATCTATCCAACACTGTCAAAGGAGTGTTGAAATCTCCAACTATTATGGAAGTAGAGGAAATCAAGTTGCTCATGTCTGTTAGAGCTTCTCTTATAAATTGAGGCACATTCTGGTTGGGTGCATAAATATTAATAATTGAAATCTCATCATATTGAGTATTACCCTTAACAAATATGAAGTGACCATTCTTATCCTTCCTTACTTTTGTTGGTTTAAAGCCTATTGTGTCTGCAAATTGAATTGCAACACCTGCTTTTTTCTGATTACCACTTGCCTGAAATATGGAAGACCAACCTTTCACCCTGAGTCTATATTTATCTTTTAAGGTAAGATGTGACTCTTGTATGCAGCAAATATCTGGCCTGAGTTTTTGTATCCAGTCAGCTAACCTGTGCTTCTTTAGAGGACAGTTGAAACCATTCACATTAATGGAGTATATTGATAAGTCTGGTAAAATTTTGGGGATCAAGTTTTTCGAAAGTCCAGTGGACATTTTTAATCCTTTCACCACTGTGGAAGTTGGAGTTTGATCAAAAGTTTCTGAGTGAGTTTACTTTTGTGGTGGAGGATTGGACTGATCAGTATAGAGGATAGTTCTGAGAATATCCTGAACAGCTTGTTTGGTTATGGCAAATTTCTTCAACATATGAATGTCATTAAACTATTTGATTGATCCATCCTAAATGAAACTCAGTATGGCTGAATATAGGATCCGGGGTTGAAAGTTATTTTGCTTTAGGAGATTAAAAGTCAATGACTACCCTCTTGTGGCTTGAAAAGTTCCAGCAGAGAGTCTGCAGTCATTCTAATATTCTTCCCTTTGTAGGTAATGGATTTCTTACGTATGGCTGCTTTCAGAATTTTCTCCTTCATTTTAACTTTAGTGAAGTTAATTATGATATGCCTGGGGGATGTCTTATTCATATTGAGTCGTGCTGGGTTCTGAAACTGTCTGCTATCTGAATTTCAGAATCTCTTGGCATGTCTGGAAAATTCTCTTTCATAATTTCATGGAGTAGGGCCTCTGTGCCTTGTGAGGCCACTTCATCACTTTCAGATATTCCAATCAGGTGGATATTATCCTTCTTCGAGTTATGCTCTCCATTTCTCTTCCTCTTTGAATGTTTGGGAGTATTCAAAAGCTCTGTCTTCAATGTCAGAAATCCTTTCTTCTGCTTGTTGCGCTCTGTTACTGAGGGATTCTACTGTATTTTTCAGATCTTTGAGGTCTGCAAATTCTTGCTTCAGTGTGTCAAAATCTTTGCTGGTTTTGTCTTTAAATTCATTAAATTCTTGAGAGAATTTTTGAATTGCTCCTCGAATTTCTAATTCCAGATTTTCCTCCATTTTATTAATCTTGTTTGCAATCCAAATTCTGAATTTGATTTCTGACATCTTGGCCAGCTGTTTATGAATGGGATCTTCATTTTTATTTTATTTCATTTTATTTTATTTTATTTTATTACATCATAGCTGTGTACATTGGTATGATCATAGGGCACCATACACTTGGTTCATAGACTGTTTGACACATTTTCATCACACCAGTTAACATAGCTTTCCTGGCATTTTCTTAGTTATTTTGCTAAGACCTTTGCATTCCACATTTACTAAGATCCAGACTATACTTTCAGGAATGGGATCTTCAGTTACATCTGCCATATCTTTCCTTAGGGGGGTTTATTTATTCTGGTTGTTCATGTTACCAGAGTTTTTTTGCTGATTCTGCCCTATGATTATTTTACACTGTTTGACTTTTCCCCTGGAGCCTTGTCGAGGACCTATACAGTGCTACGGCATGAGAAACTGGGGACCTGTTTGGTGTGGTATGGCTAAGTGGTTCTGTGTGTTTTTTTGCTGGTCTCTGTCTGACCCTAGTGAAACAGTTACTCTGGGTTGAAGTCTCAGCTGTGGAGAAATACCAGCAATTAAGTTACCCTGCCCACCACCGGCAACAATTGGAAAAGGAAGATCAAACCTTCCTACAACCACACACCCAGGGCACCACTTGAATAGTCCTTGGATGATTGGCTCAGTTCAAAAGGTCCAAATCAGTTGTCTCATTCAGCACCTGTCTCAGGTGGGAGAGTTTAAAAGGTCTCTGGCAATTGGATCGCAGGGGTCTGTTGACAACTCAAATATTACTTGCTCTGGTGCTCCGTGAAGTCAGGAGGACCCACCCAGCAAATAGATTAGTCTGGGAAGGTTGATGTCTCCTTCCCCACCTTGCACCTCTGTCACACCCAGTCACTGATAGCACCTCAGGACTGTGAACCAGTTGCCTCCAGTGAGCAGATACTCAAGGGGTTTTCACCTGTTTGAATCACCAGGAAATCTATTTCTGCTCAGCCAGGCCACTGCTCTCTGCCTCTATCTAGCAGAGAGAGATGAGGCCTAACAACCTCGGGTGCTTAATGGAGTCTGGGGGGTTTTCACTCAGTTCCAGCCCCGTCCCTGATTAATGTTACTGACAGAACAGAACAGAATAACTTAGCGGGAATTTGTTTCTGACCCTGCTAAATTCCCCTGCAGCAAAGAAGCTGTTTTGAGTTCCCAGAACCTGTGCCTCAGGCCCTGTCTTTGCTCTTGCAGGTTTGTATTCGCAGCACAGTTAGGTGTCAGTTCTAGCCTCTTGCCTTCCTTTGTCTATAGGCTGACATTTCCCTGAGGGCTGGGTGCATCTTAGGCTTAGTAAAGTGGTCCTCTGGGTCAGCCTCGCCCTGGGAATTTCCCACCTCAGTGCGTGCATTTTCTAGTCCCCGAGCTCCACCCAGGCCTTTACCCACCTCAGGCAAACCCTTTACTCATGGGGCCTGCGTTTTAGTCTCAGTTCTGTTCCACAGTGGTTGCCACCTGAGAAGATGCCTGGCCTTCTCTGGTTGCCCAGGGAAACAGGGGGTGTGGCTTCGTAATATCTGGGGTGAGCCTATTGTTGCCAAAAACGGCTGTTGCTCCGCGCCTTGGGGCACCGCTGCTCTGGCATGGTTCCCTCTCAGCAGACTGTCCTATCCTCACTCCTGTGCTGCAGAATCAGAATTGACCAGCTGCAGTCTAGGCCCTGTCCACACCCCCCGAGAAATCACCCAAGAATCTGGACTCCTGGGGGACAGGCCTCCCCACCTCAGAGTTAGAGTGGAGGGGAGTGCTGGGAGCTCAGAATTGCAGGTAGAGAATATATACAGTTTTATATAGTTTTATGCCTGGCAGGAGAACACTGTGGCACCCTAGTAGGGGAGGTAGGTCTAGATTTTAGAAGTTCTCTCCCATGGAATGTAGTGGGAGGACCTTTGAACTCTGCTTGTTTGTTTGTGGGGCACTCAGAGCCGTTCTCATGGGGGAGGGGACTTCAGTCTGCTTGGTGATGGATTTTATACCTTTTGTTTGTATCCTTGGGGTTGTAGCTTGCCTCAGCGGGGTTGATGTGTGTTCTTCAACCTTCTCTCTTGGTGCAGCTAAAATCCACCAGGTTACTTGCTAAATTTCTGTCCTTTAACTCTCCTTCTGGATGGGAGCCTCTGTGGAACGCTGGCTTCAGTCAGCCGTCTTGTCTCTGCCCCTCATGAATGGAGTTTTTTAAAGCTTTTTTCCTTCTTCTACTTTCATCTACTTTCTTTCCCCATTTTGAAGTAGTATTTCTTGCAAAGATGTACTTTAAGATAGGTTATGTTTTCTGCCATTTTTTTATATGGGACCCAAAGAAGTCACATGCCAGATTGGCAATAGGTACAGGCTTAGAAACCTGAGAGTTACACCTCTGCTGTTTTTAGCTGTGTGACTTAGATTGAAGACCCTTTAGTACTCTGAGCCTCAGTTTCCACAAACATAAAGCAAAGTGGAGATTTTAAATGTAGCAACTTATCTACTTGCAACAAGGCATGTTTCTGTCTGGTTCATGGTCAGTATTCAATACATGGTAATTATATCAAATTAATCATAAAAAATACCGTGTTCTGGGACCTAGAACCAGGGAGCATAGAGCCAGAGGAAGCTGGTTTTTATGTAAGATTTTAAGACAAGAATGGCAAAAATGGATCATAGTATCTTCTAGTTTAGTGTCTCAGGATCTTCCCCAAAAGAAAATTTTCCAAAGTACAATGGAAATTATTAGTGCTAGAGCTCTTGGACATAGGTGTAAGGTTAGAAGTAAGTTTAGAGTTAGCCCAAAGGGAAGGTAAAAAGCAAGAGGAGCACAGAAGTTATTGATTAAGGATAGAGTTAGGAGTTAATATTTAGAGTTTGCAGAAATGCAAGATCCAGAGGCAATGTTAGAATTTAGAGAAAAATGTTAGGGTTAGAATTATAAAGTTAAGAGCAAAGGAAGTATTATGAAGGAGGTAAGGAAAATTCACCCCAAAATATTACCACTTGACATAAAGAATACCTTGAAGTAAAAGCCATTCACAATCAGAAAGCATTCAAAAGGCCTATCCCTCTATCTGCATAAAACCAGACAGACCTGATAAAGGGATCAAAGGGGAGCAACTGACTTCTTTTCCTCCCCATGAATGCAAACCTGGCCCAAGTCATTTAAAACACAATACTTATCTCTCAGGTTAATTTACAAGTCAATCTGGTCCCACCCCCACCTATTCATCCTCCCTAGCAACCACTGGCTACACCTATACTTCACATTCTCCTGCATAAAGGTCTCTGACCATCAATAAGACATTGGATAATCACTCTTGTGGTTCCCCCAAGGCGCATGGTATTTGGAAATGAAACTTTCTCTTATTAATCTGCCTTAACTGTGAGTTGATCTTTCAGTGAACTTTTGGGGAAAAAGGGCAAGTTTCTTATGATCCCTACAATTACACATACTGATCATTTTAAAGATAAAGCTGAGAAGAGAAATAATATTATAGGCAAGGATATGAATTTAATTAGGATTAAATTGAAATTAAAGATAACCTTAGCTTAAGTGAAAAAAATAGATTCATTAAGTTCCCTCCTCTCTGCTATATGGAAGTAGATACAAAGATAGAGCCTCCATGAGCACTTGTTGTAGAATAACTATCATGAGGAAAGGTTTCTCAGCAATCCAAATTGGACAGAGAGTGTGATTAAGAAATCAGCATTTTTTAAAATTAAGCCAGCATATCTGGGATGTTCTTTTACTGTAGCTTACCTTATGCTGTCCAGATGGACTCAGAAATTGAAGAATCCTAGTAAACTGCTGGATTGAAAGCACATTTTTTTTTTTTTTTGAGACAGAGTCTCACTATGTCACCCTTGGTAGAGTGCTGTGGTGTCACAGCTCACAGCAACCCCAAACTCTTGGGCTTAAGCGATTCTCTTGCCTCAGCCTTCTGAGTAGCTGGGATGAAAACAAATTTTATAAGAAGAAAAACCACAGACAATATATTTCCTTTTACCTCCATTTACCTTTATTTTGGCTTAAGTGGAAGCCAAGAGGGCTGTTTCATGCTACATAGATAATGAATGAGGTGGCTGTGACATAGTTAAAAAGTATGTATTGATCTCTGATAGGGCCAAATGTAGGGACGTACCCAAATAGAACCATCCCGCCCGGGAAGGAATGAGTGCAACAATCCTTACTCCCCCAAACTCTGGTATATTCCCATCTACCTTAATCCATATGGTTGACTTCTTTTTCTAACTCAGCCCACTCACACCCAAGTGAATAAAGGCCATGTTGCCCACACAGAACCTGGACTCTGCTTCCTTTTGTCCACGTCTCAGAATGACTTCTCATTTTCAGTCCTTAACCTCTCATTTTGGTGCTAAAAACACAGAACAGGGAGAAGACCTGTCTACCCACTCCCAACTCGATGGACTTTTGTTCTGATGAGATGAAGGGAAATGGGGAGACCCCTTCCCAGAATTCATCCATGTATTAGTGAGGTGAGCATTTGTCTATAGCCTCTTTCTGAGCCTTTCAACTTCCCTTCCCTTTCTCAATTTCAACTCCTCTCTCCCTCTTCCTCCATTTCTGGGCCTTTCAAGCATTTGTATATAGCCCCTCTCTAAGCCTTTCAACTTCTCTTTCTTTTCTCCACTCTGGGCCAAAAACTCTGGTAGTCTGTGCCTCCCAAATCTGGTGACAGTCACGGACTCACCCTGGTGAGTCAGACTCGCCTTTCCAGTGCCTTGTGTATGGGGATGCCTTGCCATGTGCCTGGACCACTCTTTTTGGGCTAGTAAAAGTTCTTCAGGGATGCCTAGTAACCTTCCCAGCCCCAGCCACTTCCTTCCTCCTCCCCCTTGTAAGTTCTTCTTCATCCTCACTTTAACCTCACTTATTTTCTACCTCCAGTTTCTGATATGGGGACCACTCAGTCACAGATTCCCTCTTCTTCACCTTTAAGCTGACTCTTAACTCACCTCAAGCCTCTACCTTAAACTGGAATGCCTCATCTTTTTCTGTAATGCTGCTTGGCCCATGTATAAACTAGACAATGGCTCACAATGGCCTGAAAATAGCACCTTTGATCTTTCGATCCTCACTGACCTCAACAATTACTGTTGGAAATTGGGCAAATGGTTGGAAGTTCCTTACATCCAGGCCTTCCTCCTCCTCAAAAAACATTCCTTCTTTGTGTTCCCTTGTGAATCCTCTCAAATTCTCCTCGCATGGGCCAAACAACACTTCCCAACCCCTCTAATTCTCCATTGTCTTTCTTCGACCCAGCAGACAACACTACCCCTTCTGCCCCCTACAACCCCCTTCCCCCAGCTTCCTCCCTACCCATAGAATTCCACCCCATGGGTGAAAAAGGAAAGATGGTGGACCTGGGCAGGAAAGGAAAGATGGCAGACCCAGGTGGAAAAGGAAAGATGGCAAACCCAACTTCCCCACCTCATACTAGATCTGGCCACACTTTTGGACCTTACATTTCCAGATTACTGCAACCTCTATACCCTCTCCAAAAGATTGCAGGAACAGAAGGTATCATCGGGGTTCATGTCCCCTTTTCTCTCTCTGACCTGTCCACATAAGTCAGAAACTAGGTTCATTCTCCACAGATCTCACAAAATACTCTCAAGAATTTAGATATCTAACCCAATCATATGATCTAACCTGGCATGATTTATATGTCATCCTCACCTCCACCCTAACTTTGAAGGAGAGGGAGAAGGTCTGGACTCAGGCCCAGGTTCATGACAAAAATCTATGGAGTACAGACCAAACCCTGCTGAAGGGCACTTGGGCTGTCCCCCAGGAAGATTCCAATTAGAATTACCAAACTGATTATCCTGGAGTCTGTGTCTGTAACCACGTGGTCCAGTGTCTCAGAGGTACTATAAAAACCAGCTCTTAAGGCCATGAATTATGACAAACTAAAAGAAATAACCCAGAAATGAGATGAAACTTCTGCCCAGTTTTTAGCCTAACAAAGCCGTCCATCACTATACTGCCCTATTGCCAGAGAGCAACAAGGGCATGTTCATTATCAACATGCATTTTATCTCCCAGTCTCCACCCAATATCTGGAAAAATCTCCACAAATTCTCCAAGGGCCCTCAGACCCCACCCCCCATGAGATCCCGTTGACCTGATCTTCAAGGTTTTCTTTTTTTTTTTTTTTTTTTTTTTTTATTGTTGGGGATTCATTGAGGGTACAATAAGCCAGGTTACACTGATTGCAATTGTTAGGTAAAGTCCCTCTTGCAATCATGTCTTGCCCCCATAAAGTGTGACACACACCAAGGCCCCACCCACCTCCCTCCTTCCCTCTTTCTGTTTCCCCCCCCATAAACATAATTGTCATTAATTGTCCTCATATCAAAATTGAGTACATAGGATTCATGCTTCTCCATTCTTGTGATGCTTTACTAAGAATAATATCTTCCACGTCCATCCAGGTTAATACAAAGGATGTAAAGTCTCCATTTTTTTTAATGGCTGAATAGTATTCCATGGTATACATATACCACAGCTTGTTAATCCATTCCTGGGTTGGTGGGCATTTAGGCTGTTTCCACATTTTGGCGACTGTAAATTGAGCTGCAATAAACAGTCTAGTACAAGTGTCCTTATGATAAAAGGATTTCTTTCCTTCTGGGTAGATGCCCAGTAATGGGATTGCAGGATCAAATGGGAGGTCTAGCTTGAGTGCTTTGAGGATTCTCCATACTTCCTTCCAGAAAGGTTGTACTAGTTTGCAGTCCCACCAGCAGTGTAAAAGTGTTCCCTTCTCTCCACATCCACGCCAGCATCTGCAGTTTTGAGATTTTGTGATGTGGGCCATTCTCACTGGGGTTAGATGATATCTCAGGGTTGTTTTGATTTGCATTTCTCTAATATATAGAGATGATGAACATTTTTTCATGTGTTTGTTAGCCATTCGTCTGTCGTCTTTAGAGAAAGTTCTATTCATGTCTCTTGCCCATTGATATAAGGGATTGTTGGCTTTTTTCATGTGGATTAATTTGAATTCTCTATAGATCCTAGTTATCAAGCTTTTGTCTGATTGAAAAAATGCAAATATCCTTTCCCATTGTGTAGGTTGTCTCTTTGCTTTGGTTATTGTCTCCTTAGCTGTACAGAAGCTTTTCAGTTTAATGAAGTCCCATTTGTTTATTTTTGTTGTTGTTGCAATTGCCATGGCAGTCTTCTTCATGAAGTCTTCCCCCAGGCCAATATCTTCTAGTGTTTTTCCTATGCTTTCTTGGAGGGTTTTTATTGTTTCATGCCTTAAGTTTAAGTCCTTTATCCATCTTGAATCAATTTTTGTGAGTGGGGAAAGGTGTGGGTCCAGTTTCAGTCTTTTACATGTAGACATCCAGTTCTCCCAACACCATTTATTGAATAGGGAGTCTTTCCCCCAAGGTATGTTCTTGTTTGGTTTATCAAAGATTAGGTGGTTGTAAGATGTTAGTTTCATTTCTTGGTTTTCCATTCGATTCCAAGTGTCTATGTCTCTGTTTTTGTGCCAGTACCATGCTGTCTTGAGCACTATGGCTTTGTAGTACAGACTAAAATCTGGTATGCTGATGCCCCCAGCTTTATTTTTATTACAGAGAACTGCCTTAGCTATACGGGGTTTTTTCCAGTTCCATACAAAACGCAGAATCATTTTTTCCAAATCTTGAAAGTATGATGTTGGTATTTTGATAGGAATGGCATTGAATAGGTAGATTGCTTTGGGAAGTATGGACATTTTAACAATGTTGATTCTTCCCATCCATGAGCATGGTATGTTCTTCCATTTGTTAATATCCTCTGCTATTTCCTTTCTGAGGATTTCATAGTTTTCTTTATACAGGTCCTTCACCTCCTTCGTTAGGTATATTCCTAGGTATTTGATTTTCTTTGAGACTATGGTGAAGGGAGTTGTGTCCTTAATTAGCTTCTCATCTTGACTGTTGTTGGTGTACACAAAGGCTACTGACTTGTGGGCATTGATTTTATATCCTGAAACATTACTGTATTTTTTGATGACTTCTAGGAGTCTTGTGGTTGAGTCTTTGGGGTTCTCTAAGTATAAGATCATGTCGTCAGCAAAGAGGGAGAGTTTGACCTCCTCTACTCCCATTTGGATTCCCTTTATTTCCTTGTCTTGCCTAATTGTATTGGCTAGAACTTCCAGCACTATGTTGAATAGTAAAGGTGACAGAGGACAACCCTGTCTGGTTCCAGTTCTAAGAGGAAAAGCTTTCAGTTTTACTCCATTCAGTAAAATATTGGCTGTGGGTTTGTCATAGATAGCTTCAATCAGTTTTAGAAATGTGCCACCTATGCCTATACTCTTCAGAGTTCTAATTAGAAAAGGATGCTGGATTTTATCAAATGCTTTTTCTGCATCTATTGAGAGGATCATGTGATCTTTATTTTTGCCTCTGTTAATATGGTGGATAACGTTTATAGACTTGCGTATGTTAAACCAGCCTTGCATCCCTGGGATGAAGCCTACTTGATCATGATGAATGACTTTTTTGATGATAAACTGTAATCTATTGGCTAGGATTTTGTTGAGAATTTTTGCGTCTATGTTCATGAGTGAGATTGGTCTGAAATTCTCCTTTTTGTTTGGGTCTTTTCCTGGTTTTGGTATCAGGGTGATGTTTGCTTCATAGAATGTGTTGGGGAAGATTCCTTCTTCCTCAATTTTTTGGAATAATTTCTGCAGTACAGGAATAAGCTCTTCCTTGAAGGTTTGATAGAATTCTGGAGTGAAGCCATCTGGACCAGGGCATTTTTTGGTTGGAAGCTTTTTTATTGTTTCTTTGATCTCAGTGCTTGAAATTGGTCTGTTCAGGAGCTCTATTTCTTCCTGGCTGAGTCTAGGGAGAGGGTGTGATTCCAAATATTGATCCATTTCTTTCACATTGTCAAATTTCTGGGCATAGAGTTTCTGGTAGTATTCAGAGATGATCTCTTGTATCTCTGTGGGATCAGTTGTTATTTCCCCTTTATCATTTCTGATTGAGGTTACTAGAGATTTTACTTTTCTATTCCTCGTTAGTCTGGCCAATGGTTTATCTATTTTATTTATTTTTTCAAAAAACCAACTCCTTGTTTCATTAATTTTCTGAATGATTCTTTTGTTTTCAATTTCATTGATCTCTGATTTGATTTTGGATATTTCTTTTCTTCTACTGAGTTTAGGCTTAGATTGTTCTTCTTTTTCCAATTCCATAAGATCTCTTGTGAGATTGTTGATGTGCTCTCTTTCAGTTTTTCGAATGTAGGCATCTAAAGCGATGAATTTTCCTCTCAAAACTGCTTTTGCAGTATCCCACAGGTTTTGGTAGCTTGTGTCTTCATTGTTGTTATGCTCAAGGAAGTTAATGATTTCCTGTTTTATTTCTTCCTGCACCCATCTGTTATTCAACAGAAGATTGTTTAGTTTCCATGCCTTTGGGTGGGGTCGAGCATTTTTGTTGGAGTTGAGTTCCACCTTTAGTGCCTTATGGTCTGAGAAGATACAAGGTAAAATTTCAATTCTTTTGATTCTGTTGATATTTGTTTTGTGTCCCAGGATATGATCAATTTTGGAGAATGTTCCATGGGGTGATGAGAAGAATGTATATTCTTTATCTTTGGGGTGGAGTGTTCTATATGCGTCTATCAAGCACAGTTGTTCTAGAGTCTCATTTAAGTCTCTTATATCCTTGTTTAATTTCTGTTTAGAGGATCTGTCCAGCTCTGTAAGAGGAGTGTTAAAGTCCCCTGTTATGATGGTATTATCAGATATCATATTGCTCAGACTGAGTAAGGTCTGCTTCAAGAATCTGGGAGCATTTAAATTGGGTGCATAAATATTTAGAATTGAAATGTCTTCTTGTTGTATTTTTCCCTTGACCAATATAAAGTGACCATCTTTGTCTTTTTTGACTTTAGTTGCTTTAAATCCACATGTGTCTGAAAATAAGATTGCAACTCCTCTTTTCTTCTGAATTCCATTTGCCTGAAAAATTGTCTTCCAACCCTTGACTCGGAGCTTTAATTTGTCTTTTGAAGCCAGGTGTGTTTCTTGCAGACAGCAAATGGATGGCTTGTGTTTTTTAATCCAGTCAACCAATCTATGTCTCTTCAGTGGGGAATTCAAGCCATTAACATTTATTGAGATAATTGACAAGTGTGGTAGTATTCTATTCGTCTTATTTTGTGAGAGTCCATTGCTTAGTTTTATCTTTTGCATCAGTGTGGAGGTTAGGTTCTGTCCTTTAATTTCTGAGTTCTTACTTTGCTGCTGATCCATTGTGGTGGTCAGTGTGCAGAACAGGTTGAAGTATTTCCTGTAGAGCTGGTCTTGTTGTGGCGAATTTCCTCAATGTTTGTATATCCGTAAATGATTTGATTTCTCCATCAATTTTGAAGCTTAGCTTAGCAGGGTACAGAATTCTGGGCTGAAAATTGTTCTGTTTAAGTAGATTAAAGGTAGATGACCTTTGTCTTCTTGCTTGGAAAGTTTCATTAGAGAAGTCTGCGGTCAATCTGATGGATTTGCCCCTGTAGGTCAACTGGCGCTTACTCCTGGCAGCTTGCAGAATCTTTTCTTTGGTCTTGACTTTGGAGAGGTTCATCACAATGTGTCTTGGAGAAGCTCGGTTAGAGTTGAGGCGACCTGGGGTCCGATATCCCTCTGAAAGCAGTGTGTCAGAATCTTTGGTGATGTTTGGGAAATTTTCTTTTATAATATTCTCTAGTATGGCTTCCATTCCTCTGGGGCATTCTTCTTCCCCTTCTGGAATTCCTATAACTCGTATGTTGGAACGCTTCATAAAGTCCCATAATTCTGACAGTGAACGTTCTGCTTTCTCTCTCTTCTTTTCTGCCTCTTTTACTATCTGAGTTATCTCAAAAACTTTGTCTTCTACCTCTGAAATTCTTTCTTCTGCATGGTCTAACCTGTTGCTGATACTTTCCATTGCATCTTTAAGTTCCCTGATTGACTGTTTCATTTCCTTCAGCTCTGCTGTATCCTTTTTATATTCTTCATATCGTTCATCTCTTATTTGATTCTGTTTTTGAATTTCCTTTTGGTTATTTTCCACTTTATTAACAGTTTCCTTCATTGTTTCCATCATTTCCTTCATTGTTTTCAACATGTGTATTCTAAATTCCCTTTCTGTCATTCCTAACATTTCTGTATAGGTGGAATCCTCTGCAGTAGCTACCTCATGGTCCCTTGGCGGGGTAGTTCTGGACTGGTTCTTTATGTTGCCTGGAGTTTTCTGCTGATTCTTCCTCATGGGTGATTTCTTTTATCTGTTTACTTGCCCTAATTTTCCTTTCAATTCCTCTTGCTCTTTAAGTTCTTGTGCCTGTGGACTAAGGGTTACAGGACCAGAAGGGTGAGAAGGTTTAAGAGCAAAAAAGCGATGAAAGAAATGAGGACTGAGTGATAAGAAAAAAAAAATGAAAAAAAGAAAAATAGAGAAAGGAGAGTGGTTGGGTGAAAGGAATATTGACAAAAAGAAGAGAGGCACAGAAAGAGGGAGACAGAGCAATATAGGTGTACAGTAGGGTACTTTGATACAACCTTAAAAAAAAAAAAAAACACCTTCTGGGGGTGCCAAGTGGGGTGGTTCCCTTGAGGTCAGCAGCTCTTTGCTAACCTGATCAGACACAGTACCCCACCTCCACCAAGTAGAGAGGAAAGACAAAAATGCTATAAATCAAACCAAAACAAGCAAACAGAAAACTTTACGGGATAAAATTGGCTGGAAAAACCAAATAATAGTGGTAGAAACACTAACAAAAATGAAGTTCAGATTATTGAAATAGGCAGCAATGGGAAATTATAATTAAACTAGAAAAATTGAGAAAGAAAAAGGATCTGTATGGAAAAGGTTGAACTTAAAAAACAAAACAACAATCTAGAACGTCAAAATAAACAAAAAAAACAACCAAACCAAAAAAAAAACCAAACAAAGAAACAAAAAAAAACACACACGCAACCAAAAACAACGCAGTATGTATATGGAATTGAATATTGTCTGGGGAACACATGGTCTTCTGGGGTATGAGATGTTAATCACAGTTCTGATACGACTGGAGGCTGCTAGTTTCTCGAACCCCAGCAGGTAGACACCCTAAATCTCTCTTCAGCCCACTTAAAAGGCACTTTGAACTTGTTCACTTACTGAGCAGAAGCTTTCTCAGGGAAGTGCTTGTTGCTGGAATCACTGCTGAAGTGGCTATCCACTTACCCTGGTGTCAAAACTGGTCTCCCTCTGCCCCCGAGGGTTAGGGCTGCAAGGCGGCTCAGACCCCGCCCTTAGGCTACTTGGTCGCTGGGTTACCAGCTCCCACCCAATTCCAGCTCTGCGACCCTGAGGGCGGAGCTTGCCAGGGCAGATCGCTCACAATGTCTGCCTGTGACCCACAGCCAAACTCTATTAGCTCCGTCTGGCTCAGCGGCTCAGACTGGGGCCCTAGACAAAGGCCAGAGTTCTCCGCACTCCCGCTCAGGCTCTCCCCAAGGCAGTTCAGCTGAGTGCCAAGTCCAAAGACACCAAAACAGTTCACAGGTAAGGCCTTTCTGGTTTGCAGTCTCGCTGCTACTGAACTTACAGTTGCGGGCGGGTTTAGGCGGATTGAACACACGCGACCACTTGCCGGTTGTCCACTGTTTTAGTCCTCCTCTTGGGGTCCAGAAGTCTCTCGCTGACTCCCTGTATCCTCTCAGGGGTGATGATAGGCAGATCCCACCAGCCAGAGATGCCTGGAGTCCTATATCCCCAGACTCACGGTGCCCAGATGCAAGGAAGCTGTTACTCGGCTGCCATCTTGCTCCACCCTCCGATCTTCAAGGTTTTCAATAACTGAGAAGAGGCCTCTAAGCAGCAGTGCCTCTCAGAGTTCCAATTATTGGCTTCCACCATTAAACAGAACCCTAATTTCTTCTTCAAACTCCACTGGACAGTCCAAAAAAAGAAAACCTCCTCCAGGACCATGCTCAAATGCGGTAAAGTTGGCCACTGGCTCAAGGAACACCCAGACCCAACCCACCCATGTCATGTCCAGCCTGTGGAGGTTCTCCTTGAAAGTCTGACTGCCTAGGTCCTTCTGAGGATCTGGTTTGCGGTCACTTCCAGGACCTGACTGAATCCCACCAACCTCTTGGGCTTGGCCACTGAAGAGTGACAATTCCCGGAGTGTCAGAAGGGCCCTTGGATGATCACCAGGACTGAGCTCTGGGTAACTTTGCTAGTGGAAGGTAACCCAATCTCTGTTCTTATTGATACTGAGATAAGTATCAATACTTATCACATACTACACCTTATCCTGCTACAAGGGTCCCTTACAACAAACAGAGATCTCGGTGGTGGATATTGATGGCAATTTGCTGTACTCTCATGCTACTCCACCCTTATGGTGCTCACTTTCCTGACACTCTTTTTCACATTCATTCCTTATCATTCCTTCACACAGCATGCCCCTACTAGGCAGGGATATCCGCTCAAGAATACAAGCAACTCTGACGATTCCCGCCAGCTCCCACCTCTCACTACCCATCCTACTCCTCTCTAATCCCTCCCCTATAACTCTTCCATTCTCTCAATCTGACCTCCCCATAGACCCCATTGTGTGGAATACCTCTCTTCCTTCCATAGCCTCCCATCATTCACCCATTCTCATTGCCCTCAGACCCCAACATTCATATACTTACCTTAAACAATCCCCAATCCCCACAGCGACCCTCAGGGGTGTTAAATGACTCATCCTCAAACTCCTGTCAGACCGTATTCTCAAACCTACTAACTCACCCTACAACATTCCTGTAAAAAAAACCAATGGTTCATATCATTTAATGCAAGACTTACGAGCCATCAATGAAATTGTTTAGCCTATTCACCCAGTAGTTCCTAATCCCTATACCCTCCTATCTATCATTCCTTCCAGTTTTAGATCTCAACGATGCCTTTTTTGACATCCCCATCCATGAGATCGTCCAACCCCTCTTTGCCTTCACCTGGACCGACCCTATCCTCCATCAGCCAACACCATCAGCCAACAACTCACCTAGACAGTTCTCCCACAAGGATTTAGAAGCAATCCTCATTACTTTGGTCAGGCACTTCAGGCTGACCTCTAGCAGTTAATATTACATAAAAATTCCACAGTTCTTCAGTATGTAGATGACTTTCTTTTATGCCGCCCCTCCCCTACTGCCTCCTGGCAAGACACCATTCAGTAATTCTCTTTCCTCTCCACCAAGGGGTATAGAGTGTCCCATTCCAAAGCCAAGTTAACTTCTTCCTCTGTCTGATAGCTTGGAATCTTCTTAAAGGAACAAAATGAACTCATTCCCCCTGACCACATTCAGGCCATCTGCTCCTTATCCCTTCCCCAAACAGTAAATGACCTCCTCCCCTTCCTCAGGGTTCCAGGATATTTTAGAGCCTGAATTCCCAATTTTGAGGCCTCAGCTAAACCTTTATACATTGCCACTAAAGATTGCCCAACCGAACTCCTGGATCTGGACCAACTTTGGTCAAGTTTCTTCCTCTTCCAACAATCCTCTCTGTCCCAAGCACTCTCCCTCCATCTCCCTAATCCCCACTATCCATTCTACCTCTCAGTGCCAGAACACCAAGGATGTGCAGTAGGGGTCCTAACACTGAGACCTCACAATAATCACCTCCCAATGGTATTCCTCCCAAAACAGATAGAATTCACAGCCCTAGGCTGTCTCTCTTGCCTCCGAGTGGTGGCAGCCACATCCCCCCTTTTCCTGGAGGCCTATAAAATTACCTGCCATGCCCCACATGTCTATTTACTCCTCATAACATTCCATTCCCTTTAAATCACCAACACTTAATATCTTTACTTTCCGCACCTCGTTTATTCCAGCTCCCAATCCTCTTTATAGAAAACTCAAACCTTCACTTTCTCCCTGGTCTGGCATATAATCCCTCATCTCCATTAGCTGCCTTCCACTCACATGATTCTCACACTTCCCAGAATTCATTCCATGATTGTTTGCCTTTAATCATTGTAACACTACACCCTTTTCCCAACATCTTCGTCTTTCCCTTCCTTAACCCCAAAGATATCTGATTTATCAATAGCAGTTTGTTTAAGCCCACTACTTACTCCCTTGACAAGGCAAGCTTTGCTATTGTGCTTTCTTCCCACATTATTGCCTCTACTTCTCTGTCCCCCAGCACCTCCTCACAACAAGCAGAACTCTTAGCTCTCACTAAAGCCTTACAACTTGCACAAGGCTGCTCCATTAACACATACACAGATTCTAAGTATACTTTCTACATAATCCATCACCATGAAAGCCATATGGCAAGAAAGAGGATTCATTACCACCCAAGGCTCTTCTATTATCAATGCCACACTCATTAAAAACCTCCTAAATAAAGCCACTCTCGCAAAGGAAGTAGCCATTATCCACTATAAAAGTCACCAAAATAAAACAGATCCAATTTCCAAAGGCAACCAAAAAGCTGATATAGAAGCCAAATGGGCAGCTCAATGCCTTTATACCCCTCTCACCCCAGAAGGCCAGTACTTGTCCTTCAATAAATTCTCTTTAGTATATACATCCGACGAACAGGGCAATTATTAGCATCTTCCCACACAAGGAAGATGGCTACTTCAACAGGAAACATTTATTCTTCCTTCCTCTCAGGAACAGAATATCCTCTTTTCCCTCCACAATAGCCTTCATGTTGGCTTCAAGCCTCTTTACACCATTTTTTTCTCCACTCCTTTCTCATCCATGACTGTCTTCTCTTGCAAAACAAATAACCCAGTCTTTCACAATCTGCACCGGGGTCTCACCCCCAGGGGGCCATAAAACACCTCCATTTTCCTACACACCAGGCCCAGGGCCAAACCCCCAGACAAGACTGGCAGATTGACTTCACCCACATGCCTCTTGTATGAAAATATAAACTTCTTCTAGTTTGGTTGATACCTTCTCAGGGTGGGTCAAAGCCTTCTCCACAACAGGCAAGAAAACCCATGAAGTTGTCTCCACTCTCCTCAACCACACTGTCCCTATATTTGGCCTCCCCAGCTCCATTCAGAGAGACAATGGCCCAATTTTCATTATCCAGATTATCTCCCAAACCTCCCAAAAGCTCTAGGAGTCCAGTGACACTTACATGTGCCTTACAAGCCCCAATCATCAAGGAAAATAGGACAAATGAACATCTCACCAAATTAGTACTCCAACACAAACAAGATTGGATTAAGCTCCTCTCCATCGCTTTACTCTGCATTCTCTTTACCCTTCACAAATCCCTCTTTTACAACCATTTTGAAATAATGGCATAACTATTATTCTGGGCCCTGTACCCCCTCCAGACTCTATCATAGGAAATCATTTTTCTATTCTCCAGGAAACTGGGGATGAACTTAGAAAAACAATAAACCAGCTCCTAAGTATATAGTCCCAACCCTTAGCAGAGAAAGTCAGAGACCAATTGGCAGGACAAGTTTTCTTCAACTCTCCCTTGCCCTGTAGGATTCTATCCCCTCACTGGACAGGTCCTCACACCATTCTCTACAGCACCCTCATGGCCATTTGCCTCTTGGACTCCCCTGGTCTGAATCTACTGGTCCCAAATAAAGCTGTGTCCTACAGAAAAACTTTCAACACTAGAAGACCCTCACTGGAAATTACAAGTACTATCCCCCACCACCTAAAAACTCACCAGGATCCCCAAAGAGTCCACTTCCCCATAAATGTGTAACATTTCTCCCCAATTCTTCCTTTTTCTCCATAACTTTTCTCAAAGCTGGGATGACCTCTTTGAAGCCTTTAAAGATCTGTGGCTACAAGGCATTTTCCAAGACTTCCCCGTGAGGAAACCCAATTTTTCTTCTTCCTACTTCTTTTCCTTCTGGTTACCCTTCCTGTCAATCCTGGCCTTTTCCCCCTCCCCATCAACCCCAACTGAATGCACAGGTTGTCTTGTTACCCAAACCTTGTGTATTTGTGAATACCTTATGAACCCCCATTCCCACATCAACTATGCCCAATTCTTTCCTCAGACCCCCTTTTTCGCTAGCTACACTTACATGCCAGCATACTGTTATGATGTTAGCAAAGCCTCTGAATGTTCTTATGAATGAAAGAGGTACTGGACTGGCAAAATAATGGGCGCTGGATGTCCTGGAGGTGGAGTTGGGACTAATGTCTGCTGGACATACCTCACACATGTAGGATTATCAGATGAAGGAGAAGTTTGGGACATAGCATGTCATCAAGAAACAAGACAAATCATAAAGAAGCTCTCTTTTAACATGACCCCTCCACCCTGTGAAGGATTAGACCTCCCTGCAAGACCTACAACAACACTCCCTTATTCCTCAGCTTTTAAACACCTCCTTCTCAGCTGCCCTGAACTTTTCCTCTCTCCTCTCCCCCTCAGGATGCTGGAAGTGCCTTTCTTTGTATGTACACAGCTATGATTTAATAAAATAAATAAATAAATAAATAAATAAGAAACCTTCAGCACACAAAGGAGCAGGAAGAGGATCATTTCTCACAAATATACACATTTTGTTATTCTGGGTCCTTTTACTGTCCTATAACATTTGCTAGGAATAAAAGAAACACTCTTTAAAAATATATATATATATATATATCTTTTCAATCCCTTATGTGTATCTGACACATATAGCTCTTCCACTCTGGCAGAAAATAACAAAGCTTTACTTGTCCCCATAACTACAGATTTTCCACCCCTCCCCTCCCCCAATGTAACCTACTTCAATCTCATAGTACAAGAGACTTTGTAGGCTTTACAAAACCTGATCTCTGTTCCCCCAACTCAACTTTCCCTTATCTGACTCCTGCTGTGCCCCTCTGAGGGATGTTTTTCCTCTGCAGCTGCTACATCTGTTGGTGCCTGCATGCTATGCTAATCACTCCCAAAGTCTCTTTTGTGAATGACTCCTCCCTAACTCAGGCTCTGATACATCCCCCTACTTCCAGACCCTAAAAAAAAGATGTCTTCTTCCCTGTACTTCTTGGAACAGGCATAGTGGCTGGACTTGGCACGGGCATTGCAGACATTAGTACTTCAACCCACTTTTACCACCAACTCTCCCTAGAACATAACAAAGATATGGAAAAGGTAGCAGACTCTTTAGTAACCCTACAATCCCAAATTAATTATTTAGCTGCAGCAGTCCTCCAAAATCATGGAGCCTTAGATTTACTTACAGCATAAAAAGAGGGACATGCATTTGGGGGGGAGAAGAATGTTGTTTCTTTGTTAACCAGTCAGGAATAATCACAGGCAAAGTAAAAGAACTCTGAGAATGAATCAAACAGAGACAGACAAATCTTGAATTATCTAATCCATGGTCTTTATTTGATTTCTGACCTCCTTGGTTACTTCCTATTTTATGGCCACTAATTATGATCTTTCTCATTCTCAGTTTCAGACCAATAGTCCTCTGCCTCATTTCCCAATTTATGAATGGCCAGGCATTCACCTGAAAAACAACCCAATTGCTCATATCCTTGACCTACATGGATATCAACCAGTTCAGACTGAATACCCAAGAGAGTTCCTGTAAACACCACTCCCTTCACCCTCCCTTTGTTTTTTCTTGTAGGCAGCCCATGCCAACCCTCAACTTGCAGGAAGCAGTCAAAGAAACATCAGTCTCATCACTCCACCTCCTTATCATAGACTAAAATGACTGGGATGATAGGACAGAATGTAGGGACCCACCCAAATAGAACTGTCCTGGCCAGGAAAGAATGTCCCACCAAGTAAGGAATGAGTGCACCAACATCTACCCCCTGAACTCTTATATTCCCACCCTGCCTTTACCCATGTGCTGACTTCTTTTTTGAACTTAGCCCATTCACACCTGAGTGAATAAAGCCCATGTTGACCACACAGAACCTGGACTCTGTTTCTTTTCGTTCATGTCTCAGAATAACCTCTCATTTTCAGTCCTTAACCTCTTGATCTCTTCCCCCACTTGCTGATATAAGGCTACTAAAACCCTCATAATTTCTTGAGTGATGGGTATGACAGGGGTGTCTTACATGGAGCTCTCAAGTCTCTTGGGATTTCCTGAATGATAAGACCATTTTTTGTTCTAATGAGGTGACTTGTTAGACTCCTGGATAGCTTCAGGATGGGGGCTGGTCACTAGAAAGACCATGTCATAGTTAAAAGCTTGGAGCATTCAGCTCCATTCCCTGTTCTTCATGGAGGGGAGTGAAGTTGGAAATTGAATTAATAATCAATCATGCATACAGGACAAAGCTTTCATAAAAATTACTAATCTAGGCATTTTGGAGAGCTTCCAGTTGGTGAACACATCCACTTGTGGGGAGGTTGATGGACTCTAATTCTATGGAAACAGAAGCTACTACATTAGGGATCCTTCTGAATTTTTTTGCCCTATATACCTCTACATCTGGCCATTCATTTGTATTCTTGTTTTTTTTTTTTTTTTGCAGTTTTTGGCCAGGGCTGGGTTTGAACCTGCCAGCCCTGGTATATTGGGCTGGTACCCTACTCCTTGAGCCACAGGTGCTGTTAAAAAAAAAAAAAAATATATATATATATATATATATAGTGTTTTCCTGGGTTCTATGAGCTATTTTAGAAAATTATCAAGCCTTTGAAGGAAGTTGGGGGCATCCCTGGTTTGTAACCAACCATACTCTGGGCACTATTTGCAACTGACATCTGGAATAGGGAGCAGTATTCTAAGATTGAGCCCTTAACCTGTGGGATCTGAGCTAACTCTGGGTAATGAAATAAATTGTAGGACACCCAATTGATGTCTGCAGAGAAGTGGAGAATTGCTTGGTGTGGAAATGACACACATTTGGTGGCAGAAGGGAAGTATTATGAAAACCAATCATAGTGGTGTTGGATCTTTTCTATCCAATGAATATACTGTTTCTTATGGATGCTACACTTTCCTGCCATGATCTCATCTTTAGGGCAGAAGGATGTATTCCCTTTGTGCTGGGTTGGTTGTGGGCCGATGACCCTGAGCTAGAAGTCATTTTTGGAAGTTGCCTTTGTTGAAGAGAGCACTGCCTGGCATAAAGTCACACATTTCTCCAGAGCAGTGAAGGTGCAGGTGCCTGGACCCCTCACCTTAAGTTATAATACTGAAATGCAGTGCTAGAGTCAAGGCTCTCCATGAGGGTCAGCTACGTGTGATATTGTTCTTGTTGTTGACACATCTTGTCTTTCCTCTGATATTGTAATCTTTGAGTGTGTGAATAATTAATTGGGAGGAGTAGTATTTTCTGATATATTTGTGTTTTTGAACTTATTTCACAGGATTCAATTTAACTTTTGAACAAAATGAGGTGAAGTGGTATGTTTTCCTTTTTTTAAGTGCGGAGGGAATAAGTCATTGTAACTGCGTTGATGGAATTTCTTTCTGCAGTAGGTCTTTAGTCTTAGAGATTCCAAGAATGAACCCATGGACCACAGAGAACCGTGATAAGACAGGATTTATTAGATGGAAAGGAATAGATGTAATGAAAGGCACCAGAGCCTCTGGCAGAGAGGGGGAGACCCAAGTCGGAAGTCTCTGGTGGGTCTTTTGTCTAGGGGTTATGTACTGTTTTATAAATAGGGAGATCTTGAGAATTACATTTGGCCAGGACTTGGTAGACTTCAATGTTGATTAACGAATGAATGAGTGTATTAAAAAATGAATGTAGTCCTTCCAGCTCCAGGCAAAAGAGTCAGGAGTCCACTCTAGAAGAAGCTCAGTTTACATGAAATACTGGGAACATTACTTTTCTTCTGTTTTGCTTGTATTCAGAGAGTGCAGTTTGGAGAGAAAAAGTCTGTTGGCTTAGGTCTGGAAAACTGGGGCCCTTGTCCATCCCTTCTTTCCTTCCCCCATGCATATGGTCAAAGGTGTAAGTGGTGGCACTCAGAAAGTAGGCTGCAGGGGAGAAGTTTAGGTGTGCTTTATTGAAAGAGACAGTGACCCTCCTGGGCAATGCTAAAATGGCATCTGTGCCCAGGGGCAGTTAGAGACCCCCTTTTATATAGGGTGGCAGGGCATAGGCAAATTCCACAGCTGGGAGGGTGTTAAGGTCTTTGGTGAGAACTTCTCAGGGGTGGGGCTAGCCAGATCTTTTGTGTCTGTCTTAGGAGGAGGAGGGGAAAGGATTCATGTGTTGCTGCGTTCAACCCTCGCAACATATGGGTCCAAAGATCTTTTTCCAATAAAACCCTGCACACTAATCTCCATCTCAGAATTTACATCCAAATTTATGTCTTAGAGCTATTTATGTTTTAAATGTGCTATAGGTCACATAATATTTGAGAGCCACTGTGATGCTACCTGTTCCTGTTGGTGATCAAAATACCTCTTTCTAAAATAATCAGCTCTAGAAGTGATATGTTAGCATACATATAAGGAGATTATGCAAGAAGAAAAGGTCTTCAACCTTGGAATTGCACAAGCCTGAGTGGGCACTCGGAAATTGTGTGAATACAAGAAATCTATTATGCCTTTTTTCCTCTTCTCAGGACACGAAGACCTTCCAGTGTTATAGATTGAGGCATTTCAGTGATCTTTTGCCCATCTTCCCTTACACTCAAATAGTGACTCCAGTGCTGGGCCATCAAGAAATTTTGGCCACTTTCTGGTAAAAAGAAAATCTCAGCCTTATGAACCTGTGAAGAGCTAGCCCCAAAGATCATTCATTAAGGAAATTCTGTGCTAACCTCTCATAAGCAAGGACATGCAAATTGTACCTGTGTGTAACACCTAAAACAAAAGCTTATCTGATCCCATACTAATAGTAAATTATGTTTATCTTAAAGTTAGAACTGGAGATAAGACAGAATCAGACATTCTTCTACCTATTCAGGGGCATCTACATAATTAATGCTTCCTTCACTCTCTTATTGTAAAATGTAGATTTCTTGGGCCTCACAAGAATGTAACCACTGCCTCAGTAGCCCCCTTCCTTTCTGCCTTTTTTCTTCTCATTGTATGCCTTTAAAATGGTGAAGGTTCCAACCTCCCCTTCCAAGAAATAGCCACAGATTTTCTATGGCATTCTACATAGTCCCCAGGCACATCCTCAAAATCTGGCTTTGTAAACCTCCATTGATTGAGATTTTTGCCTCAATCATTTATTTGGGTGGACACTCCATTTTCTCAGTGTTTGGCATGTGTAGTCACTAGCTTCAGTGGCACAAGATATTTCTGGCCATGGAAAGCTTAATCTTATTGTTTCAAGTAGCAGTTCAACTTTTATCTCTTCTCCTGCTCTTAGGAACCAAGACCATCAGGAGAGTATATGTGTTGAAAGAAAGGATCCATGTATTTTGTCATCTGTGGTTCCAGGTATGGAAGAAAAGAAGTTGCTTTAAAGGGTGACACTGATGATTTCAGAGGTATCCAAAGTCATTTGAAACTGAAGAGTGGGGAGTTGTGAGGCCCACTTTGACAACAGGGATGGATCACACATTGCCTACAAATGTTAATACTCAATTCACACCTGTCGAATGTAGAATGGCTACCAAATGTTGGGGATAAAACCATAAAGATAGACATGGTCCTTTCTGTTGAAGGAGCTAAGGAAATTTAACCCCAAAATATTACTCCTTGGTATAAAGAATGCTCTGAATTAATCAAGAATGCTACCAGATCTAGCCCACTTATTTAAAACACAATGCCTATCTCTTGTGTTAATTTACATGTCCATCTGCTTTCCCCATCAATTCATCCTCCCAGCAACCACTTGTTGCATACCTATACTCCACATTCTTCCCCTCCCTTCTAAAAGGCATGTATAAAAATATCTGACAATCATCAAGATATTAGATAATCACTGTTGTGATTCCTCCCATGCACATGGTATTTAATATAAACATTTCTCTTATTAATCTGCCTTAATTGTGAGTTGATCTTTCAGCGCACTTTTGGGGGAAAAGGGGAAGTTTTCCCTTGCCCCTACACTGTCCTCAGGGGGCTTAGAGTCTGGTGGATATAAGACAGGAATGGTATCTATAGCAAGGAGAACAGGTAAGCCACTCCAGTCCCCACTCAGGTAAGGAAAGCAGAGTAATTTGGGAGTGTGGTTGTTCTTCTGCTCATGAAGAATCAGTAATGCTGTCATGGATATTATTTTTGTTGTTCACACCTTTTAATTGTTTTTCCTCTGATGTTGTAGTCTTTGATCATATACATAATTAGTCATAAAATGTCATATTTTCTTGTTTGTCTTTGTCAACTTATTTCCCAGTAGTCAATTTAATTTTTAAGGAAAATGAAGTGAAGTGATATATTTTCCCGTCAAAAGATTCAGAGGGGTAAAAAAGACACATGACATGTTAGTCAACATTTAATAAATTTAATAAATTAATAGGAAGTATCACAAAACCTGGAGCAAGTAACATACAGGAATCAGGAATAAGACAACACTTTGCAACCATTCACAAAAAGTACCATTTGACAAAGGAGAAGAATTACAAGAAATAACATAAGGCAGTCTGTTGCACCTGTCTTAAACAGATATACATATATAATAGCACATCAAAATGATTTGTGTGACAATAAATTCACCACATTTACATTTATCACATGGACTTCTTTAAAACATTTATAAAAGTTTGTAGATTTAACATTGAATGGTAAGATTCATATCCAAATGAATATACTTATTTCATACCAAACTGCAAAGAGCTTATGAATAGCACACAATTTGAGGATAATTGCTGTGTTGGGTACTATTAAGTACTACTACTTGATGACATAAGAATTGTTAACTAATGTGCTATAAGCTATTATCATTCAACTTATTGCTAGCGCTTTTGGAAATCTGTGGTTTATATTTTATTTTTTTTGTAAAACATGTGCTATGAGCTTGCCCTGATAAGAAAAGAAATCAGATGTTTCCAGTTTTCTCTAATACTCACAATTCTTCAGATCTGAATGCATGGTCTTTTTAAAGACTGCTGAAGGATTTTCTTCAATCCTTTTTATGTCAGCTACCCTGCCTTATGTTAATACAAATTGATGGACTCATGCAACATACATGGTGCATACATGCAGGGCACCACCTGTATGTGCAGAACTCATGCTAAATGCATGCTGTGTTCTTTGGACATTTTTGTTTCAGTAGGAATGAGATTTTTCATTCAATTTCATATAAGTGTGTTAACGTGCAGTTCAACAGAACTAACAGGCAGGTAGACTTTACTTTCATGTTATATTTGGGCATGCTCAAGCAATTGAGTGATGTTTGGCAGTGTTGTGAATCAAATAGAGACTGTATGAATTTCCTCAAATACAGTAGCTCTCCCACTGCCCCTGCGGCAGACTATTGAATTTATCTATACTGTGTGTTAAGAACACAGACCGGGGTGTTTAGAAATTGAGATTCTGCGTTCACCGATTTCAAGATACTGAGGTGTACACGCCAAGGTTTGTAAGTAACTGTCAGGCATAAGAAATAGCATCATGAATTCTTCAGAAATTTATCCTCAGTTGTGTGAAATGGGTACACATGGAAATTGTCATTGGCAAGACTGTATATTCTGCACACAGCATAGACTGGATGGTCTTACTTTATCAATGCTTGAAAACCTTTTCGTGGTTTACAAACCATTAAAATGGTACTGAATTTTTAGAGAGCAGCAGGCCCACGAATGAAATGATGGCCAACACTTGCAACACAACACTATATTTTAACAAAGATTTAAACTTCTGTTACATAATTGCAGTACAATGAAGAGCTTGCCACTTTCACAAATTAGCTGCAGCCTTTTCCTGCACTAGAGAGTTTGGAAGGATCTGAAAATGAGATAAATTTTGTTTAAAATCCAAATGGAAACTCTGTATTTCTGTTGTTCCCAGAGTTCAGAAGAAGTGTCTTTTTAATTACTTTTTTTTCACATTCTAAGGGCCTAATTCTGTAGTCCTTAATCAAGTAAAACTTCCAAGGTTTTTATCATCTATGCTTCCAATACAAGTTTTACTTAAAAATGGACTGCCAAATTAAGTCCTATAGATAGAGGTACCATAATTAAGAAAATACTTTAATAAGGCTCAAAATGCTAATTTCACTTTGTGTGTAGCACACGAATTTCCAGGATCTTGAGATCAAAGCCCAATTGATGTTGAATCCTGGATTGGGAAATAACTCCGGGATCTCATTTCCCAGTCTAATTGTGGAATTAGGTATTTACTAAGACCAGAATGAAAACACTAATTCCAGTTTGCTTGTAATAATAATCAGAATTTGAACATTGCCTCTAAGAAGTGAAAAGCTATTTGGTGTAAATATTTTATTATCCTTCCACTTCTGTAGTCCTGGTTAACCAGCTGCTATGTTAAAATACCACTATGTTTGGGGACATACATTGCAGTAAAATACCAACACAACATCTGACAATGTCAAATTTTGTCCCTATATGTTAATAACCAGGCTAAGTTCTGGCATTCACTCACAGATAGAAATGTCAGAAGGCAGAACGTATCTTACTGCATTTACGTGTGGAGATGAGCAGAGCAAGAATTTTAAAGTGTATATTTACTGTTAACCCGGCAAAAGATTTCACTGATTTTGTTAATTTCGGTGTGGTTGAAATATAACCACTGTCATGTGCATCATTCTGGTCTCCTGCAAATGCCACCTGAGATGAGCATCAACATTCCCATACTCACAAGAGAAAAAGAGATTGGAAGAAGGAAAGAAGAGAAGAGAGGAAGGAAGGGAGGGCAGACAAAACAATAAACATATTATTCATCAAAGAATCAAATAAGTTATTCTCCATCAATTATAAACAGTAAATATAGAACTCTAAATCTCACTATTGTGTGCATGATTGTAAAGTACAGGGTTGCAAAGCTATATATATTTCTTTCAGACAGCAATATTTACATTGTTATGACCGACAGAAGAAAGGAGAAAATTTCCTACATGTGTAGCTTCATGTAGGAAAAGAATGTGTTGCTCTTTGTTACACGCTACTAATTCTTTCGCTAACCACATTAGAGGGATTTACTGGGAGCTCCAAATTTTCAACTTGCATCTCTATACCCGGCTCATTGTCATCAGCTTTCTTAATTACAGGTTCATTGGTATGCCGGTAAACATGAACATTAAGCTCCCTCCCAGACAAAGCAGTGGCAGCAACTCTTGGAATTTGTCTGATAGGAGGCTTTTTCTTAGCCTTATAATTACAGCGCAAATAATTAGCGAAAGCACGGCGGTAAACTTTATTAAATAGCGTGTACACCAGAGGATTGATTCCGGAACAAACGTAACCAATCCACACAAACACATTCAAAAGTTTTTCCATGAGCTTTTGATTACAGGATTTTTCACAAAGCACAGACAGAATATTAGTAATGAAAAACGGACACCACATTATCAGAAACACAAAGAAAACAATGCCAAGGACTTTTGAAGCTTTTCTTTCATTGTTGATAGCCTGCATGGTGCCCCTGGGACGTCTCTCCTTCTTCTTTCTTCGGCGGGCGGCGTTCTGATCTTGATTGGGGTTGGCAGAGTTCTCCTCGTCAGCTGAATTCCTCTTGCAGCATTTCAGAAAGTCCAGACTTAGTCCCGGAAGTTCCTCGGTGTGGCCGTGTAGTAACATCAGAGCTTGTCGGCGAAGAACGTGGATCGTCAGGCAATACGTGATCACCATAATCGTCAGCGGTATGAAGAATGCCACGAAGGACCCAACGAGGACGAAATTTGGCTCGTTGAGCACGCACGTCGTGTTGTTCACGAACACCTTGTCTTCATCCCTCAGTCCAAGCACAGGGATAGGAACTGAGACACCTAAAGAAATGAAAAAGAAGGTAGGATGTTGGTACAGCAGATGGAAGGATTGAACAGATCTATGCAGCAGCGACACACAGTCATTTGCTTCTTACCAAAGGAAATTTAGACCTGATGTTTGTTGAAAGCTATTCATGGAGTAATTGATAGTCACATGAAAGACTAGCAGGAGGATGTCAGAAAATGAGGGCCTTTTTTCAAGTTAGTAATGCCTTCTCCCAAATTTTCTGTAGAAGGCATGGAATTGCTATTACTGAAATAAGCTATTCGAAATTTGGTTGTATCTAAGAGTGAGTTGGGTTCATTTTGTTGTATGTTCAATTCTGAGAACTGTCCTGGTTCATAGAAGGCACTCAGTAAATATATGTTGAATTAATCAATGAATTTACACCTGTATGCAATGACATTAATAAAGCCAATCAGTCCTTTTTTGGCATAACACCTTCCAAATTTAATAAAAATTAATATGTATAGCACCTATAATAGTCTATCAGGGTTGCCTAGGCTCAGTCTGGTCATTATGCAGAAATAGTCTACTAGGTGTAAGTAGAAATTGAAAGGGTTCTCTTTTTAGTAAGGGTTGTTGTTTTATTGCTTTTGAGTTTCTAGGCATAAGCAACATCATTTCAAAGTCAAGAGAGAGTGAAGTGCAGAGTTGGGAGAAATGCAGACTTCCCATTTGTGTGGAATTTGGGGCTTTTTGTTTTTAAAAATATTGAGAGGCAGTCTTCTAGGGAAGCACTTCCTTCAATAAACAGGTTCACAGGCAGAAAATAAACCACAAAGAGGTGGGAAGAGAAGATGATCTTGTGTCCAAGTATAAGTAGGAACTTTCTAAGAACTACCCAGAAACTTTCAGAAATAAGTATAGTAGATCTGGAAGAGGTCCTCCATCAATAAGAAGAGATAACTTGGAAGTGAAATTCAAATTTTAATGTTAATTTATCCTCTCTTGCATCTATGGGAAGTTGAAGTTTGGGAAATTGAGATTGCACTTGCAGGATTCTATCAGAGATTATCAGGAATGCTTGGCTAGTGGGTATCTACATCATGAACCATGAGAGGAGGTAGAAGTGTGCTCATAGAGATCATTGCTGACTCTAGGGAACACACAAGGAACTATGATAAACCAACATCTGTAGTCAGATATAGAGAGTTTGGCTGAAAGAGCAAAAGGGAAAAAAATAATCAATGTTTCTTTGCAAGGGCTTGTTGAGGATGTTGATTGTTTAATCTCTGGGAAGATACAAGGAAGAGAGTATTTGGAAAGTGATCTGTAAACCTTCTTCCTCAGACACTGAATTTCTAAAAAGCATTTAGAAAATGCTTTTTCTAGAGTAGGAGACCAGGTGACAGGATGAGAAGCAGCAACATGTGTGACAGGACTCCTTTGGGTCCTGGTCCATGTTTGTCTACCACTTTGAACCTAGGCACGAAAGTAGGAAAGGCTGTGAAAAGCAGGACACACTGCAAACAGAAAATCTCCTCAAGGAATTCATTGCTGGATTCTAGCAAAGTGACCTTTGCATTCTGAAGGGGAAGAGAGAAGGTAATTTTTCACCAGATTTGATAAAATGCTTGGGGGAACTTCAACAGGAATTTGGGAGTATAGAGTACAACAAAACCACACAAGTTCTATTTCTTCAGATTTACAAAAAAGAAGCTAAGAAAGCTGCCAGATTGTATTGTTAGAATCTTTATTTGAAAAGTCATAAATGTAAGATAATCAGTAGCAAAAGTACAGATCACGCTTGCCTGAAAGAAGTCAGTATTCCATTACCCTTAATGAAATGTTTTAGTGAAGGTTTAGGCTTTGGGAAGTTTTCTAGAGTTAAGAATGTTAATATGGGATTACAAAAAGAGAGAAGGGGTTATTAAAAAAATTTCAAGAGAAAAAGTTAGAGGGATAATCTATACATTAAGAAAGACTTCAGGGTGGTGCCTGTGGCTCAGTCGGTAAGGCGCCGGCCCCATATACCGAGGGTGGTGGGTTCAAACCCGGCCCCGGCCAAACTGCAACCAAAAAATAGCTGGGCGTTGTGGCGGGCGCCTATAGTCCCAGCTACTCGGGAGGCTGAGGCAAGAGAATCGCTTAAGCCCAGGAGTTGGAGGTTGCTGTGAGCTGGGTGAGGCCACAGCACTCTACCAAGGGCCATAAAGTGAGACTGTCGCTACAAAAAAAAAAAAAAGAAAGAAAGACTTCAATGACCTACCAAGTAACTATGAAATATGGACTTTCTTAGGATCTTGAGGCAAACAAAGAAGTTTTTAAAAATATTCATGACGCAATTGGAAATTTGAACAATGTATGATGGGTCTTGTGATGACATTAATCAATTATTACTCATTCATTTCTAGGTGACATGTTGATATGCAGTTATGTGGAAAGATAGATCTTAACCTTTTGATATGAATAATGAAATACTTATAAATGAACTATTATGAGATCTGAAGTTATTTCAAAATAATAAAATATGGGAGTGAGAATTGAATGGGAGTATGGATTAAACAAAATAATTCATAAACTAATAAATCTTGGAGCTGGATGATGAGTACTTGGGTGTCTATTTTATGATTCTGCTTTTGTAATTTTTGAAAGTCTCTACTCTAGAAAGTTTGATAGTCTTTCTTTTAATTAAAAAAAAAGTAAAGGAATACATGGAAGTCCTTTCTGAAACAGACAATAACAACACTATTAGATCTCAGATAAAGTCTCCTAGACTTGGTGAGCACTGCTAACTTTGAGAGTGATTCCTTCTGGAGTAAAAATAATTGGACCCCTGAATAGGAACACTCATTCACTATTTTCTACCAAAATATTGGTAGACAACTACTATACCTTCTCAGGTTCCTACAGCAAGAGCAACAGAGGGTGGAGGAGAGATGCACCCCCTCCAATTCCCGGTCCTCTATCACCCCTAGGACTGCCTGAAAGAAATACAGTGTGAGGCCCAGACTTAGTCGGAGGAATCTTCCATCATTCTGGACACATCCTAACTGGGGTACATTTACCTAGATGTGGAGATTCAAGTTCCCACAGGAAATGCTGCACAATCTTCTAGGTATTGCTAGAGACAGTTGAAGTCTCTGGGGAAGGCCTCTTTGGACACTGTCCAAAAGATCAGTGGCAGTTGGCATTACTCAAAGCCCTGCTTTAGAGAGTAGTGTTAGCTTGTTTCTTATAAAGATTTATTCACTTTTCTAAGGGACTCTTGGGCCTAAAAGTGGGCCTTATCAAAGGACAAGAGAAGGTAACAGAGTCATTGTCGATGAACTGAAGCTGTTATTGGATATGCAAAGCCAATTTGATCCCTAGAATCCATTTGTATAATTTTGTATACATTGAGGAAAGGGTGATTCTAATAGCTGCCATTTATTGAGGCCATCACTAAGCCATGCAAATTACTGAAATTCAATTTGGTTAAAATCTCTGTTAGGCAGGTATTATTTGGTGAAGTGGGTTAACCACCTTATCAAATCTGTACCACCAGTAGTTTTCTTTTGTTTCTAGAAGCCATGAATGCAGTCAACAGAACAAGAAGTTGTTCACATTCTTTGGACAATATCAGGAAATTATAAATAATAACCATAGAAGTAGAATTAATAATGACATATCTTGCACAGGCTGTCAGTAAATTAGAAATATAAGTATCAGCAGTTCTCAAAGCATGGTTCAAGGACCTTGGGAGGGAGCCTCTAAGATTCTTTTAAAGAACTTGCTAGTTTACCTTTTCTAATTCTTTTTATAACTGCATTTTATGAAGAAAACAATGTATCACAATGGTTTGAATGTGAATACAAATATGAGAACCCAGTTATATTTCTATCAAATTAGACATTAAAATAGATTTTCAAAACTGAAAATTGGTACCTGCCTTCTCTGAATTTTCAAAATTATAATTTTCATATAAACATATTTTAATGTTTTCTTTTTTTTTTTTTTTTTAGAGACAGAGTCTCACTTTATGGCCCTCAGTAGAGTGCCGTGGCATCACACAGCTCACAGCAACCTCCAACTCCTGGGCTTAAGCGATTCTCTTGCCTCAGCCTCCCGATTTTAATGTTAACATTAAATAGACTTGTACAGCTATTTAAAAGAGAATGATTAATAAATATTTTAACCATTTTCACTTTTTAATTTTTTATGTCATAATAGATATAACTCATAAAAACAAAATCTCTTTCTGGTATTCAAATATTTTGAAGAGTATAAAGGGGTCCTGACACAAAAGAGTTTGAGAACTGCTGTTCTTATTAATGGATGAAGTTATTTTAGCTCTGGAGAGTTAAGTTCAGCAAATGTGTAAAGTCTTTCTTAGCATTTTTAATTCAACCAATAGTAATTCATGCAGTATTATAATATCAGGTAAATATGGAAAACAGTGATACTAGCAACAAAACATTGGAAAGGCATCATCTCATTCATTTCATGGAAATTCTAAAAGGTACAGTTATTTGAAGAAGTTAACATCAGAAAAATTAAGTAAGTTTACCAAATTTAATGGAAATCTTTGATATTTTTGAAATCCTTGATTTAGCCAATATCACATACTAATAACAACTGCAATAATAATAAATACATTTTACTGAATTTTTCACACACTTAGCCAAGTATTTTGTAATTGTTGCATACTTTTTATATAATTTTAGTCAATACAGACAAAAAACATACAGGCAATCATTAGATGGAATGACTTAATCTTTCTGAGATTAACTTCAATAAATTCATATCATTTTCCTTAGAATTTTAGAAACAACAAAGACAAGCTATAATTCACATTCTGCTGCAAATCTTAGGTATTACTTCAACTAATGAACAATCAAATATTTCTCATGCATTATCTTGTTCAGTTCTTGTAAAACCCCCAAAAGCATTATTTATTAAGATTACTTAAACTCCGAGAGGAAAAAGTACCTTCAGTAAACTTAGTCTTATTTCACATTTTAGAAACATTGAATTCGGTAACTTTAAGTTTTCTTAAAAATATCATGTATTACTTCTGTTATTTTATGGAAAATATGTGTTAACACTACAACACTATGACTACTACTGCTACTGTTACTACTACTAACTATCATTTATTGAATGCTTATTCTGAGTTCTTACTGACTTTGGTACTTTTACATACTTTACATGCATTATCTCATTTCAGCCTCATAAAAGTTCATTTCTTGGTGAGGTTCTTTTACTGCAAAGAAGGTAAGTAAGGTCAGAGAATATAAAAAGACATATTATTTCTGAGAGCCTTGAGTTCAAGCAACACAGATAAGTTCTTTTCAAACCTTAAGGTAGGAATACCATATGGCAATGATTCTAAGATCCACATCAGGTTTAGCTTTTATTCATTTGTTTTTTAGTTTCAGATTGATGTGAGAGCCCAAACATTTAGGTTGCATCATTTTCATTTCTAAAATGAAGTTGTAGTTGAGCCTGGGTGTGTGTTGAAGACCTTTACATTGTGCACATTAGATGAAACTTGCCAATCACCATCCTTCCTCATTCTTCCCCCTTCCCCTCCCTCCCCTCTCCCGTACTAGAATATACTTGTGTTTTTCTTTTGTGTGGGCTTTAGTTGTTTATATATTGGTTTCATATTAGTATCTAGTACATTTGGATACTTGTTTTTCCATTCTTGTGACACTTTATCAAGAAGAATGTGTTTCAACTCCATTCAGGTAAATACAAAATGTAAAGTCTCCATCCATTTTTATGGCTGAATAGTATTCCATGGTATACATATACCACAGTTTTTGAAATCGTGACACTTCTTACAACCAATAGGGTCTTATAATTTTTTTTTGCCTGTTCTCATTTTTTTGCCGTTTTTGGCCAGGGTTGGGTTTGAACCCTCCACCTCTGGCATATGAGGCCGGCGCCCTACTCCTTTGAGCCACAGGTGCTGCCCTGCCTGTATTCATTTTTTTATTTATACCTTTTACAGATTTATATTACTAACAATTTTATTTTTATTATTGTTATTTTTCATTAAATCATAACTTTTGTACATTGATGCATTTATGGAATTCAGTGTACTACTTTGATAAACAATGTGAAATGCTTACATTGAACTAAGTAACACATCCATCACAATTATACTCCTTTCTTAATAGTTTTGAAATGTACCATTGCATCATGCACATTAGGTTGAGGTCCCCCCAAATACCCTGCCTCCTCTCATATCCCCCCTCCCCTTCCCTGCCCTCTCTCTCCTTGTCCCTTCTAGACTATAGTTATGTTTTGGACTATAGTTACGTTTTGCCATTCATATGAATGTATAGGTGATAATATATTGATTTCATGGTAATATTAAGTACATTGGATTTTTTTTCCCATTCTTGAGATACTTTACTAAGCATATGTTCCAACTCCATCCAGGTAAACATAAAAGATGTGAAAGTCTCCAACTCTTTTTGGGCTGCATAGTATTCCCTGATGTATATATACCACAATTTTTAATCCATTCATGGGTTGATGGGCACTTGGGCTGTTTCTATGTCTTGGCAATTATGAATTGGTCTGCAATAAACATTCTGGTGCAAATGTCTTTTTTGTAAAATAATTTTTGATCATCTGGGTATATACCTAGTAGAGGAATTGCAGGATTGAACAGTAGGTCTACTTTTAGTTCCTTGAGTATTCTCCAAACTTCTTTCCTAAAAGGTCGTATTAGCTTGCATTCCCACCAGCAGTGTAGAAGGATTCCCTTCTCTCTGTATCCACGCCAACATCTGTAGTTTTGGGATTTTGTGATGTGGGATAATCTTACTGGAGTTAGATAATATCTCAAAGTGGTTATGATTTGCATTTCTCTGATGATTAAGGATGATAAGCATATTTTCATGTGTTTGTAGTCCATGCGCCTGTGTTCATCAGAGAACTTTCTGTTCAAGTCTCTTGCCCACATGGAAATGGGGTTATTTGTTCTTTTCTTATTGATTAGTTTGAGTTCTCTTTAGATTCTAGTTATTAGACGGGTCTTACAATTTTTGTTGGCCAGATATCAGTTATTAAATAGTTGTCATTGCAGCACATGTGTGAACCTAGTCTGAGAAACTTCTTTGGATGTCTTCTGGGAAGATTAAAAGCACCAGCAGCAAAATTTGCAAAATGGATGTCAGAAGCCTGACAATAATTTTGCATCAATGACAAATTATGTCATAACAACCAAAGGAAGGGAGTGTTCTGAACAAAGCAACCTCAACAGTTTCAAATGGCACAGAGAGATCTAGAAATTGAAGCATTTCCTTAGTCTTTGAAAATGAGGAGGGCATTGGTGATTGTAGAGAGAACAAATATAGTGGAGTGAAGACAGGAAACAGACTGCCAAGAAATGGATGGTGATACAAAAGAGATTATAGAATAACTTTTCTAGAGCAAATACACCAATATCAAAATGAAAACATGGGAGAATTATTGTTACTATGTAAGGATTACTCAGACGTATCCATATCCATGAGTTGTTTTGCATGGAAAGGAATATTTTTTCCAGGTACACCTAGAAGGACCATACAACATCAGGCTGACATCAGTGGTCCCATGCCTCATGGAGTCATAGGTGAGTCCTTTGAACATGAAAGTTGACACCAGAAGATGAGGAAATCACTTTCAAAGAAGAATACAGAAAGAATACAGACAAGCAGTTCTTAGGTAATAAAGTGTGACTGAGAGTTGGAGAGAAAATAATTTTGAATGCTGTAATAAATAAATCAGTATGACATTGGTAGAGTAAGAATTCAAGGAATTCAGAATCAACTTCGACCCTCTAGGATTTTTAGCTTTGGGAAGGGTAAGAACACAGACATGTGTGAATAAAGGACAGCTAGTGCAATGGTAGTGCCAAGGAGAAGTCCTTAAATAACTTTGGGGGAATTTGATCTAAAAGGGGAAGACTATAAGCAGGAAAGCATGAGAAGACAGTCCATGAGCTGACAATGCCCAGGGATTGTAAAATATACTGGAGTAGGAATCTGTGGGTGAGGGAGGTCTTGATATTCAACTACCATATGGCTGAGGGCATGAGGAAGTGAAATTTGAGGTAGCACTGACAGATGACCACATTTCACCCACAAGCTAATGAAGACTGAAGAAAGTTTACATTTAAGGTGCAATAAAGAGCTTACTCCTTAAAGGTGGAAGCTAGTGGAGTAGAACAACTTAAAAATACAGGAAAAAAGGTAACAAATTATGAATAAATATCCCTGAGGAGGCAATGTCAGAGACAATTAGAAAAATTATACTAGGACAGAAGAATGGGTATTCCTTTCATTTATAAGAATTGATGGTATGAATGGTTGGCGGAAATTATCTAGTCCTATACAGAAAAGTGAGAGGGGGCAGAGATAAGAGTTAAATATTAAGTGGCAAAATTAGTAGAATTGTTAACTCTCCATGCAAGGTAATTTAACTGGGTATTTATTGATTTTGTGAAGCATTAGATAGGTGTGAATATGAGGTTTTTTTTTTTTTGCACTTTTTGGCAAGGACCGGGTTTGAACCCGCCTCTTCTGGTGTATAGGGCCGGTGCCCTACTCCTTGAGTCACAGGCACCACCATATGAGCTTTTCGTAATATTAAAGTCAGACAAATAAAAAATAAATAAATATAAAAAAAGTCGGACAATTGAACACTCATATGCTATTGGGAAAATATTGAGGAGAGAGAGTTTGAAAACATAGGAGCAAAATACAATGTGCAATGGAGTAAGACCCTGAAAAAAGATGGGACTCCTGGGTCCTGGGCAGAGAGCAAAGACTCAGGAGGTGCCTCCAATTCTAACAGGTAAGAGAGAGGTTATTATGCAGGGGCAAGAAGAGAGTCTCAATTAAGGGTGGAGTAGAGGGGATTAATGGGGATGGACAGATTTTTGAGATATTTAGGAGTTCTATTGACAGTACATTGTGATTAAATAGATGTGGCCTGTGAGGAAGAGGGAAGAGTAAGTAAATAATTGTAAGTTTCTTGTTTGTGCTGTTAGATAGATTGGATTGTCATTAAGCAACATAATATAGGTGAAATACAATGGTGGCTTGGTTTGGCTTGTGTTAAGTTACAAGTCCTTGTGGAGTACAATAGGGAAATCTCTGTGATTATAGTTGTTTGAAATTCTGGAGACATGGGTGAGTTGAGGACAGAATTTTCTTTTATACGGAGAAATCACAAGGTCATGATCTTCTAGGGAGAACTTTTGTGAAAAGAGGGATCAGAAAATAATCTAAGGCGGGCAGCGCCTGTGGCTCAAGGAGTAGGGCGCCGGTCCCATATGCCGGAGTTGGCGGGTTCAAACTCAGCCCCGGCCAAAAAAAAGACACACACACACACACACACAAAAAAAAAATAATCTAAGGCAAGGGTTCTAATCTCTTTTGTACCTATAGACCTCTTCTTAAAATAATGTCTTTGGTGGGACCACACCTACGATGCATCTTACAAGGGTACATGTGAAATTTATTAAATGTAGAATATAAATGTCTTAACACAATAAGAAAATACCGTGAAGGCTGTGTTAACTAGTTTGATGAAAATATTTCAAATTGTATATAAAACCAGCACATTGTACCCCATGATTGCATTAATGTACACATCTATGATTTAATAAAAAAAATTATGTCTTTGAATGCATAAAATGACATGCAGGGGATTGCAAAGCAAGGAAATTATGATCAAAATATTAAAAGTAAATTTTAGAAACAGTATTATATGTGATTTTTAATTAGCACAGTAGATAACTAGATCTAGTCACAGGTCCAGTAACTACTAAAATTTTAAAATAGTGATGAGCATCTATCATATGTCATCTGAATGTGATTTATAATATCTGTGATTCCTATTGGGGGTAATTATATAGACACTGCAAATTATTGTTCTGGTTAATTGACTATATTTGTAGTTGAGGAAAGTCTCAAATTTCAGCTATTAGTTAGATAAAATAAAGCTATAAATTTTTTTCACCACCAAAATTTATTTTTTATTTTATTTTTAATTTTATAATTTTAATTTTTTTTTTTATTGTTGGGGATTCATTGAGGGTACAATAAGCCAGGTTACACTGATTGCAATTGTTAGGTAAAGTCCCTCTTGCAATCATGTCTTGCCCCCATAAAGTGTGACACACACCAAGGCCCCACCCCCCTCCCTCCGTCCCTCTTTCTACTTTCCCCCCCATAACCTCAATTGTTAAACAAACTCTGTTTATAATCTTGGTTCAGTAGCTGGTATCAGAATCAGACTTAACTTCTTGATATAAAAAATGATAAAAACATATATAAAAAGACTATCTTTTTTTTTTTTTTGTTTTGAGACAGAGTGTCACTTTTTCACCCTCGGTAGAGTGCCATGGCATCACAGTTCACAGCAACCTCCAACTCCTGGGCTAGGCGATTCTCTTGCCTCAGCTTTCCAAGTAGCTAGGACTACAGGCACCCACCACACTGCCCGGCTATTTTTTGTTGCAGTTTGGCCAGGGCCAGGTTTGAACCTGCCACAGTTTATGGGGACAGTGCCCTACTCACTGACAGAGCCATAGGTGTCACCCCAGACTATCATTTTTTAATAATGGTGAAGGAGGCTGTGTGTGGTGGCTCACTCCTGTAATCCTAGCTCTCTGGGAGGTTGAGGAGGGTGGATTGCTTGAGATCTGGAGTTTGAGACCAACCAGAGCAAGAGCGAGACCCCATCTCTGCTAAAAATAGAAAAATTAGAGTGGTGTTGTGGCAGGCGTCTGTAGTCTCAACTACTGGGGATGCTGAGGCAAAGAGGATTGCTTGAGGCCATAAGTTTGAGGTTGCTATAAGCTATGATGATACTGTGGCACTCTACCCAGGGTGACCGAGTGAGACTCTGTCTCAAAATATAATCAAACAAAAAACAATGATGAAGGAATTTACAGAAGACTAGCATTCTGCTAATAACAATCAGAAGCTCTGAATGAGATAAATACAACAACAAAACTACTTGAAGATATTTGAATGTGAGCAAAAATCAGTACAGCATGGGACACAGCCATTGAAAGATGTGAAACATGTTAGTTGAGTTTCATATTTAAATGTCCCTTCCCCTGAAGCATTCTCTAACATATAGTTAGATCTCAAGGAGAAAATTGAGGTTTCACTGAACTGAGGAGCCAGAACTAAGAATTAAGGACTGCCAGAAGGGCTGGGACTTGAAGGGTGCAATCAAAGAAAGGAGCCAGTGTGGTGAGAACCTGCAAGTTCCATACAAAATCCCCTCAAATTCTTCCTTGACACCTGAATTCTCCATGTGTAAGACTCCAAGGAACACAAGAAACAAACAACATTTGGGAGGTTAAAAGTGTTCAGCAGAGGTGTTAACTGTTTTCTGATGCAGGGGAAACAGAGTGGGGAGTTTGCATCACATCAAGTTAGAGGGGCTTTATATACACCCTGGGCTTTTCACTGGTCTCAGAAAGAACCTGCCTTAGGAGAAGACCTTATTTCTTAGGACTAAAGAATTTGCCCTAAGACTAAAAGCAAATCTGGAGCCCACCCTAAAAAAAGAAACCCAAAACATAAAACAAGTCTTCCATGAGAACATATTCACAAAATTACAATATATACAAAGAAAAAGAATAATGTAACCCATAGTGAAGAGGAAAATGGGTCAAATGAAACAGACTTAAATATAACTCAGATTTTAAAGTTAATAGACAAGGATTTTATCATAAATTTATTGAATAACCTACCAGAAAAGATAGATATGGTGGTTATAGAGATGGGCATTTTATGGTAGATGTGGAAATGTAAGAAGAAAGGAAATTCTGATACTGAAAAATTGTATTTAAAAAAGTGGATGGGATTAACTATAGAATCAGTGATAAGTAAACTTGAAGGTCAATACAAATAATAATAAACTTAAGCAAAATGATACAATTTTATTTATTTTTTTTTTTTTGCAGTTTTTGGCTGGGGCTGGGTTTGAACCCACCACCTCCAGCATATGGGGCTGGTGCCCTACTCCTTTGAGCCACAGGCGCCACCCATGATACAATTTTTAAAAAATTGGACCCATTTTTCCAGCCACAACAGAGTTCCAGACTTGCTATCCTACAAAAACAACTATAAAACTGTACAGAATATATGAAACAACTCTTTTCAAACATTTGTCAATAATTATAATGGAACTGTGATTTTTACTATAAAGGAAACACAAGTCCTATATCCATCTTACTTTTTTTACCTAGAGATAATTCCTTGACTGTAACACGGGGAAGTGGACCCCATGCAAGGGTTGGCTATCCTGCTGAGCAAAGTGGGCAGACATCAGAGTTTGAAGATACCAAAGGGTCGGTACCTTCCTGGGCAAGGTATAGGAGAAGAGGGAGCTATACAGTAGGAAGACTCAGAAGTATTTGTGAGCGTTCCCTCCAAGAACCTGATTGAGGGCGAGGTTGCCCATGTACAAGTGAGACTCATAGCAGAGAGTGGAAGCTATGGATACAAAAACAGAACAAAGATGTTAGCAGTTAGAAAGTTCTAGAAGTTGGAGTCTGGTCCAGTTAGAATGAAGAGACTTTATTAGTACTTCATTAACATCTTGAGGATTTATTTGAAACAAAAGAAAGACCATGTTTAGTAGTGAACATGGCCTTAAAAGATGTACCATAATAAAGCCCCTAATCAAATGTCAGTGTGATTTTTTTTTTTTTAGATCATAGCTGTGTACATTGATATAATCATGGGGCATCATTCACTAGCTTCACAGACCATTTACCAAGTTTCACATATACCCTTGTAAGATGCACCGCTGGTGTAATCCCACCAATCCCCTTCCCTCTATCCACCTCCCCCCTCCCTCCCCTCCCTTTCCCCCTTTCCCCTATTCTTAGGTTGTATCTGGGTTATAGCTTTCATGTGAAAACTCTAAATTAGTTTCATAGTAGGGCTGAGTACATTGGGTACTTTTTCTTTCATTCTTGAGATACTTTACTAAGAAGAATATGTTCCAGCTCCATCCATGTAAACATGAACGAGGTAAAGTCTCCATCTTTCTTTAAGGCTGTATAATATTCCATGGTGTACATACACCACTATTTATGAATCCATTCGTGGATCGATGGGCACTTGGGCTTCTTCCATGACTTAGCTATTATGAATTGGGCTGCAATAAACATTCTGGTACAAATATCTTCGTTATGATGTGATTTTTGGTCTTCTGGGTATATGCCCAGTAGAGGGATTACAGGATTAAATGGCAGATCTATTTTTAGATCTCTAAGTGTTATCCATATCTCTTTCCAAAAGGAATGTGTTAATTTGCATTCCCACCAGCAGTGCAGAAGTGTTCCCTTTTCTCCACATCCACGCCAACATCTCTGGTCTTGGGATTTTGTGATATAGGCTAGTCTCACTGGAGTTAGATGGTATCTCAAAGTAGTTTTGATTTGCATTTCACTGACAATTAAAGATGATGAGCATTTTTTCATATGTCTGAAGGCCACATGCCTGTCTTCTTCAGAGAAGTTTCTCTTCAAATCCCTTGCCCAGCCTGCAATGGAATCCCTTGTTCTTTTCTTGCTAATGCGTTTGAGTTCTCTGTGGATTCTGGTTATTAAACCTTTGTCGGAGACATAACCTGCAAATATCTTCTCCCATTCTGAGGGCTGTTTGCTTGCTTTACTTACTGTGTTCTTGGCTGTGCAGAAGCTTTTTAGTTTGATCAAGTCCCAGTAGTGCATTTTTGAAGCTTCTTCAATTGCCCGCGGGGTCCTCCTCATAAAATACTCGCCCAGACCCATTTCTTCAAGGGTTTTCCCTGCACTCTCCTCTAGTACTTTTGTAGTTTCATGTCTTAAGTTTAAATCTTTGATCCAGTGAGAGTCTATCTTAGTTAATGGTGAAAGGTGTGGGTCCAGTTTCAGTCTTCTACAGGTTGCCAGCCAGTTCACCCAGCACCATTTGTTAAATAGGGAATATTTTCCCCACTGAATGTTTTTAATTGGCTTGTCAAAGATCAAATAACGGTAAGTAGCTGGATTCATCTCTTGGTTCTCTATTCTGTTCCAGACATCTACTTCTCTGTTTTTGTGCCAATACCATGCTGTTTTGATCACTATCGATTTGTAGTATAGTCTGAGGTCTGGTAGCGTGATTCCTCCTACTTTGTTTTTATTTCTGAGTAATGTCTTGGCTATTCGAGGTTTTTTCTGATTCCATATAAAACGAAGTATTGTTTTTTCAAGATCTTTAAAGTATGACAGTGGAGCTTTAATAGGGATTGCATTGAAATTATATATTGCTTTGGGTAGTATGGACATTTTAACAACGTTGATTCTTCCCAGCCATGAGCATGGTATGTTTTTCCATTTGTTAATATTTTCAGCTATTTCTTTTCTTTGAGTTTCATAGTTCTCTTTATAGAGATCTTTTACGTCCTTTGTTAGATAAATTCCCAAATATTTCATCTTCTTTGGCACCACTGTGAATGGGATAGAGTCCTTAACTGTTTTTTCAACTTGACTATTGTTGGTATATATAAAGGCTACCGATTTATGAATGTTGATTTTGTAACCTGAGATGCTGCTGTATTCCTTTATCACTTCTAAGAGTTTTGTAGTAGATTCCCTAGTGTTTTCCAGATATACTATCATATCATCTGTGAAGAGCGAAAGTTCATCTCTTCTGACCCTATATAGATACCCTTGATCGCCTTTTCTTCCCTAATTGCGGTGGCTAAAACTTCCAACATAATGTTAAAAAGCAATGGAGACAATAGGCAGTTTTGTCTGGTTCCTGATCTGAGTGGAAATGATTCCAATTTAACTCCATTCAATATGATGTTGGCTATGGGTTTGCTGTAGATGGTTTCTATCAGTTTAAGAAATGTCCCTTCTGGGGCGGCGCCTGTGGCTCAGTCCGTAGGGCGCGGGCCCCATATGTCAAGGGTGGTGGGTTCAAACCCGGCCCCGGCCAAACTGCAACCAAAAAATAGCCGGGCGTTGTGGCGGGTGCCTGTAGTCCCAGCTACTTGGGAGGCTGAGGCAAGAGAATCACTTAAGCCCAGGAGTTGGAGGTTGCTGTGAGCTGTGTGAAGCCATGGCACTCTACTGAGGGCCATAAAGTGAAACTCTGTCTCTACAAAAAAAAAAAAAAAAGAAAAGAAATGTCCCTTCTATACCAATTTTCTTAAGTGTTCTGATCATGAAAGTATGCTGGATATTATCAAAAGCTTTTTCTGCATCAATTGAGAGAATCATATGATCTTTGTTTTTTAATTTGTTTATGTGCCGGATTACATTTATAGATTTACATATATTGAACCAGCCTTGAGACCCTGGGATAAAACCGACTTGGTCATGATGTATAATTTGTTTGATGCGTTGCTGGATTCTGTTTGTTAGGATCTTGTTGAATATTTTTGCATCTAGATTCATTAGTGATAGCGGTCTATAATTTTCTTTTCTTGTTGGGTCTTTTCCTGGTTTGGGAATCAGGGTGATGTTTGCTTCATAGAACGTGTTGGGTAGTCTTCCTTCTTTTTCTACCTTTTGGAACAGGTTGAGTAATATAGATACTAATTCCTCTTTAAAGGTTTGGTAGAATTCTGATGTAAAACCATCTAGTCCCGGGCTTTTCTTTTTAGGGAGGTTTTGTATGGTTGATGCTATTTCCATCAAATGTCATTGTGATTAAGGAGAACAGTCAGTAAATCAACAGCACATTAAACTAAATCTCAATACTCTTTAAAAGAAAATTATATATTCCACATTATTTGTAATGTCTTGCATAAAGCAATATAATACTAGATATGCTAAGGAACAGGGAATTGATATCTGAATAACACACAAAAAAACCAGTCAATGAAAATAGACCCGTATATTATCTAATGTTGAAATCAGCAGATAGGGAATGCATAGCAGATATTAAAAAGATGTTCAGGGACTTGAAGGCAAATGTGGTCCTAATGAGTAAAGAACTGCTAACTATCCGGAAAGAAATGTTAATTATAAAAAATAAGTGAATAGAAAATTTTAAACTATAAGGTAAAATATCTAAATGAATAATAAACTAGACAAAGTTAACAGATGATTGAAGATGGCAAAAGAAAGGAGTCATGAACTTAAAGATAGACCCCATAAAAATTATTTAATTTGAAGAATAAAAGAAAAAGATTAAAAAATGAATAGAGTTTCAGAATAGATGGGACAATATCAAGTATACTAGCATGCATGTAATTAGAGTTCCAGAAGGAAAAGAGAAAGAATGAAGCAAGAAAATATTTGAAGAAATAATACAAAGTGAAAATTCCTCAGGTTTGGTGAAAAGTATTCATCTAGAGATGGATGCAGCTCAAGAAAACCTTAACAGGATAAATTCAAAGGAAACAAAACATTGAATGCTACAATCAAACTTCTTATAAAGAGCATAAATTTAAAAATTTATAATGTAGCCAAAGAAAGCGGACATATTTCACAGAAACGATTAATATAGGATATCTAAAGACTTTGCATCAGATGGCATGAGGACAGAAGATGGTAAAACAATCTTTAAAGAGAACAAAGTAAAGACAAAACTAGCACACACCTGTCAACCCAGAATTTTATGGTCAGTGGACTTATCTTCTAGAAATGAAGGTAAAATTAAGACTTTTTCAGATTAGTTAAAGCTGAGAGAATTTGCTGCCAACAGACCTTCACTAAAGGAAAATGCTAAAGGAAGTTCTTCACTCTGATAAAAATAATACCAGCTAGAAATTTGGATTTGCTGGAGGAAAAAAGAGCACCTGAAATGGTATACATGTAAGTACAATGTAACAGGCTAATTTTTCTTTTATCCTAATTTCTTAAAAAGTAAATGAAGTTTTGAAGCACAAATCATTTAAAGTTGCGTCTGTAACACATGTAGAAATAGCATATATGATAACGATAGCAAAAACAAAAGCCTTGGTAAATGAAATTGTGTAGTTTTAAGTTTCTTACATTTCTAAAGTCTGAAGTGGGAAAGTGGTACATAATATTAGGGATACCTATAATGTAGTGGAAATTTGTAGATAAACTAAAAATAATAAATAAGACATATAGCTAAAAAATTAATAAAGAACTGAAGTGAAGCTAAATTTATTTGCTAAAAGAAGAAAAGATAGAAAAAGTTAAACAGGAATGAAAATCTAATGAAAAAATTGGAAAACAAAGGACAAGATGTCAGACCTAAACTCAGTTTTATCAATAATTACAAAAAATGTTAAGTGGGCCAAATAGTCCAGTTAGAAGGCAGAAGTTTTCAGATTAGAATAAAAAAGCAAGACTATCAGCTGTCTAAAAGAGATGAATTTAGGGAGACAATCTGAAATTATGGAAAATGTCATACTGTACAGCTAGTCACTATAAAAAGGTAACATGGCTACATTAATGTCAGAGAAACTATATTTCAAGACAAGAAATATTACCAGAGATGAAAGGGTATTCAAAATAATAAAAGGATAAATTCAACAGCAAGGCATAACAACCCTAAATGTGTTTTCCTCTAATAACACAGCTTGAAAATACCTAAAGCAAAATTTTATAAAACTGGGTGGCACCTGCGGCTCAATGAGTAGGGCACTGGCCCCATATACTGAGGGTGGAGAGTTCAAACCCAGCCCCGGCCAAATGGCAACAAAAAAATAGCTGGTTGTTGTGGCAGGTGCCTGTAGTCCCATCTACTCAAGAGACTGAGGCAAGAGAATCACCTAAGCTTAAGAGCTGGTGGTTGCTGTGAGCATGGCTCTCTACCGAGGGTGACAAAGTGAGATTCCGTCTTTAAAAAAAAAAAAAAAAAAAAGTCAGCGCCTGTGACTCAAAGGAGTAGGGCACCAGCCCCATATGTTGGAGGTGGTGAGTTTCAACCCAGCCCCAGCCAAAAACTGCAAACAAACAAACAAACAAACAAAAATATATATATATATGTATATATACATACATATACATATACATATATAAAACTAGGAAGTAATGAACAATTCCACAATTATTACTGACAATTTTAACATTCCTTTCTTAATGTTAGAGAAAAAAGTAAAGATATTGAAAATATAAACAATACTATCAATTAACTCGATGTAACTGACATTTACGGAACATTACACTGAACATTTCTGAGGATACATTCTTTTGAATGCTCACATGGAATGCTTACTAAGATAAGTCATATGCTGGAGCATGAAATATCTCTCAATAATTGCCACAGACTGAAATCTTATACATTATGTTCTCAGTCAGCAGCAGATTTAAATTAGAAATTAATGACAAACAAGAAATTGAGCACTCCCCCTCACCCCATCTAAATAATTGGAAATTCAAATTATGACCATTGAAATAGCTCAGGGGCCCCCTCAAAAAAAAATAACAAAGAAAATTAGAGAAATATTTTGAGTAAATATGTTGAAAATGTAGCTCCAAAATTTATGGGTACAGTGAAAGCAGTGTTTAGAAGTAATTTTAAGAGGAAAGAGTTAAAATCAATGATCTCAGTTCTGCAATAAGAAGCTTGAAAAAAAGAAGAGGAAATAAAGAAAAGCGCAAAAATCAATGAAAGAAAATACACAATAGAGAAAACTCACAAACCAAGAGTTGGTTCATTTGAAAGTTTAATGAAATTTGGGCCTGGGGAGAAGGAAGGAAGGAAGGGAGGAGGTAGAGAGATTGGTGTGCTCCTACCTAATGGGCACGATGTAAGGATATATGGCACATTTCCTGGGTGCAGGACATAACAGGGACTTTACCTAACAAATGCAAACATTGTAACTTAATCAGAGATTAAAAATAAATAAAGTTTAATGAAATTGATAAATCATTAGCAATATGCATCAAGAAAAAGGAGGGAGAGAAGGAACACAAATTAACAATATCAAGAATAAAAGAGAGCATATCACTATATAACCCACAGATTTAAAAAAAAATCTATGATCAGTTATCATCAGCTATATGATGACTACTTCATGTGTAATGTAAGAGTCATACAACACTATAAGCTCATTTACACCCCTCCAAAAATGTATGATTGTTTACATATGACTTGTAACCCCACAAGAAATTGTCCTAAATTTCTCTTTGAGTTATTACTTTAAAAAATACAATAAGAAGGACTGCATACTTTTTATATGCTTAAAACATTTTATATCCCCAATTTTTCTCTTCTCTCTTTCTGAGATGAGTGCATATTAGATCACTTGGTGGTGTCTCATACACTGTTGATGTTTTATTTTTTAAATAGATTTAACTTATCGAAATATAAACTTATAGCTACATAAAAATGCATAGACTTCAATACACATTTGCACAAAGTTTTATAAATGTATGTATCAGTGTAATCACCATCTCAGTCAAAATATAAAATATTTTCAACCCTGCAGAAAGTTTCACATGTCCTCTTCAAACCAGATTTCCCCACCCCAGGGAAAGACTATTTAGATACCTATTACTGTGGGTTAGTTTTGCCTGTTCTAAGACATCACATGAACGAAATCACACAGGATCTGCATATACATATCTGGCTGCTTTTGCTCATCATAGTGGCTGTCAATTCACCTATATTTTTGGTTATATTACCAGTTTTTCTATTTATTTTAATTATTATTCTATTGCCAGAATTTTTGTTTCTCCTTTCACCTATGGATGAACATTTGAGATAATCCCAGTTTGGTATTATTATGAATAAAGTAGCTCGGAAATTTTTGCATCATTATTTTAATGTGTGTACACATATTTTCATATTACTTGGATAAATATAAGCAGTAGAATTGCTAGACGATTTGGTAGATATATGTTTAAATGTTTTGAGTACCTGTCAAAGTACCATTTTGCACACCCATCCATAGTAAGAGTCTCAGTTGCTACAAATTCTTAATATCTCTTGGTAGTATCAGTCTTTTCTTTTTTTATTATTAAATCATAGCTGTGTACATTAATGTGATCATGGGGCACCATACACTGGTTTTATAGACCGCTTGACACATGTTCATCACACTGGTTAACATAGCCTTCCTGGCATTTTCTTAGCTATTGTGTTAAGAAAATTATATTCTACATTTACTAAGTTTCACATGTATCCTTGTATGATGCACTGCAGGTTTAATCACACAAATCACCCTCCCTCCGCTCATTGTCCCACCTCCCTCCCCTCCCTCTCCCCCTTCCTCCTATTCTTAGGTTATAACTGGGTTATAGCTTTCATGTGAAAGCCATAAATTAGTCTCATAGTAGGGCTGAGTACATTGGATACTTTTTCTTCCATGCTTGAGATACTTTACTAAGAAGAATATGTTCCAGCTCCATCCATGTAAACATGAAAGAGGTAAAGTCTCCATCTTTCTTTAAGGCTGCATGATGTTCCATGGTGTACATACACCACAATTTATTAATCCATTCGTGGATCGATGGGCACTTGGGCTTTTTCCGTGACTTAGCAATTGTGAATAGGGCTGCAATAAACTTTCTGGTACAAATATCTTTGTAATAATGTGATTTTTGGTCTTCTGGGTATATACCTAGTAAAGGAATTATATGATTGAATACCAGATCTAATTTTAGATCTCTAAGTGATCTCCAAACATCTTTCCAAAAGGAGTGTATTAATTTGCATTCCCACCAGCAGTGTAGAAGTGTTCCCTTTTCTCCACATCCACGCCAACATCTCTGGTCTTGGGATTTTGTGATATGGGCTAATCTTACTGGAGTTAGATGATATCTCAAAGTAGTTTTGATTTGCATTTCTCTGATGATTAAAGATGATGAGCATTTTTTCATATGTCTGTAGGCCATGTGCCTGTCTTCTTCAGAGAAGTTTCTCTTCAAGTCCCTTGTCCAGCCTGCGATGGGATCACTTGTTCTTTTCTTCCTTATACGTTTGAGTTCTCTGTGAATTCTGGTTATTAAACCTTTGTCAAAGACATAACCTGCAAATATCCAGCCCTCCCATTCTGAGGGCTGTTTGCTTTACTTACTGTGTTCTTGGCTGTGCAGAAGCTTTTTAGTTTGATCAGGTCCCAGTAGTGTATTTTTGAAGCTGCTTTAATTGCCCGCGGTGTCCTCCTCATAAAATACTCGCCGAGGCCGATTTCTTCAAGGGTTTTTCCTGCACTCTCTTCTAGTATTTTTATAGTTTCATGTCTTAAGTTTAAATCTTTTAACCAGTGAGAGTCTATCTTAGTTAATGGGAAAGGTGTGGGTCCAGTTTCAGTCTTCTACAGGTTGCCAGCCAGTTCACCCTTCATCATTTGTTAAATAGGAATCTTTTCCCCACTGGATGATTTTAATTGGCTTGTCAAAGATCAAATAACGGTAAGTAGCTGGATTCATCTCTTGGTTCTCTATTCTGTTCCAGACATCTACTTCTCTGTTTTTGTGCCAATACCATGCTGTTTTGATCACTATTGATTTGTAGTATAGTCTGAGGTCTGGTAGCATGATTCCTCCTACTTTGTTTTTATTTCTGAGTAATGTATTGGCTATTTGAGTTTTTTTCTGATTCCATATAAAACAAAGTATTATTTTTTCAAGATCTTTAAAGTATGACAGTGGAGCTTTAATAGGGATTGCATTAAAATTGTATATTTCTTTGGGTAGTATGGACATTTTAACAATGCTGATTCTTCCCAGCCATGAGCATGGTATGTTTTTCCATTTGTCAGTATTTCTAGCTATTTCTTTTCTTAGAGTTTCATAGTTCTCTTTATAGAGATCTTTCACGTCCTTTGTTAGATAAACTCCCAAATATTTCATCTTCTTTGGCACTACTGTGAACAGAATAGAGTTCTTAACTGTTTTTTCAACTTGACTATCGTTGGTATATATAAAAGCTACCAATTTACAAATGTTGATTTTGTAACCTGAGACGCTGCTGTATTCCTTGATCACTTCTAAGAGTTTTGTAGTAGAATCCCTGTTGTTTTCCAGATATACAATCATATCATCTGCGAAGAGCGAAAGTTGATCTCTTCTGACCCTATGTGGATACCCTTGATCGCCTTTTCTTCCCTAATTGTGATGGCTAAAACTTTCATTACAATGTTAAAGAGCAGTGGAGATAATGGGCAGCCTTGTCTGGTTCCTGATCTGAGTGGAAATGATTCCAATTTAACTCCATTCAAGATGATATTGGCTGTGGGTTTGCTATAGATGGCCTCTATCATTTAAGGAATGTCCCTTCTATACCAATTTTCTTAAGTGTTCTGATCATGAAGGGATGCTGGATATTATCAAAAGCTTTTTCTGCATCGATTGAGAGAATCATATGGTCTTTGTTTTTTAATTTATTTGCTGAATTATACTTATAGATTTACATATATGTTTTGTTTCTTATTTAAAGAATATTGGCCTATGCCAAAGTTTTGAAGATATTCTTCTATGTTTTGTCTATAATAATTTTGGTTTTAGGGCGGCGCCTGTGGCTCAAATGAGTAGGGCGCTGGCCCCATATGCCAGAGGTGGCGGGTTCAAACCCAGCCCCGGGCAAAAACTGCAAAAAAAAAAAAAATAATAATAATAATTTTGGTTTTAGACTTTATATTTAGATCTATGATCTATTTTAAGGTAGTTTTGTATATACTGTGAAGTAGGTGTCATGGTTAATATTTTTTGTATTAATTTGTACTTACTTCTCAGAACATTTATTTAAAAAGCTATTATTCTTGGCGGTGCCTGTGGCTCAAAGGAGTAGGGTACCGGCCCCATATGCAGGATGTGGCGGGTTCAAACCCAGCCCTGGCCAAAAACTGCAAAAAAAAAGAAAAGCTATATTCCTATTTAATTGTCCTGAAACATTTTTTTGAAACTTGTTTATGTGAGTTTCTGAACTATTTTTTAAAAAATCACATTGGTTCATTTCTTTATTCTTTTGCCAGTAACCATTATCTTGATTACTTAGCTATACTGTAAGTCTTAAAATCAGATAATATAAGTGCTCCCACTTTATTTTTTGTCTTTCAAAATTATTTTGACTATTCTACTTCATTTACATTTCTCTATCAATTTTAGCATCAGTTTGCTAGTTTCTGTAAGTAGCCTTCCTTAATTATTTTTAGATTGAAATGAAACCATAGATTAATTGGGTGAAGGTGACATTTTAATTGTTAGTCTTTCAATAAAAGAGCATGTAACATCTTTCCATTTGTTTAGTTTACCCTAATTTCTCTAAGCAATGTTTATAATGTAGTGGGTTCTCACATCTCTTATAAGGACATTCTATTTTTAATGATATTTTGGATGTATATTATTAAATTTTTCAATTGTTTATTGTGTGTATATGCAAATAGAATTTATTTTTGTATGATTTATGATCAGGTATATTTCAACATTGCTAAATTAGTATTGGTATTAGTAAAGTTTTCTTTTTGTGGATTTCTTAAGCATTTCCATGTAGACAATTACATTATCCTCAAGTAAAAAAGTTTTATGTTTTCTTTTCAATCCTTATTACCTTACTTATTTATTTTTTGTCCTATGGTATTGCCCATGAATCAATGTGAAACAAAATGGAAAGAAATGGAAAATTGAAATTGTTCTTCATCTGTTAAAGTAATTAAATTTATAATTTTAAACTTCTCTTAAAAAAATCCAAATCCAATGACTTCTTGGTGAATTATGTCAAACATTTACGAGGTAAATATTATCAATATTACATAAACAGTTTCTGATAATAAAACTAATTTTATGAGTCCATCATGACTCTGATATGAAAAACTGTAAGGACTTTACAAGGTAAGTAATGTATAAATCAATATTATTAATGTATATAGACACACAAATCCTCGATAATAGCAAATGTAATCCATCAACATATGAAAAGTATAACATGATCAGATGAGGTTTAATTTCTAAATTGCTCCCAAGAATGCAAGCGTATTTCAAGATTGTATACCAGTCAAAGAAATTATCCACAGTAACAGAATAAGAGAAAATGTATACTGTCATCTCAGTAGAATGAAGAATCACTTGACAAAATTCAATACACAGTCCTGGTAAATATTCTCTGAAAACTAGGAACAAAATATACTTCCTCACTTGATAAAATATGTTTATAAAAGACCAACAGTTATTATCACACCAAGTGATGACATATTAAAGTATCTCTCCATATGGTAAAGAGATACAACATAAGTTGTACACTCCGATTTGACACTTAACCTCTCTGTGGTTGCCTTGTATCCTGAGTTCCTGCATTGATTTTCAATTTGCTCTGCCTGCCTTAAATTTGCCTTTTAACATTTACCACCAATAATGCTTTCTATTATTCAAACTGTGTATAATTCTGCTCCTACTGAAATATACAGGTTTGCTATTTCTTTGAGCAGATGCATTCTACAGCCTATACTAAATCTTATTATAAACTTTGTGGCATTTTTGGCAGATTTCTAGACTCTACAGGCACAGAGGAAAGACTGGAGTAACACACTAAAAAGAAGCAGCTGGAAGAAATGAAAACGGAACAGAGGCATCAGCTGCTGCACAATGTGAGACACACAAGTTTTATAGTTTGAGTCAAAAAAGTGAAGTATCTTCTAGAAGAGAAAAGCAACAATCTTAACAAGAAAATAACTCCAGTGTCACAATGTATAACTATATCCAGTTTTCAATCAAAAGTATTAGATATATAAAGAAACAAAGTGGGAACCATACACAGTAAAAAGAGAAGTTAATAGAAAAAGAGAAGCTAGGTATGTATAGCTAAAAATTTCAGTACTTTTGGGAAAAGAGGACAAGGGCGGGGCCTCCAGGCCTCCATTTTGGTGCCTCCCACCTTAATTTTATTCCAAGTGATTGTTCACACCTGGGCTGGAGTGACTGTCCTACCAATCTACGAATCAGAATGTAGTGTGCTAGCTGCAAAAGGATGTAGAAGACTCTCTAGCCCACCAACAGATACAATAGAGTCTTAATGGTGACCTAGAACAGACTTAAGACTATCATGCCATGAGCATAAATCTACACTGTGGTCCATACCCCTCAATGGGCTGTCAGAGAGGCTCTTCAGAGGTCTGCATGTGCAGTTAAGACTCTGGAGGGGGGAGGATGGGTGGAGGGAGGGTGATGGGTGGGACTACACCTACAGTGCATCTTACAAGGGTACATGTGAAATTTACTAAATGTAGAATATAAATGTCTTAACACAATAAGAAATGCTAAGAAAATGCTGTGAAGGCTATGTTAACCAGTTTGATGAAAATATTTCAAATTGTATATAGAACCAGCACATTGTACCTCATGATTGCATTAATGTACACAGCTATGATTTAATAAAAAAAAAACTAACAAAACCCAGAAAACAACCCCCCCACCCCCCCCAAAAAAAGACTCTGGTTCCAAGGTGACCCTTGAAACATGTTTAAATAGAGTTGGAGGCCATGAGCCATTTCTTTTCTTTGTTGCAAAAATTGAGGCCCATTTGCTGTCTATGGCAAATGTATCTTGCTTTGTAAACTTTCTTACTCTGTAAACCTATCTTTTTCTTCCTCAGTTTGTTTCTTAGTTACCTTACTTTGGGGCATCTGATCTTTTTTTTTTTTTTTCAGTTTTTGGCTGGGCCGGGTTTGAACTTCCCACCTCCAGCATATGGGGCCAGTGCCCTATTCCTTTGAGCCACAGGCAGCACCCATCTGCTCATTTTTCAATGGAGAACACTCCAAGAACTGAGGACTCAGGCAGCTGCCTGAAACCTTGACATTTTAGGATGTAGGCAGCTGCCTTGAAACCCAAGAAATAGATTATTATTGGTCACCAATGTTGAATTTGAAGATGTAAATCTGAAAGCAGGTATTTTAAATATGTTCAATGAATTAGAGGAAAATAATATTAGTAAATGGAAAGATAACAATGTCAAAAAAGAAATAGCAAATATAAATAGACCAAGGGGAAATTAGAATATTTTTAAAATTCAGTAAGTAAAATGACAACAACAAAATTACTGTATGGTACAATTGTTGATTTCAAAGGCTAGAAGAATTAGTGAGCAGGTAATGAAAGAATAAAGCAAAATTAAATAAGCCTGAGACTTATAAGAAAATATTAAGTAGCCAACATATTTATAATTGGAGTCCCAGACAGAGATGAAAGAAAGAAATAGAAAAACTGTTCGATGAAATTATAAAAAGAAAGTCAAAGTCTCAGGACCCCCACTAACTCTTTATACACAAGGGAAAGTGAAAGCCTCAGGCAGGTTGACTCCACAGATAATTCATTAAGGAAATTCTTTGCTAACCTCCCATAAAGAAGGACAAGCACCAAAAAGTAAAGTCTACCTAATTCCACACTAATAAACAAGTTTATCTTATAGGTGACAGAACTGGAGACAAGACAGAATCAGATATTCTTCCACCTACCCAGAGACAGCTACATAAATGATGCCTCCTTTCTTTTTTAAGTAAAATTTAGATTTTTGGGGCCTCACAAGAATGTAACCACTACCTCATCAGCTCTTCTCACTCCTTTCCCCTTTCCCTTTCTCTGTATGCCTTTAAAATGCTGAAGGCATTTAAATGCAGAAAAAACAACCACAGCTTGTCTGTGGTTCATATGATGCATGTTCTCAAAATTTTGGCTTAATAAACCTTCATTGATTGAGATTCTTGCCTCAGTCTTTCACTTGGGTTGACTAAGAGTGCCCAACAACTTTATGGATTGGCGAAAACACTTAACTCATATTTCTGTGAATATGAGTGAGCTCCACACCTAAAATACATAGTATGCTGAATTTGATAGACAGTAAGAAAATTTTGAAAAAAGCAATAGGAAAAAATATTTTATAGAGAGAAACATTCATATAATTATCAACTGAGTTACTATAGGAAAATATGAAGGACAGAAGATGCTCAAATATCAAATTCAAAATACAGAAAGAAAATAATAGTCAGTCAATAATTATATATCCAGTAAAACTATTCTTCAAAACTATAGGTGAAATGAAAACTTGTTCAGATAGGAAAAGCAGAGAATTATTGATTGCATATCTGCAGTACGAAAAAATACTAAATCACTGACCTGGAAAATACAATGTGCCTCTATAATCTCCCAATATACTAAATGTTAATCTTGATTTACTTCTTAGAACAAGAAATATTCCTTTACACTAATAGGAAATGACACAATAAGGGAACTCATATGAACAAGAAACAATAAAGGACAAAAGAAAAGGCAAGTGAATATGTGGTTAAATACAATATAAGGCAAGTATACAATTTTTCGTATTTGAAACTAATAAATAAACAACTACACAAACACATGAGAGAAAAAGACAGTTAAAATAAAGTGGGGGTGAGGAGAAAGAAGGAAAAGAGGAGGGGGAGGAGAGTGGAGGATTGGTAGACTCTAACCTAATGGCAGAATGTAAGGGTATACAGCACACCTCCTGGGGGAAGGGCTCAACTATAACTTGAACTTTCCCTAACAAATGCAAACATGTAATCTAATCATTTGTATCCTCATATTAATCTGAATTTTTTAAAAAGGTATATTTTAGTTGACTATAATTTTACAATGACACGTTGCTGCTTCATGCAAAAATTATGACATCCTATAAGTAGGACTTAAATGTATACACATGTAATCTATTTGACAATCACACACAACTGATGGGAATGGGTAAATGCAATTATACTATGGCAAGGTCCCTATATTTCTTGTTCTAAGAAGTAAATCAAGATTAAGATTTAGTATATTGGGAGATTATAGAGGCATAGTTTACTTTCCAGGTCAGTGATTTAAAAAATAATGCAAATATACCTAACATTCCAATAATGGAATTGAAATTGCATATTGAACAAATGTACTTAAGAGAAAAAAAGGCAATAAGTGACCTCTATGAAAATGGTAAAGAATCTTGAAAATTTTTCCTCTCCACATAGAAAAAATGTAAACAAAGTCATTTTATCAAAAAGACACTTGCACTAGAATCTTTATTGTAGTGCAATTCATAATTGCAAAGAATCAATTTATGACTGGATTAATGAAATGCGGTATATGTATACCATGGAGTACTACTCTGCCATAAAAAATGAATTAATACCTTCTGCAACAATCTGAATGGAACTGGAGACCATTCTCCTAAGTATTGTAAGAATGGAAAAAAAACCACACACACATTCACTATTAAATTGGAACTAACTGATCAGCACTTCTATGCACAAATGGAAGTAAAACTCAATAGAAATCAAGCAGGTGGAAGTAGAAGGGCATGGGTGAAATCATACCTCATGGGTACAATGTACACTGTGTAGGTGATGAGCACACTTCTAACTTTGACTTAAGCAGTACACAAGCAATCCATGTAACCAAAACATTTGTATCCCCATAATATTTGGAAATAAAAAACTGGAAAATTTACATAATGGATATACAATTTGTAAATAAACATGGAAAAATAGTCAATGAGTCAATAAATGTACAAACAAGAATTTTAAAAAGCTATAAAATATAGAATCAATCTTGTCAGAACTATAGAAACAAACTAAAAACTCACAGTAACCCAGAAAACATTCATTTAGGAAAAATGTCTCAGTATCAGTTAGAAATGATAATTTCCATCCCCTTCTCTCCACATCAGTGACAGCCTTCAAAAATAACACCTGATACTCTTGATACAAGAGGTAGCAAAATTGGAGGAAATGTTTCAAAGGCAAGCACATAAAGAATTGTCATTATTTGACTTATCCAGTGGTTTCCTGGAAATTTTAATAGAAAAGACTTGGTCTGATTTGGAATTCAACCAGTGCTAACAACCTCTCCCCAAGGGACATTTCTGTGTGATTAACAATTGGGTAAAACCATAGATTATGTATATACATATATATATATAAAACTTAAAACAGTGGGAAGATTTCGATAAGGCCTTTGATGAGCCATAACATATTCTTCACTATCTAAAAGGACACTTCTATGTGTAGGGTTGTATGCATTCCAAAGACTGTGTGAGTAGTTGGGAAAGGCCTGTGAAGACCTTAAGCTCTCACTTCTGGCTGAAGTGGTTCCTGAGGCTCTGTAGAACCAATAAGTAAAGGCCATGGCTGAATTGTAGATTGACAGGCTGAATATTGAAATTATGCCCTAATAGCAACACAAAACTCTTTGTCAAAGACTGGGAGATTTGCTGGTTCTAGACAATTAGAGTAATCTCCATCCAAACTTCAGCTGGCCTCTAAGCTAATAGAGCTTAGACTTCACTGACAAAAAATATGTACTTTGAAGGACTTCAGAAAACTCATTAAACAATAATCACCACAATGAACAGTGGGGAAAAAATCCTGGGGTATGGTGGAGAATCTAACTTTCTGAGTTGCCACATTATATACTCAACATTTCCAAGTTGCAACAATAATATATGAGAATTAGAAAAGAAAAAAAAACAATGAAACTATGGGGGGGGAGAGGGAGAAAGATAGCTGACTACAGACATCAGCTGCCAAATTACCTCAGAAAGAAAGAAAAGGTTTAGATAAGAAAGAAAAGCTTAGATTGGGTATCATTCTGAAAGAAAAGCTCAAGAACCTACTATAAATTCCATGAGAAGAAATTACAGAGCAAAACAAGAAGGAGCAAAATATCAGCAGAGATCAACTCTCAAGAGATTTTGATCCCTATAGAAAGGGAAAGTGGGGGTTTTTGTTTCTCCTCCCCTCATACCTCTGAAAGTCATCAGTCCCTCAAGCTTCTAGAGAACGTTTCTACCCTGGTAAGCCCCAAACCACCTGCTGTCAGTGACTGAAAAACTTCTTGAAAACAAAGCCCCAGGCTGCCAGCCCCTTCAGGGGCACTCCCCTCACCATAGATCCAAGATGAGATAGCATGTGTCATGTTGATTCTCCACCCATTGTGTGCATTTGTCCTCTCCAGGGAGCTTCAACCCTTTAGTTTTTGCATCACTGGTTCCTACTTTTCCCAAGTTCTGCCCAAAGTGCAGTGGTCGCAGGATCCAGTGGGTTCTGGGGGAAATGTGTGATCTCAGGGCTTGGATATTTTGGCTGGGTTGCCTTCTGGGGAGAAGGATAAAGAGGACCACAGTATCAGCTCTCCTCCATTCAGAATTTCTCTCCCCCTTCTTTTCTCTCTCCCTGCTACCAAGTGTCACAGGTGCCCCAAAAGACAATTGAGTGGGGACTCTCAGGACTGGCTCTTTTCCTATCTGTTCACATGTCTATAGCACTGAGGTTTCTACAGCAAGTGGGGCCTACACCTTTCCTCTAAAACACTTGCATCGGACCAAGGAGTGTTCAGATTCTGAGCTCCCTGCCGGCCAGCTGTCTCCAGTACTGCTCATCTGGGCTGCTTCAGGAGAGGTGGTATACCCCGAAGTGAGGAACATCAAACCTTCTTGAACACTCCATGAGCAACTCAGAAACAGCACACTTCTCCCTGGCACAATCAAGGATTCGACCAGGGGGGCCTGGGGAGAGGCCTGCAGGCCAGATCCCAGACTCCCAGTGCTCAATTGTGTTGCTTGGGTGCATGAAGCAGAGATTTGTGAACTAGTTTTGGGAGGCCAGTAAGGTCACACGGGTAGAACTGAGAAGAGAGCATAAATACTGTGTGGATCTGAGCTGCAGTGCATTTGATGACTACCCCTCCTTGCATAAGAAAGCCATGCTCTTGGCCCAGTGTGGAGTCCTGAACAGGGTAGCTCCAAGCCCAGAGCACCATTGCTGAACTCAGCTAGTTTGAGCTCCTGCCTGTGGTCAGACACTAGAAGGAGTCCTCAAGGGAGGGAAGGGGGAAGAAGAGCAAAACCCATTTATGACAGAGAGAGTATGAAACCCAGATGGACCCTCCCCCATAAGCAGACTTTCTGGCTTGGTGAGGCCACTTTAGCCCCTGATGGCTTTTCCCAGAGGCCTGGGAGCAGACCCTTGATTCCTGCCAAGGCAGCTTTCTTCCCTGCCTTTGTGGAGCCTAAAAGTAGCCTCCCTCGATACAGCCCTGCCCAGCCTTGTTCTTCCACTCACCTCTGCTATGGTGGACAATAGGGAATCTCTTGGGAGCTCCAGGGCCTTGCCTATCACCTAGAACATTAAAAATCTAGAGGGGCTAGAGCTGGTAACAGATACTCAAAACAATACTGCAGCTGGCTCTTACTGGTAAGTGCTACCTACTAGTAGGAAGGACAACTTGTACAGCCTTTTGCAGCATTTATTGACTCAATTATACAGGGTGTGGTAGATTCTTAACTATAAACACAGCCTACTGTTTCAACCTACTGTGCTTAACTATAACCACAACCTACTAATCATCCCAATATAATTCATGTTGTTGATAAAACTACAGGGCTGATGAAAGAGAAAGAATTTCAAAGACCTCCATTGTCCCTTATCAATAAGAGACAGAGAATATTCCCACTCACATAGTACACCATCATTACAGCTTAAAAATAGTTAGCAAATGAGAAAAACACCACATTAAGGATATTTATAACCAAGGTATCCATCTAGAACCTAGACTCATAGTAGAGCACTCATAAGCAAAGCCAAGTTTCTTACCCAATATAAGATATAGACAGACCCTTAAGAGTGAAGGGGGGAAAAAGCCACATCTAAACAAAATAAAATCTAAAAACTAGAAGCGACGGCTGCTCCAGATAAGAAGGAATCAGGGTATGAGTTCCAGAAGTATGAAAAATAAGGGTGAAAGAACACCTCCAAAGGGGCACAACAGCTCTCTGGCAATGGATCCCAGCCAACATAAAAATGCTGGAATGACAGCTTAAAAATGTAAATATGAACTGTAAGGAACATCAGTGAAATTCAAGAGAAAATAGAAAACCAGGTCAAAGAAATGAGAAAAACAATTCGGAAAATGAATGAAAAAATTACTAAAGATATAAATGTATTTAAAAATCAAATAGAACTTCTGGAAATGAAAAATTCATTTGAGGAAATACAAAACATAGTGGAAAGATTTAAAAGTAGAGTAGACCAGGCAGAAGAAAGAATTTCAGAGTTTGAAGACAACTCTTTCAAATTAATTCAGTCAAAAATAAGTACAAATTATCAAGAGGTAAAAACGAAGCCTGTGAGAAATATGAGATTGTGTAAAATGACCAAATATAAGAATTATAGGCATACCCTAGGGTGAAGAAATAAAAGCACATGGGCTGGCAAATCTACTTGAGGAAACAATTGTGGAAAATTTCCCTACTGTGTTATTAATAGGTATCCAGACATCCAGATACAAGAAGCTCAATGGACACACGGGAGATTCATTGGAAAGAGGTAATGAACAAGACATATGGTTATCAGACTGTCCAAAGTTACATGAATGAGGAGCTCCTGTGAGCCATGAGGTGAAAACATGAAATGATGTACAAAGGAAAACCACAGCCTAACCGCAGACTTCTAAATGGATATCATACAACCCAGAAGGGATTTGGCCTCCATCTTTAGTCTTCTTAAACAGAACAACTGCCACCCTAGAATTTTTTATCATACAAAGCTGAGTTTCATATATGAATGAGAAGTAAAAACTTTTCCAGGCAAGCAAACCCTGAGGGAATTTGTCACAACGAGACCTGCCCTTTAGGAAATATTAAGAACTGCATTATACATGCATCAGTACAATAGATACCTACCAGTGTAGAATCACTCATAAGCCAAACTTCACAGATGTTATAAAATGATAGCAGAAGAGGGAAAATAAGGTATTGCCTAAAGATGATGAGCAGAACGATATCCCACATATCAATTCTATCACACAGTGTAAACAGTCTGAATAGCCCACTCAAGAGACATAGGCTGGCTGAGTAGATAAAAAAGTAAAACTCAAATATCTAATATTTTCAGGAAACACGTCTAACCCACAAGGACTCACAAAGATTTAAGGTGAAAGAATGGAAAAAAAAATTCCATACAATCAGAAACCAAAAGAGAAAATCTGTAGCCATTCTCACATGAGATAAAATTTAAAATTTTGAATCAACATTGACAAAGAAGTAAAAAGACAGTCATTAAATAATAACATAGAGAGCAATTCAACAGGAAGACAAAACAATCCAAATGTGTGGGTGTGTGTATATACCTAACACAGAATCTCCTAGTTACATAAAGCAAATTCTACTAGATCTAAACAAAGAGATAATAGCAGCATTGTAATTGCCAGCACAAAACACCCCACAAAAAAGCTGTAGAGACCATAGAAGAAGAAAATAAATAAATAATACTGAACATAAATGAGACATAGGAATAGATGGTCCTAACAGGCATTTTACAGAACATTTTATGCCAAAACTACTGAATATACATCCTAATCATACATGGGACATACTCCAAGACAGATTATATCTTAAACCACAAAACATCTCTCAGCAAATTAAAAAAAGCTGGAATTGGCCAGGTGTGGTGGTACATGCCTGTAATTCTAAGACTCTAGGAGGCTGAGGTGGGTGATAGCTGAATCAGGAAGAAATAGAACTCCTGAACAGACCAATAATGAGCAGTGAGACCATAAAACAGTAACAAAAAATCTTTCAAGAAAAATTATTCCTGGACCAGATGGATTTACATCTGAATTTTACTGGACATACAAAGAAGAGCTGATATCCATATTGGATAAATTATTCCATAATATTGACTAGGATGGACTCCTTCCCAAATCATTTTATGAAGCCAGTATTTTCTTGATATCAAAGCTTGGAAAGAACACAACAAACAAAACGATAAATACAGATCAATATCCCCTATGACTATAGATGAAAAACTACTCAAAAAAATGATAGAAAACTGAATTCAACAGCCCATTAAAAAAAGAAAATATCCACCATGATCAAGTCAGATTAATCCCAGGGATTACCATATGTAATTTATGTAAATCAATAAATGTGATTTACCACATACACAGAAACGAAAACAAACACCATATAATAATCCCAAGAGGTGAGGAAAAAGTATTCAACAAAATTCAGTACACTTTCATGATAAAAACCTCCAGTAATCTACGCATAGAACAAACATATATCAAAATTATAAAAGCATATGACAAACCCACAGATATCATATTGAATGAGAAAAAGTAGGAAGCATTACCCCAAGAACTGAAACAAGAAAAGGATTCTCAATGTTAATACTTCCATTCAACATAGTTTTGGAAGTTCTAGCCAGAGCAATCAGACAAGAGAAAGAAATAACTCATATGCAAATTAGGAAAGAGGAGGTTAAACAATGAGTTTTCCCTGGTATGAGCTTGCATCCAGAAAATCCCAAAGACTTCACCAAGAGACTCATAGAATTGAAAAATAAATTCAGCAAAGTTTCAGGTTAGAAAATTAATGTACACAAATCAGTAGAGTTTCTATATACCAATAACAGTCATGCTGAGAGTTAAATTAAAGAGTCAATACCATTCACCATAGCTACAAAGAAAATAACATATTCTTCTTAGTAAAGTATCTCAAGAATGGAAGAAAAAGTATCCAATGTACTCAGCCCTACTATGAAACTAATTTATGGCTTTCATATGAAAGCTATAACCCAGTTATAACCTAAGAATATGGGGAACAGGGAGAGAGAGGGGAGGGAGGGCAGAGGATGGGCAGAGGGAGGGTGATTGGTGGGATTACACCTGCGGTGCATCTTACAAGGGTACATGTGAAACTTAGTAAATGTAGAATATAATTGTCTTTATACAATAACTAAGAATATGCCAGGAAGGCAATGTTAACCAGTGTGATGAAAATGTGTCAAACTGTTTATAAAACCAGCGTATAGTGACCCATGATTGTATTAATGTACACAGCTATGATTTAATACTAATAAAAAAGAAAAGAAAATAATATACTTAGGGATATATTTAACCAAGGAGGTGTGAACCAATGGAACAGAACAGAGAACCAAAATAATAAAATAAAAAAGTCTACCGACAACCAACTAACCTTCAACAAAGCAGACAACATACACTGGGGAAAAAAGCTCTATGCAATAAATGGTGCTTGGAAAAACTATATAGTCACATGCGGAAGAATGAGACAGGATGCCTATTTTTCACCATTTACAAAAATTAATTCAAGATAGTTAAAAACTTAAGTGTGAGCCAAGAAACCATAAAACTTCTAGAAGAAAATGTAAGAAAAAATCTTTTAGATATGGGCCTATGCAAAGAATTTATGATTAAGACCCCAAAGATAATTATATCACCAACAAAAATAAATGAATGGGACTTGATTAAATTAAAAATCTTCACAGCAAAGGAAATAATCAACAGAGCAAATAGATAGCAAAAAGACTGTAAAAAAATAAATGCAAACAATAAAGGACTATGTAGAATCTTCAAAGACCTCAAACAAATCAACAGGGAAAAATAAATAATCCCATTAAAAAGTGGGGAAAAGATATGAACAGAACTTTTTCAAAAGAAGATAAAGGGCAACAAAACTCAACTTTCCTAATCATCAGGGAAATGCAAATTAAAACCACAGTGAGAAATTAAAACTTTACATTAGTCAGAATGGCTTTTATGAAAAAATCTAAAAACAGTGGATGCTGGCATGGATCCAGGGAGGAATGGACATTTATACACTATTGGTCATACTAAAAAGTCATACAAACTTCATGGAAAACAGTATGGACATTTCTTAAAATGGAAAACAGAATGGAGATTTCTCAAAGAACTAAAAGTAGACCTACCACATGATCCTGCAATCCCACTACTGGGTATTTACTCAAAGGAAAAATATCATTTTATCAAAAAGACATCTGCACTGGAATGTTTATTGCAGCACAATTCACAATTGTGAATATGTGGAATCAACCTAAATGCCCATAAATTTTTGAATGGGTTAACAAAATGTGGTATATATATACACACATTCACACACACTATGGAGTACTACTCATCCATAAAAGAAGTGAATTGATGTCTTTTACAGTGATTTGGATGGAACTGGAGACCATTATCCTAAGTGAAGTATCTCAAGAATAAAAAAACAGACAGGAGTAGTCAAGGTGGCTGACTAGAAGCAACTTTTGTCAGAGGCTCTTGTCCAGAGGGAGAGATACTGGACTGAAGTGAACTGAAGCTGGAAGTGAGGAGCTGAATACAGAGAGGACAGAGTGGAATGAAAATCATCCAGGCTGAGTTGAGTGGCAGGAACAAGAAAGAGGAAGAAAGACAACAAAGATCAGGTAGGAGCTCAGCTCCAAAAGGATGGTAGACTCCTCCCCCAAAACAGAAGATCCACGGGGGCTTTCTACTAGCAGTTTGTCTGTGAACAGGGAACAAAAGCATTCTCATGGCGCCTGTGGCTCAAAGGGGTAGGGTGCTGGCCCCATATGCCAGAGGTGGCGGGTTCCAACCCAGCCCCAGACAAAAACTGCAAAAAAAAAAAAAGTATTCTCACTTTCCCCCGTGGGAGAGTGTTGCTAAGTCCCAGTCCTCCTTCACCGGTAAGGTCCCATTACTGAGCCTAAGCCCTGCCCTGCATGGCACAAAAGACCAAATATTTTCCTGCAATCCTGAGCAGGCAGCTTGCCCTTCCCCAGGACTGCCCCCTACAGAGGTCAGAGTGTTTAGTGAGTTCACTGAAAGGTGGTGGTGGTGGTGGGGGGAACTCTGTGCTGCTGAACTGCAGGGAGAAATTAATAGCTGCAATCCTAACTTCGGTGGGGTGGGGATGAACTACCTTTCTCCAAATCCTGGTCATGGATTTCTATTTTCTGCCCATCAGGCCAACTTCTGAGTTCGATTGGGTGGGCAGTGATAGGTGCTTGACTGACCTTGTCTGAACTGTGGGCCAGTGATCTCTGCCAGGCATTGGCCCTCTGAGCTCAATCAGGTGGGTGGTGTCCAGTGCCTGGGTGACTTTGAAATCTGGGTCTGTGCTCTCCACCAGGTGGTGGCTCTCTGAATTTGATTGGGTGGGTGGTGCCTGGTGCCTGAGCAACTTTGTCTGACCTGTGGGCCAGAACTGCCTGCTGGGCAGCCCCATGAGCTTGATTGGGTGGATGGAGCTCATGCTGACAGAGTGACTTTGACTGGAACTCTATGTCATTGCAGTCCACTGATTCTTGTCCCCCTGAAGACATTATTTGTGGCTGTTGATTCACTACTTGTCTGACTTTGATAAAGCAGCAGTGGCATTGGAAGAGGGAGGGATGGACTTAGCAGTGACAACCTATGAATTCAACTAAAAAAGTACAATTGACAGGCGGCACCTGTGGCTCAAAGGAGTAGGGTAGTGGCCCCACATACTGGAGGTGGTGGGTTCAAACCCAGCCCCAGCCAAAACAAACAAACAAACAAAAACAAAACAAAACAAAACAACAAAGTACAATTGACATATTTAAAAAGAGAGAGAAGAAGCTGAAAACACTCTTGGGGAGGAATCAGCAGAAGAACTCTGGCAACATGAAAAATCAGAGTAGATCAACTCCCCCAAGGGAGTTCAAAGAAGATACAGCAGAAAATACTATTTACAAAGAAATTGCTGAAATGTCAGAATTAGAACTTGGAATATGAATGGAAAATAAGATGACTGGAATGGAGTAAAAGATGGAAATAGAAAATAAAAAAAAAAACATAGTTTAGAAGTTGTCTTAAGAAATTAATGAATTTGAAGACATAGTCACCAAGGATATGGATGTAATGAGGAAAGATATAGTAGAGCATAAGGAATTGAAAAAGGTATCTGAGGTGTTTCAGAATACAAGTAGAGACCCCCAGAAATAGAGTTGAACAGTATGAAGATAGAATCTCTGAAAAAGAAGACAAGACTATTGAACTATCCTAAGCATTCAAAGAAGCAGAAAAAAGGAGAGTAAGAACAGAATATTCTCTGAGAGAATTATGGGATCATTCCAAAAAATCAAATATCCAAATTATAGGGATTCCTGAAGGAGAAAAGGATAGTCCCAAAGGCACAAATTCTCTACTTCAAGACATTATGGTGGAGAACTTCCCAAGTATTTCAAGAGACACAGAAAGTCAGATAGTAGATAGTTTCAGAACCCCAGTGCAACTCAATCCAAACAAAGCATCTCCTATACACACTGTAATTTATTTTGTCAATGTAAATATGAAGGAGAAAATCCTTCAAGCTTCCAAGCATAAGAAAAGTATTACTCACAAAGGGAAAAATATCAGGATGACTGCAGATCCTTCAGTTGAAACTTCAAGCTAGAAGAGGATGGTCATCAACATTCAACCTTCATAAACAAAACAATTTCCAGCCCAGGATACTATATCCCACTAAACTGAGTTTTATTTGTGATGGAGAAATCAAATACTTTACTGATATCCATATGTTGAGGAATTTTCCATAACTAGACCAGGTCTACAAGAAATTCTCAGATTCATTCTGCATAATGATCATAATGATGGTCCACCACCAAAGTAAACCTACCCAGAAATTTAAGAACAAAGCCTAGCTTCCACAATGGTGAAAGGGATAAAAATAAGCTATGGATCTCTGAGAAAAAGATGACCAAAACTCCACCATAGCTCTCAATTCTCTCAATTAATGTGAATAGTTTGAATTCTCCTTTAAAGAGGCACAGGCACTTGTGGCTCAAGCAGCTAAGACACCAGCTACATACACTTGAGCTGGTGGGTTTGAATCCAGCCCAGGCCGCCAAACAATAATGATGGCTTCAACCAAAAAATAGCCAGATGTTGTGGTGGGCACCTGTGGTCCCAGCTACTTGGGACCTGGAGGCAGGAGAATCACTTGAGCCCAGGAGTTGGAGGTTGCTGTGAGCTGTGATGCCATGATACTCTACCAGGGTGACAGCTTGAGGCTCTGTCTCAAAAAATAAATAAATAAAAATAAAATAAAATAAAATAAAATAAAATAAAAAAATATAGAGGCCCAGGCTGGCTGACTGGATACAAAAACTCAGGCCAGATATCTGTTGCCTACAAGTAACTCACCTTACCTCAAAGGACAAAACAAGACTCAGGGCAAAGGGATGGAAACAGTATTTCAGGCAAATGGAAAGCAGAAAAAAGCTGGGGTTGGTTGCAATCTTATTTACAGATACAATCAAATTCAAACCAACAAAATAATGAAAGACAAAAATGGACACTATATACTAATCAAGGGAAGCACAAAACATAAGAGATTTTAATAATGTTTATGCACCCTATCTGAATACTCCTAGATTTATAAAACAAGCCCTAACTGATCTGAACAATATGATATCTGCCTGCACTATAATAGTTGGAGATTTTAACACCCCATTGGCAGTACTAGACAGATCCTCCCAGCAGAAACTAAACAAAGAAACAATGGAATTAACCATGACCCTATAACAAATGGACTTAAAATTTATAGAACATTTTATCCTAACAAAACTGAATACATATCCTTCTCATTAGCCTGTGGATCATCTTCCAAAATTGATCATATCTTAGGACACAAGGTTCATCTCAGTAAATTCCAAAGAATAGAAGTTATTCCCTGTATCTTTTCAGACCATCATGGAATAAAAGTTGAATTCAATAGCAACAGAAATTGTCACAGTCAAATAAAGTCATGGTAACTTTATATAAGAATAACCTTGTGTAGAATGACAGCTGGGTCATAGATGAGATTAAGAAGGAGATTATTAGATTTCTGGAACAAAACAATAATGAAGTCACAAACTATCAAAACCTGTGGGATACTGCAAAGGCAGTTCTTAAGAGAGGAATTTATAGCATTAGATGCCTTCATCAAGAAAACAAAAATAGAGCCATCCAGCAACCTAATGGGCCATCTCAAGCAACAGGAAAAGAAAGAAAGATCCAATTCCAAACCCAACAGAAGAATAGAAATAACTAAAATTAGAGGACAATTAAATGAAATTGAAAACAAAAGAATTCAGAAGATCATTATTCTTTGAAAAGAATAATAAAATTGATAAACCCTTGACTAATCATAAACAGAAAAATAAGATCTTTAATAACTTCAATTAGAAATGATAAAAGGGAAATAACAATGGATGCTACAGAAATACAAAAGATTCTCAAAATTTAATACAAAAACTCTATTCCCAGAAATATAAAAATGAAGAGGAAATGTATCAATACCTGGAAGCATGCTACCTTCCAAAATTTATCCAGAAAGAATTAGAAATCTTGAATAGAGAAATATCAAGCAAGTATATCATCAATTATACAAAATCTCTCAGAAAAGAAAAGCCCTAGACCAGATGGTTTCACACTAGAATTCTATCACACCTACAAAGAGAAACTAGATCCTGTAATGCATAATCTATTCCACAGTATAGAGAAGGAAGTAATCCATCCCAACACATTCTATGAAGCAAATATCACCCTGATCCTCAAACCAGGTAAGGACCCCCCCAAAAGAAAACTATAGACCAATATTATTAATGAATACAGATGCCGAAAATATTTAACAAGATATTAGCAAACAGAATACAGTGGCATATTAAAAAAGTTTTACACCATAATCAAGTGAGTTTTATCCCAGAGACACAAGCTTGGTTCAACATAAATAAATCCATAAATGTAATTCACCACAAAAACTGAATCAAAACAAAGACCATATGATTCTATCAATTGATGTATAAAAGGTTTTTGATAATAGCCAGCATCTTTTCATGATAAAAACTCTCAAGAAAATAAGCTTAGAAGAAACATTTCTTAAATTGAAAGAGGCCATCTACAGCAAACCCACAGCCCATATCATATTGAATGAAGTAAAATTGAAAGCATTTCCATTCAAATTTGGAAGTAGATAAGGATGCCCACTGTCACCACTGCTATTCAAAATAGTTATCAACCTCTAACACTTCTCTTTCTTGTAATTTTTAATCCTAGGTGACATGTGGAGGGAAACTTTGATATTTTTCTTGATACCATTCTGTTTTGTCTCATTATTTGTTTTACTTGTAACTTGTGTGCTTTTGCATAAGCAAAAAAATTTAGTAAAAATGGTAAGTTGTATAACATTATGATTTTTATTTTGAGACAGTAAATAACAAAAAATATCCTGCACTTAAAACTGATGGGTCTATATTATATAATTTTGCCTGCTCAGTGTGGATATACAATTGATTCTGTATGGATTTCAATGATGTCTTCAAAAAAGACAGTCATTTAAAAATTAACTCTCTAAGGCTACATTTTAGGGTAGATTTAATTTTGTCAAAATAGAATAACAATACTTCAGAACATGAAATACTTACCTTTATATTAAAGAACGATGTGATGAATGGGTTATAGGAGAAAAATGGGATTGGGAGAAAGGAAAATGGTCATAGAGTGAAGCATATTACCAGTGTGTCACAGGCTTAAGATCACATACAAGTTATAAAACATAGTTTCTGCCCTCAGAGCTCACACTATAACTAGGAGAGGGAAGATCCATACAAAAAATACAACTTGTGTGATGCTTTTAGGTGATTGTTATTTGAGTTGTACAGAAAATGTTATAGAATTTCAGAAGATGGGGATCATTGTGGTGGTTTTTAAGGAAAAGTGATTAGGAGGGATAAAAATCTTAATACTATCTTTTCAAGATAGAAATGCAGACTTGGATGAAATGTTTCACTTTGCTGAATGCTTTTTTTCTTATTTCTGAGTTATTAATCCTCAGTAAAATAGTTTGTTGTTAATGATGATTTTTCAATAACAGAGCTCTTTCTAAATTTCAGGTTTTTTATACGAGAAGGGAAGTTCTTTTACAAGAGACAGTGACTTACCAGTTTACATTCAGATGGATAAATGTCTAATATGACTGTTATTAAACTTAGTTTTTTCTTCAAATGTTGAATACATCTTATTTTAAAACACTGTTGTATTTAAACAACCACAACCCTCCTGTAATGTTACTGAAAGGTTGACATTTGGTTTGGAGGCTGCATCAGAAAAATAAGGCAAGTGATTTTTGAGACAAGGAAAGGGAAATTTATTACTTTTATTACTTTTCCTTCCAGTTACTCATAAGGGGTCTATCTTCCTAGGAGGGTTATGGCATCATCCTTCACTCTCTCACCAGCTAATAGTTGATAATATCTGGTTGAGTGCAGCTGAGATATTTGGACTCCACTTTTTTGTTTGGTTCCTATTCATGCATTAAAAGCTCTAGCTTGGCAGGCTGTGTGCAGTGGCTCATGCCTGTAATCCTAGCAGTGTAGGAGGCCAAGGCAGGTGGATTCCTTGAGTTTAGTAGTTGGAGACCTGCTCTGACCAAGAGCAAGACCCTGAGACCCCATCTACAAAAAAAGCTGAGTGTTGTGGAGGCACCTGCAGTCCCAGCTACTTAGGAGGCTGAGGAAAGATAATCACTTGAGCCCAAGAGTTTGAGGTTACTGTGATCTGTGAAACCACCTCACTCTACCCAGGGTGACAAAATGAGACTCTGACTGAAGAAAGAAAGAAAGAAAAAAAAAAAAAAGTCTAGCTGGGTATGGTGCTGCTGAATATACTAAGTCCAACATCACCATTTTCTCAGGGCATAAGGCAGTGGTTCACCAGAGAGGTAAGCCTAATGACCCGAGGCTACTGCCTACTTCCTCCACTGAGAACTCAGCTTCCACACTGGGGCTGTTACTCAAGGAAAATAACACTCTTATTTCTAACCCCAGCTCTCTCTTGTGGGGAGAAGCAGGTCATAAAGAATTGCTTCTAGTCTCTTTCCTACTCTCTCCCTAGAAGAACTGACATCACTAACATTTGAGTGTAGAGAAGATCAATCCCAGGGACAGCCTTAAAAAAAACAGTGGAGATTTGCAAATAGTGAGATGAAAACTGTACTGTAGACTAATGTAAGCAAGAACATAAGTTTACCTTTCCTCCCAGTGAGAGGGCTTTATTTCTAAAAAGGGCGGGATTTCTCATCCTGTCTCCAGATACCTGTTCCTAAGAATAAATTCCATGTGAGCATGACCAAGAGTTGGGGATTCCATTTTTCCACTCAGTTCTCACTTGTGGAGTTGTGACTCTATTTTGAGTATGTTGCTGCTGAGGGGCTCCAATTGCCTTTATTGTGGACCATGAGTTGGTTGTTTCAAACAAAGAGAGGCAAGCCACATGTTGAGGCTACTGATCATTCCTATTCCACAGAGTGTAGAGCTCCTAAAGCGAGGATGTCTCTCAGAGAGATATATGCCATTGTTTCACTCTCTGATCCACAGGCAATAGCTAATAAATTTTGCCTGGGGAGATAAATAAAGGAACTGGGAACAACACAGCTGGGAGGAGTCTGCCTAGAGTCAGAACAAATCTCAAACAGTGATCTCAGAACTACTCCTGCAACAGAGTCCAAATTGTATTGGATTAGTCTGTAATGTAATATGGACTTCAGGGAATTGCTGAAAATAATTCATCAGCTAGCTGTTAGTGGAGTTTAAAAGCTGGGTCCCATCATGGAAAGAGACCATCAAAGACACTGTCATCCAGGGTGACTTTGGGGATACAAAAGGTCATGGTGTCCTGAGGACTCACATCACATAATTAAGACTGTGTGTGGATGGAATATACCTTATTAAAATTATGCAACCAATCACTAAACACATTAAAAAGAAAATAAAAATGACAAGCCCCAGAGAAATGGCAGGGACTCAGAGTTGCTAAAATATATTTTTTAATATATCTAACTTAAAACAAAAACTAACAAAACCTGAAAAGAAGCAAGGTAGAATAACACATACATTGAAATAAAAGAACTTTAAAAAAATGCTTATAAGAGCAACTAGAAGTCAGATTTATGACAAAAGTTTCAAGGTAGCTATGCTAAATCTGTTTAAAAAACTAAAGGAAACTGCTTAAGAAAGGAAAGAAAGATGTGATCACAATGTAGCATCAAATAAAGAATGTAAGTAATGAGATGGAGATGATAAATGAAGCAAATGGAAATTTTGGAGTTGACAAGTACAATGACAAATTAAAATAAAATAAAAAAAAAACAGTAGAGAAGCTCAATAGTAGATTTGGACTGGTAAAAGAAAGAATTAGTGAACTGGAAGATGTAGTGATAAAAGGGTATTCAAAAAGTGAGACCCTGTCTCAAAACAAAACAAAAGATAAAAGAGTATTCAAGCCAAAGAACAGAAAGGAAAAAGAATGATATAGTATGAATAACCCTAAAAGAACTCAAGCTAGACCTCCCATTTGATCCTGCAGTCGCATTACTGGACATCTACCCAGAAGGAAAAGAATCCTTTTATCATAATCGATACTTGCACGAGACTGTTTATCACAGTTCAATTTATAATTGCCAAAATGTGGAAATGGCCTCAAGGCTCATCAATCCAGGAATGGATTAACAAGCTGTAGTACATGTATACCATTGAATACTATTTAGCCATTAAAAAAAAATGGAGACTTTACAGCATTTGTATTAACAAAGATGGAAGTGGAACACATTCTTCTTAGTAAAGCATCACAAGAATGGGGAAGCAAGAATCCTGTGTACTCAATTCCCATATGAGGACAGTTGATGTCCTAGTGCATGGTGGGTGGAGGGGGAAAGGGAGAGCAGACAGAGGGAAGGAGGAAGGAGGTGGGGGAAGGAAAAAAAATGAACTGAGTCTCAGAATCATGAGATGCCATTCAGTACACAAATAACAGAAATGTACCAGAAGGATAAGAGTAAGAAAAAGGAGCATAAAAAATATTTAAAGAAAAAAATGATGAAACCCCCCAATTTATTAAATATTAATAATCTGCACAGCCAGAAAATTCAATTAATTCTAAAATGGATAAATGCAAAGAGATCCACAAACACACTTGTCAAAATACTGAAAGCCAAAGACATGAAGAAAATCTGGGGAGCAGTAAAAAAAAAAAAAAAAAAGAGCTTATTACTCACAGTAGGGACACAACAAAATAAATAACTGACTTTTAGTCAGAAACAATAAGAGTGAAAGATTGATCTAAATAACATATGAAAAATACCTAAAGGAAAAAAATAATAAAACTATCAACCAGGGATCTTCTATCTTGCTCATCTATTTTTCAAAATGAAAGCAGCCTAATCACTTCCCCTGAGAGAAAATTTTCCAGCCGATCTACCTTATAAGAAATAAGAAAAGAAGTTCTTTGGGGTGAAAGCAAGCTATCCCAGAGAGTAATACCAATCTACAAATACAAAGAATACATGTCAAGGTCATTTTTTAATTATAGAAGGTAGAATAAAAGCATATATTTTTCCTTTCTTAACTGATTTATAAAAACAATTATATAAAAATGTATACAATTGTGAAAGTTGTCAAAAACAAAATGGAGTCACTAATATTAAATAAAATCTGACAAATAGAGTGGTGAAAGACTCTAAAGAAGGCACTCCTGTTTGTCTCACAGCAAAAATATCACAAAGGACTGCAAAAACCTAATAAAAACAAAGCGGAGGCATCATCCTATGAGACTTCAGGCTATATTATAAGTGCACAGTAATCAAAACAGCATGCTATCGGCACAAAATCAGAGACAAAGATGTATGGAACAGAATAGAAAACTAAGAGTTGAAACCAGTCTCTACTTGCCATCTGAACTTTGATAAACCAAACAAAAACATACACCGGGGAAAAGAATCCCTATTCAACAAGTGGTGCTGGGAGAACTGGATAACCACAAGTAAAAGACCAAAACTCAACCCAAACCTTTCACCACTTACAAAAATTGACTCAAGATGGATAAAGGATTTAAATCTAAGACATGAAACAATAAAAATATTAGAAGAAAGTGACGGAAAAACTCTTGCTGATGTTGAACTGGGGAAAGATTTTATGACAAAGATTTCAGTGGCCATCACAACAATAAAAATTTACACATGGGACTTAATTAAGCTAAAACGCTTCTGCACAGCTAAGGACATAACAAGTAAAGCAAAAAACAAACTTCCAAATGGGAAAAGATATTTGCAGGGTAGGAATCTGACAAAGGGTTGATAACTAGAATCTACAGAAAACTCAAATTAATCAACAAACTGGGTAAAAAATCCTAACTACCATTGAGCAAGAGATACGAACAGAACCTTCTCTAATGAAGACAGATGAATGGCTAACAAACATTTTTAAAAAGCTCATTATCCCTGATCATCAGAGAAATGCAAATCAAAACTACCCCAAGATATCACCTAACCCCAGTGAGAATAGCCCACAGCACAAAGTCTCCAAGCTGCAGATGCTGGCATAGATATGGAGAGAAGGGAACACATTTACACTGTTGATGGGACTGCAGACTAATCACAAGGTTTTGGAAGAAAGAATAGAGAATCCTCAAAGAACTCAAATTAGACCTCACATTTGATCCTGAAATCCCATTACTAGGCATCTACCCAGAAGAAAAAAAATCATTTTATCATAAGGACATTTGCATTAGACTGTTTATTGTAGCTCAATTTATAATCACCAGAATGTGGAAACAGCCTAAATGCCCATGAACCCAGGAATGGATTCACAAACTGTGGTATAAGTACACCATGGAATATTATTCAGCCATTAAAAAAGATGGAGACTTTACATCTTTTGTACTAAGCTGGATTGAATTGGATCACATTCTGCTTAGTGAAACATAATGAGAATGGAGAAGAAAGAATCCGGATAGTGATGGTGAAGACCTTTTTGAAACACGGTAGTTGGAGATGGCGCTCTGCCGCCAGCCTGGCCTGACTGAACAGCCCTTCAACTTTATACATGAGACAATAAGTCAGAGAAGAACCAGGTGGCCCAGGAGGACAGAAGTCAGGCCTTTAAAAATTGCAACGAAGGAGAAATTTAGCAAGTAACCAGGTGGATTAGAGCTGCACCAAGAGAGAAGGTTGAAGAAGGCACATCAACTCCGCTGAGGAGAGCTGCGACCCCAATGATACAAACAAAAGGTACAAAATCCATCACCAAGTGGATGGGAGTCCCCTCCCCCAAGAGAATGGCTCAGAGTGCCCCACGTACAAATGAGCAGAGTTCAAAGGTCCTCCTACTACACTCCATGGGAGTGACCCTCTAAAAACTGGACCTACCTCCCCTACTAGGGTGCCATAGCATTCTCCTGCCAGGCATAAAACTGTATAGAACTGTATATATTCTCTACCTGCAATTCTGAGCTTCAAGCACTCCCCTCCACTTTCACTATGAGGTCTGGACAGAGCACAACTCCTCTGTCCCCCAGGATTCCAGATTCTTGGGTGATTTCTTGAGGGGTGTGGACCTGGCCTAGACTGCAGCTGGTCAGTGCTGATTCTGTGGGACAGAAGTGAGGAGAGGATGGTTGGCTGAGAGGGAACCACACCAGGGCGGCGGTGCCCCGAGGTGCAGAGCAGCAGCCTTTTTGGCAACAATTGGGCTCACTCCCGGACATTCTGAAGCCACACTCCCGTCTCCCTGGGCAACCATAGGAGGCTAGGCATCTTCTCAGGTGGAAACCACCGCAGAATAGATTGGGATGGAAACGCAGGCCCACTGAGTAAAGGGTTTGCCTGAGGTGGTACTGGCCTGGGTGGAGCATGGGGACTAGGAATGCATGTGCAGAGCCGGGAAGTTCCCAGGGCAAGGCTGACCCAGAGGACCGCTTTACTGAACCTAAGATGCACCCGGCCCTCAGGGGATCGTCAGCCTATAGACAAAGGAAGGCAGGAGTCTAGAACTGACAGCTGACTGAATACAAACCTGCAGGAGCAAAGACCGGGTCTGAGGTGCAGGCTCAAGACAGCTTCTCTTCTACAGGGGAATTTAGCAGGGTCAGAAACAAATTCCCGCTAAGTTCTTCTGTTCTTTTCTGTCAGTAACATCAATCAGGGGTGGGGCTGGAACTGAGTGAACACCCCCCAGCATCTGCCAAGTGCCTGAGGTTGTCAGGTATCACCACCCCTGCTGGATAGAGGCAGAGCGCAATGGCCTGCCTGAGCAGAAATAGATTTCCTTGTGATTCAGGCAGGTGCAAACACCTGGAGTATCTGTTGACTAGAGGCAACTGGTTCACAGTCCTGCGGGGCTATCAGTGACTGGGTCTGACAGAGGTGCAAGGTGGGGAGGAGGCATCAAACTTCCTGGAATATTCTATTTGATGGGTGGGTTCTCCTGACTCCATGGAGCACCGGACCAAGCCATATCTGAGTTGTCACCAGACACCTGCAATCCAGGTGCCAGAGACCTTTTAAACTCTCCCACCTGAGACAGGTGCTGACTGAGACAATTGATTTGGACCTTTTGAACTGAGCCAATGGCCCGAGAACTATTCAAGTGGTGCCCTGGGTGTGTGGTTGTAGGAAGGTTCAATTTTCCTTTTCCAATTGTTGCCTGTGGGGGGCGGGGTGACTTAATTGCTGGTATTTCTCCACAGCTGAGTCTTCAACCCAGAGTAATTGTTTCACTAGGGTTGAACAGAGACCAGCTGAAAACAAGACAGTACCACTTAGCCTGACCACACCAAACAGGCCCCTGGTTTCTCAGGCCATAGCAATGTACGGGTCCTGGACAAAGCTCCAGGGGAAAAATCAAATGGTGTAAAACAATCATGGAGTGGAATCAGTGGAAAAACTCTGGTATCATGAATAACCAGAATAGATCACCCCCCACACCAAGGAAAGATATGGCAGATGTAACTGAAGATCCCATTCATAAACAGCTGGCTGAGATGTCAGAAATTGAATTCAGAATTTGGATTACAAACAAGATGAATAGAATGGAGGAAAATTTGGAATTAGATATTTGAGGAGCAATTCAGAATTCGGAATTAGAGATTCGAGGAGAAATTCAAAAGTTGTCTCAAGAATTTAATGAATTTAAAGACAAAACCACCAAAGATTTTGACGCACTGAAGCAAGAATTTGCAACCCTCAAAGATCTAAAAAATACAGTAGAATCCCTCAGTAACAGAGTGGAGCAAGCAGAAGAAAGGATTTCTAACATTGAAGACAAGCCTTTGAGTGCTCCCAAACTCTCAAAGAGGAAGAGAAATGAAATGAAAAGCAAAAAGAGATCATTCTCTCAAAGAGCTCTGGGATTATTCAAAGAAGGGTAATATCCACCTCATTGGAATCTGTGAAAGCGATGAAGTGGCCTTGCAAAGGACAGAGGCCCTTCTCCATGAAATTATGAAAGAGAATTTTCCAGATATGCCAAGAGATTCTGAAACTCTGATAGTGACAGTTTCAGAACCCCATCACGACTCAATCTGAATAAGACATCCCACAGGCATATCATAATTAACTTCACTAAAGTTAATATGAAGGAGAAAATTCTGAAAGCAGCCAGACATAAGAAATTCATCACCTACAAAGGGAAGAATATTAGAATGATGGCAGATCTTTCTGCTGAAACTTTTCAAGCCACAAGAGGGTGGTCACCAACTTTTAATCTAATAAAGCAAAATAACTTTCAACCCCGGATCCTATATTCAGCTAAACTGAGTTTCATTTATGATAGAGAAATTAAATACTTTAATAACATTCATATGTTGAAGAAATTTGCCACAACCAAACCAGCTCTTCTGGATATTCTCAGACCTATCTTCCATAATGACCAGCCCAATCATCTACCACAAAAGTAAACTCACTCAGAAACTTTTGACCAAACTCCAACTTCCACAGTGGTGAAAGGATTATGAAAGAGAATTTTTCCGAAAAACTCGATACCCAAAATTTTACCACAGTCATCAATATTCTCCATTAATGTGAATGGCTTAAATTGTCCTCTAAAGAGGAACAGGTTAGCTGACTGGGTACAAAAACTCAGGCCAGATATTTGCTGCATACAAGAGTCACATCTTACCTTAAAAGATATATATAGACTCAGGGAGAAAGGATGGTCATCCATATTTCAGGCAAATGGAAATCAGAAAACAGCAGGTCTTGCAATTCTATTTGCAGACACAATAGGCTTTAAACCAACAAAATTAAGGAAGGATAAGAATGGTCACTTCATATTTGTTAAGGGTAATACTCACTATGATGAGATTTCAATTATTAATATTTATGCACCCAACCAGAATGCGCCTCAATTTATAAGAGAAACTCTAACAGAGGAGCAACTTGATTTCCTCCAGCTCCATAATGGTTGTAGATTTCAACACTCTTGGCATTGTTGGATAGATCCTTTAATAAGAAGCTGAGGAAAGAAATTTTAGATTTAAACCTAACCATCCAACATTAGATTTAGCAGACTTCTACAGAACATTTCATCCCAACAAAACAGAATGCACATACTTCTCATCACCCAACAGAACATACTCCAAAATCGATCACATCTTAGGTTACAAGTCTAACCACAGTAAATTTAAAGGAATAGAAGTTATTCATTACATCCTCTCGGACCACCGCGGAATAAAAGTGGAACTCAGTAGCAACAGGAATCTGCATACTCATACAATTACATGGAAGTTAAATAACCTTATGCTGAATGATAGCTGGGTTAGAGATGAGATTAAGAAGGAAATTGCCAAATTTTTGGAACAAAATGACAAAGAAGAAAGAAATTATCAGAACCTCTGGGATACCGCAAAGGCAGTTCTAAGAGGGAAATTTATAGCACTACAAGCCTTCCTCAAGAGAATGGAAAGAGAGGAAGTTAACAACTTAATGTGACATCACAAGCAACTTGAAAAGGAAGAACATTCCAACCCCAAACCCAGTAGAAGAAAAGAAATAACCTAAATCAGAGAGAATTAAATGAAATTGAAAAAAGAATTACACAACAGATCAATAAACTAAAAAGTTGGTTTTTTGAAAAGGTCAATAAAATAGATAAACCTTTGGCTATCCTAACCAGAAAAAAAAGACTAAAATCTCTAATCTCATCAATCAGAAACAACAAAGACAAAATAACAACAGACTCCTCAGAAATTCACAAAATCCTTAATGAATATTACAAGAAACTTTATTCTCAGAAATATGAAAATCTGAAGGAAATTGACCAATACTTGGAAGCACATCACCTTCGAAGACTTAGCCTAAATCAAGTAAATATTTTGAACAGGCCAATATCAAGTTATGAAACAGCATCAGCCATACGAAATCTCCCTAAAAAGAAAAGCCCAGGACCAGATGGCTTCACATCAGAATTCTACCAAACCTTTTAAGAGGAACTAGTACCTATATTACTCAACCTGTTCCAAAATATACAAAAAGAAGGAAGACTACCCAACACAATTTATGAAGCAAACATCACCCTAATCCCCAAACCAGGAAAAGACTCAACAAGAAAAGAAAATTATAGACCAATATCACTAATGAATATAGATGCAAAAATATTCAACAAGATCCTAACAAACAGAATACAGCAACACATCTAACAAATTATATATCATCACCAAGTTGGTTTTATCACAAGGTCTCAAGGCTGGTTCAATATACGTAAATCTATAAGTATAATTCAGCACATAAACAAATTAAATAACAAAGACCATATGATTCTCTCAATTGATGCAGAAAAAGCTTTTGATAATATCCAGCTTCTCTTCATAATCAGAACACTTAAGAAAATTGATATAGAAGGGACATTTCTTAAACTGATAGAGGCCATCTACAGGAAACCCACAGCCAATATTGTATTGAATGGAGTTAAATTGAAAGCATTTCCACTCAGATTAGGAACCAGACCGGCTGCCCATTGTCTCCACTGTTCTTTAACATTGTAATGGAAGTTTTAGGCACTGAAATTAGGGAAGAAAAGGCTATCAAGGGTATCCATATAGGGTAGGAACAGATCAAACTTGTGCTCTTTGCAGATGATATCGTTGTATATCTGGAAAACACCAGGGATTCTACTATAAAACTCTTAGACGTGATCAAGGAATACAGCAGAGTCTCAGGTTACAAAATCAACATTCATAAATTGGTAGCCTTTACATATACCAACAATAGTCAAGCTGAAGAAACAGTTAAGGACTCTATTCCATTCATAGTAGTGCCAAAGAAAATGAAATATTTGTGAGTTTATCTAACAAACGATGTGAAAGATCTCTATAAGGAGAATTATGAAACTCTAACAAAAAGAAATAGCTGAAAATCTTAACAAATGGAAAAACATACCATGCTCATGGCTGGGAAGAATCAACATTGTTAAAATGTCCATACTACCCAAAGCAATATATAACTTTAATGCAATCCCTATTAAAGCTCCACTGTCATACTTTAAAGATCTTGAGAAAATATTTCGTTTTATATGGAATCAGAAAAAAACCTCGAATAGCCAAGACATTACTCAGAAATAAAAGCAAAGCAGGAGGAATCACGCTAACAGATCTCAGACTATACTAGAAATCGATAGTGATCAAAACAGCATGGTACTGGCACAAAAACAGAGAAGTAGATGTCTGGAACAGAATAGAGAACCAAGAGATGAATCCAGTTACTTACCATTATTTGATCTTTAACAAACCAATTAAAAACATTCAGTGGGGAAAAGATTCCTTATTTAAGAAATGGTGCTGGGTGAACTGGCTGGCAACCTGCAGAAGACTGAAACTGGACTCACACCTTTTACCATTAACTAAGATAGATTCTCACTGGATTAAAGATTTAAACTTAATACATGAAACAATAAAAATACTAGAAGACAGTGCAGGGAAAACCCTTGAAAAAATCGGTCTGGGCAAGTATTTTATGAGTAGGACCCCCCGGGCAATTGAAGCAGCTTCAAAAATACACTACTGGGACCTGATCAAACTAAAATGCTTCTGCACGGCCAAGAACACAGTAAATAAAGCAAGCAAACAGCCCTCAGAATGGGAGAAGATGTTTGCAGGTTATGTCTCTGACAAAGGTTTAATAACCAGAATCCACAGACAACTCAAACATATAAGCAAGAAAAGAACAAGTGATCCCATTGCAGGCTGGGCAAAGGACTTGAAGAGAAACTTCTCTGAAGAAGATAGATGCACAGCCTACAGACATATGAAAAAATGCTCATCAATCCTTAATCATCAGAGAAATGCAAATCAAAACTACTTTGAGATATCCTCTAACTCCAGTAAGATTAGCCCATATCACAAAATCCCAAGACCAGAGATGTTGGCTTGGATGTCAAGAAAAGGGAACACTTCTACACTCCTGGTGGGCATGCAAATGAATACATTCCTTTTGGAAAGATGTTTGGAGAACACTTAGAGATCTAAAAATATATCTGCCATTCAATCCTATAATTACTCTACTAGGAATATACTCAGAAGAACAAAAATCACATTGTAACAAAGATATGTGTACCAGAATGTTTATTGCAGCCCAATTCATAATTGCTAAGTCATGGAAAAAGCCCAAATGCCCATCATTCCACAAATGGATTAATAAATTGTGGTATATGTACACCCTGGAATATTGTGCAGCCTTAAAGAAAGATGGAGACTTTACCTCTTTCATGCTTACATGGATGGAGCTGGAACATATTCTTCTTAGTAAAGTATCTCAAGAATGGAAGAAAAAGTATTCAATGTACTCAGCCCTACTATGAAACTAATTTGTGGCTTTTACATGAAAACTATAACCCAGTTAAAACCTAAGAATAGGTGGAAGAGGGAGGGGAGGGAAGGGGGAGGATGGGCGGGCAGATGGTGATTGGTGGGACTACACCTGTGGTGCATCTTAGGAGGGTACATGTGAAACTTAGTAAATGTAGAGTATAAATGTCTTAACACAATAACTAAGAAAATGCCAGGGAGGCTATGTTAACCAGTGTGATGAAAATGTGTCAGACTATAAAACCAGTATATGGTGCCCCATGATTGCATTAATGTACAAGGCTATTATTTAATAATAAAAAAATGAAAAATGAGCTTGGTCTTATGGTGGGTACTTGTAGCCCTAGCTACTCAGGAGGCTGAAGCAGGAGGATCACTTGAGCTTAGGAGTTTGAGATTACTGTGAAGTAGGCTGACATCATTGCACTCTAGCCTGGGTGACAGTGTAAGACCCTGTTTCAAAATTAAAAATAAAATATGAAATAATCAAATAAAGTAAAATGAAAAGAATTTTAAAAAATAGAATCCAGAATACTCAATTCTAATATGAAGCCAGTAGACCATCTAATACATACCCTCATAAGAGAAAAACTCAAATCAATTCAAGGTGGAGGAACAAGGGAGTGGGGAGAGGAGTGAAGAAAGAGGGATGGGTGGGTTACAGTGTTGCAAACCTCTTGAGGGCAGGATACAATTGTAAGAGGGACTTTACCTAACAAAAGCAATCAGTGTAACCTAATTCTTTGTATCCACAGTGAACCAGAAACAAACAAACAAATAAACAAAAAATAATTTAAAAAATAAAGAAAGAAAATGAAAAAAAGAAGAAAGACTGCAAATCTCAAGCCTTGAGAAGAGGTCCTCACAACTTTACACCGGAAATACTCAAGAACATATGGCCAGCAACTGTTTGTCCAAACATGGAGTGGAATTTCCTTTGTTATTTGGGTGATTTGTTATTTATCTTTGTAGACAAAGATGATTATTTCAAAACAATTATATAATCGTCCTCATTTTCTTCCATTAAAAACTTTTGTCTTTCTTTATCTCACTGAATATACAAATTGTTTATTGTGGCATGTGTATTCTCATTGTAATGCTTTATTCCCAAACAAACATTTTTTTTCTTTGAGAGAGTATCTCTCAGTTTATTTTATTTGACACAACATATGGTTGCCCTCATACCATATAGAAATGTAGTACTTTTGTGAATAATAACACAAAGAAGGTAGGTGGGGGAAAGCTGTAATGGGCTAGAAGTGATTCTAGATGGTAATTTGAATCCACAGGAATAAAATGAAGAGAACCTAAAGCAATAAGAAAAGTAATATAACAAAGTATATAAGTATCAACTTGATTTCTTTTCCTCTCTCAAATTCTTTAAAAGACATAATATTACATAAAGTAAAAATTATAATCATATATTGTGTTTGTAAAATTTATTGATGTGAGATACAAAAATATCTCAAGAGAAGGTAAAGTAATAGAGTTACATGACAGTAATGCTTATATATCTTACTGATATTAAGTTAGTACATATCTGAAGTTGATTCTGATAAAATATATATGGTAAGCCAAAGAGTTGCCATTAAGGAAATAACTTTCAACAATGAAAAAATAATAGAAAAAATTTAAATTTTACATTAGAAAATATCCACTCAATGTAAAAGAGAGTAGTATAGGAATAATACAGGGGAAAAAGGAGCAATTCCTATGGAAACAAATTTAACATAAGAGACCTAAATGAAACTATATCACTAATAACAGTAAATGTGATTAGATTAGAATCCAAACTAAAAGCAGGGATAGAATGGATAAAACACATGATTTAACTAATGCTGTTCACAGTAGGCACAATTTTTTTTTTTTTGCAGTTTCTGGAGGGGGCTGGGTTTGAACCAGCATATGGGGCCAGTGCCCTACTCCTCTGAGCCACAGGCACCACCCCAGTAGGCACAATTTTTACTCAAATGTATGCAAACAGATTGAAATTAAGAGATGGAAAATGGTAAATCATGCAAAGAGCAATCACAGGAGAGCTAGAGAAGACATACTTATAGCAGACAAAATAAACTTCAAAACAAAAAACTTTCCTAAATGTAGAGACATTTTATAATAGTAAAATGATCGATACATCAAGAAGAGAAAAAATTATATAAATATATGCACCTAATAATAGAGCACCAAAATGCATGAAAAAAAAAAAACCCTGAAAGAAAGGAATTAGGCAATTAAACAATAATAATTGGATAAGCCAACACTTCTTTATTATTATTCAACAGAACGAGTAGCCAAAAAACCAATAAGAAAACAGATAACTTGAACAAGACTATAAACTAAGTAAAGTTAAAAAACATCTGTAGATCAACCTACCTGACAACTGCAGGATATAAATTCTTTACTAGTTGACCTTGCTCATTTTCCAGGACAAGATTATATGCTATGCCATAATATGAATTTCACCTCAGTAAATTAAAAAAAAATGGAAAACAATGTGAAGTATGTTCTCTGACCACAACAAAATGAAATTAGAAATCAGTAATAGAATGAAATTTGAGAAACTCACAAACATATGGAAATTAAATAACATGCTCTATATAACTAATGGGAAAAAAGTAGAAAACAAAGGGGAAATTAGAAAATATTTTATAGCTAAGACAGAGTCACAAACACCACTAGAATATGCATGGTGGCGGCACCAGCCCGAGACAGGGCTGACAGAGACACACTCTCTCCGAGCTCTAATTTCATGCCAAAATGCAGAGCTCAGCATGGACAGAGACTTAGTGGCAGCACCAACCCAGGGTGGAAAAGCTGTTGAACACTAGAAGGAGCCAGGGACCCGGGTTTCAGACCCAAGATGTTGCAGAGCAGGCATTCATCCCCCTTGTCTCAGGCAGGCACATATCTCTGTCGCTTCTAACTGAAGGGAGCCAAGCTACAGCCCTGGGGGACTACCAGTGTAGGGGCAAGGCTATAACATAGGGCAGGGAAGGAGGCACCAATGCCTCTGGTCTGACTCTTGCCCTGGGCAAACCATCCCATTCCTTTGACTACCAGAGAGAGCCAAACTCCAATATCTTGGGTTACTGGGTCCGAGCTGCCTGTGGGACCCTACTGCCAGGTTGGTCACCGATTGAACTCTTGCAGTTGAGCGCTGTTTTGTACTGCCCAGGACAATTGCTTTTGGAACTATTGACCTGGGCAGTACACCCGAGGACCTTGCAAGGTTAAACCAAGGTTGTGTTGAACTGGGAGTGACTGACTCCTCCTGTAATAGGTGCTGGGGAGGGGCAGGAGATCTCAGTTTCCTGTATATCCTCCTAGATGTGATTGTATCCTTATCCTGTGACTCAATAAGATTGGATACTGGTTGGCTGACTACAAGACAGAGCCAGCTAGCCCTATCACAACAATTTGGTTCTCAGAGTCACTAGCTGCAGGTCTGAAAGGGACCTTTATAAAAGCTATAAGGAAAAAACTACAGTCATTGATCCCTGCTCTTTGGTAAAGAGCTTGTTACATTTCTGGAATCCCAATTCAACCACACCCTTTCAGTTTTCATACACAAACTACAGAAATTAAGTGTGAGGCAGAACCAGAGGAGGAGCTCTGCCAACATGAATAATTAGAGCAAATCAACTCCCCCAAGAATGACCAAAGGGATATTTCAGAAAATGACAGTCATAAACAACTGGCCCAAATGTCAGAAATAGAATTCAGAATATGGATGGCAAATACGATGAATAAATTGGAGAAAAAGAAGGATATTGAAATCCAAAAAGTTGTGCAAATGTTGTCTCAAGAAGTAAGTGAATTCAAAGACAAATTTACCAAGGATATGGACATAATGAGAAACCAGATAGCAGAGCTCAGTGAAATGAAAAAAATATTCAAGGAGCTCTGAAATTCAGTAGAATCCCTCAGTAATAGAGTGGAGCAGGCAGGAGAAAGGATTTCTGAAATCAAAGACGAAGCTTTTGAACACTACCAAACATTCAAAAGGCAGACAGATAGAAAGCAAAACTGATCTTTCCCTGAGAGAGTTGTGGAATCACTCCAAAAGATCAAACATTCATCTTGTAGGAATTCCAGAAGGAAAGAGGGTGGTCCTAAAAGCACAGATGCTTTACTCCAAGAGATTTTGGGGAAGAATTCCCAAGCATGGCAAGGGATACTGAAATTTAGATAGCAGACAGTTTCAAAACCCCAGCATGACTCAACCCAAATACAGCATCTCCTAGGCACATTGTAAATAACTTTGCCAAAGTTAAAATAAAGGAGAAAATTCTTTAAGCAGCCAGATGCAAGAAAAGCCTTACACACAAAGGGAGAAATATCAGAATGACTGCCGATCTCTCAGCTGAAACTTTTCAAGCCAGAAGAAATTGGTCTTTGACCTTAAATCTCCTAAAACAAAATAACTTCAAGCCTAGAATCCTATACCCAACCAAACTAAGTTTCATCTATGATGTATAAATCAAATACATTAATGACATACAGCTGTTGAAGAAATTTACCACAACTAAACCTGCTCTTCAGGATATTCTTAGTCTCATCCTCCATAAAGACCAGCAGAGTGTTCCACAGCCAAAGTAAACTCAACCAGAAACTTTTGAAAAAAACCTAACTTCCACAGTAGGCTAGGGACTAAAAGTATACACTAGACATTTGAAAAACATGACACCCAAAACACTATCACACTTTCCAATTCTGTCGATTAATGTGAATGGCTTAAATTGTCCTCTAAAGAGGCATAGGTTGGCTGATTGGATATGTAAACTTAGACCAGATAACTGTTGCATATAAGAATCTCACCTTACCTTAAAGGAAAAAATAGACTCAGAGTGAAGGGATGGACTTTTATAATACAGGCAAATGGAAATCAGAAAAAAGCAGGTGTTGCAATTTTACATGTAGAGACAATAGGCTTTAAACCAGCAATGGTTAGGAAAGATAAGGATAGTTACTTCTTATTTGTCTAACACCCAACATGAGGAGATTTCAAATATTAACATTTATGCACCCAACCAGAATGCCCCTCAATTTATAAAGGAGACCCTAACAGACATGAAAAATTTGATATCTTCCATAACCATAACAGTCAGAGATTTTAACAACCCTTTGGCAGTGTTGGATAGATCCCCCAAGATAAAATTAAGTAAAGATATTTTGGACTTGAACCTGAGCACAGAACAACTTGGCTTAACTGATATCTACAGAACATTTCATCCTAATAAAACTGAAAACACATTCTTCTCATCAGTCTATGGAACATCCTTCAAAATTGATCACATCTTAGGTCACAAATCTAACCTCAGCAAATTTTTAAAAATAGAAATTATTCCTGTATCTTCTCAGACCATCATGGAATTAAAGTTGAACTCAATAACAACATGAATCTTCAAACTCATACAAAGTCTTGGAAGCTACATAACCTTATGCTAAATGATAGCTGTGTCATTGAAGATATTAAGAATGAAATTACCCAGGGGGAGGGCAAGATGGCCGACTGAGAGCAGCTTTTGAGGGAGGCTCCTGTCCAAAAGAAAAGATAACATCCAGAAACAGCCCAATTAAGCTGAAGATGGGGAGCCTGGCTGAGAGAGAGAGATGATAACTGCAGGTCACTTCTGCTAAGGCAAGCTGCGACTCCAAGAAACCAACCTTCAGGTACAAAATTCATCTGGAAGGAGGCGTGTCCATCCCCTCCCCCAAGAAAGCTGTGGTTTTTCTCTGTTTTTCTGTCTCCTTTCTTTTCTCTCTTCATTTGCTCCTGTGGGTTTTCTGTGGACAAGCGGTGAACTGTGGACCTCTTGCCTCACCCCACGGGTGAGTACTGTGGGAAGTGGGGACTACTTCCTTAGAGAGACCTTGCCGTGACTCTGAACACTCTCTTGCTAGGCAGAAATATCAAACTAAGATCTTCCCTGCCATTCTGAACTTCCAGTACACCCATCCCCCCTTATCTGATGAACCAGAAGCCTAACCACTACTGAGACTGAGAGAGGAGGTTCTTAAGCACTGCCCTCCCTCCCTGTATGCTGGACCAAGAGACCCCCCCCACAAGAGACTCTGTGCTGAGCCACCCTACTACCAGGACATCCAATGGCAGCCACGTGGCCTCGCATCCTGCACCCGGCCGGGTCTCCGTACAAGGGGCACCACGACCTGTGACCACCCGGACCTCTACACACCATGACTAGGAACTCCAGGATCTGCGCAACCCCACATCCTCCCTCATGTACCCTCCCTACTTGACACCGGCCCACTCATCTGGCCAGGGACTCTGGTAGCTGTGCACCCTCCAGAGCCCTCCCTGCCTCTGTGTGGAGCCCTTCTCCAGGTGAGAGACTGCTGGAGCCTTCGGCTTTCTGTGCCAAAGTGACTGGGCACCGGGCACTCCCAGAATCGTGTGCACCCCCTCGCCTTGTTCCTGGATATGGGTGTGTCACACTCTGGAGCTGCTCCCACAATCAGAACTCCCTGACTGGGGCAGCCCCAGAGGAGCTACACAGGGTCACTCCCTACAAAGATCCAGCAACAATAGGGTGATCCCGCTGTGGTCTAATCTTGGAGAGACACCTCCCCAACTCTGAGGATGGCCAGAGGCAATGGTGAAAAGTAATCATAAGACCAAATCAAGGGAAAAACTCTGGCAATATGAATAATCAGAGTAGATAAACTCCCCCAGGGAACAATTAGGCAGATACAGCACAAGATCCCATGCACAAATAGCTGAGACGTCAGAAATCAAATTCAGAATCTGGATAGCAAATAAGATCAAATTAGAATTCCAAGCAGTAACACAAAAGATGTCTCAAGAATTCAACAAATTCAAAGACCAAATGACAAAAGATTTTGACACATTGAGGCAAGAAGTTGCAGCCCTCGAAGAGCTCAGAAACACAGTAGAATCCCTCAGTAACAGAATGGAGCAAGCAGAAGAAAGAATTTCTGACATTGAAGACAAAGCTTTTGAACACTCCCAAACTCTAAAAGAGGAAGATAAATGGAGGACAAAAACAGATCACTCTCTCAGAGAGCTCTGGGATAATTAGAAGAAAACCAATATTCGTCTTATAGGGATCCCCAAAAGCGATGAAGTGGCTTCACAAGGCACAGAGTCTCTTCTTCATGATATTATGAAAGAGAACTTTCAAGACATGCCAGAACTCCAGCACGACTCAACCAGAATAAGAAATCCCCCAGATACATCACAATCAATTTCACTAAAGTTAATATAAAGGAGAAAAATCTGAAAGCAGCCAGAAAAAGAAAACCATCACCTACAAGGGCAAGAATATTAAACTAACTGTAGATCTCTCTGCTGAAATCTATCAAGCTAGAAGAGGATTGTCATCGACTTTTAATCTCCCAAAACAAAATAACATTCAACCCAGAATCCTGTATTCAGCTAAACTGAGTTTCATTTATGATGGAGAAATTAAATACTTTAATAACATTCACATGTTGAAGAAATTTGCCACAACTAAACCAGCACTCCAGGATATTCTCAGACCTATCCTCCATAAAGACAAGCGTAATCCTCCAACAAAAAAGTAAACCCATCCAGAAACTTTCAATCAAATTCCAACTTCCACAGTCGCAAAAGGATTAAAAATGTCCACCGGATGCTCAAAAGGCTTATCAATATTCTCAATTAATGTGAATGGTTTAAATTGTCCTCTAAAGAGGCACAGGTTGGCTGACTGGATACAAAAACTCAAGCCAGATATCTGCTGCATACAAGCATCTCATCTTACCTTCAAAGATAAATATAGACTCAAAGTGAAGGGATGGTCATCTATACTCCAGGCAAATGGAAAGCAGAAAAAAAGCAGGCATTGCAATCCTATTCGCAGATACAATAGGCTTTAACCCAACCAAAATAAGGAAGGACAAGGATGGACACTTCATATTTGTTAAAGGTAATACTCAATATGATGAGATTTCAATTATTAATATTTACGAACCCAACCACAACGCACCTAAATTTATAAGAGAAACTCAAACAGACATGAGCAACTTGATTTCCTCCAGTTCCATAGTAGTTGGAGATTTTAACACCCCTTTAGCAGTGCTGGATAGATCCTCCAAAAAGAAGCTAAGCAAAGAAATTTTAGATTTAAAATTAACCTATCTGGGCGGCACCTGTGGCTCAAGGAGTAGGGCGCCGGTCCCATATGCTGGAGGTGGCGGGTTCAAACCTAGTCCTGGCCAAAAACCAAAAAAAAAAAATAAATAAATAAATAAATAAAAAATTAACCTATCAACATCCGGATTTAACAGACATCTACAGAACAGTTCATTCCAACAAAACTGAATACACATTCTTCTCATCAGCCCACGGAACATACTCCAAAATTGACCACATCCTAGGCCACAAATCTAACCTCAGCAAATTTAAAAATAATAGAAATTATTCCTTGCATCTTCTCAGACCATCGTGGAATAAAAGTTGAACTCAATAACATCAGGAATCTGCATACCCATACAAAAACATGGAAGCTAAAGAACCTTATGCTGGACGATAGATGGGTTATAGACAAGATGAAGAAGGAAATCACCAAATTTTTGGAGCAAAACAACAATCAAGACACGAATTATCAAAACCTCTGGGATACTGCAAAGGCAGTCCTAAGAGGGAAATTTGTAGCACTACAAGCCTTCCTCAAGAAAATGGAAAGAGAGGAAGTTAATAACTTAATGGGACATCTCAAGCAACTGGAGAAGGAAGAACATTCCAACCCCAAACCCGGCAGAAGAAAAGAAATAACCAAAATCAGAGCAGAATTAAATAAAATTGAAAACAAAAGAATTACACAACAGATCAATAAATCCAAAAGTTGGTTTTTTGAAAAGATCAATAAAATAGACAAACCATTGGCCAACCTAACGAGGAAAAACAGAGTAAAGTCTCTAATTTCATGAATCAGAAATGGTAAAAATGAAATAACAACAGACCTGTCAGAAATTAAAAAAATCCTTAATGAATATTACAACAAACTTTACTCTCAGAAATATGAAAATCTGAAAGAAATCGACAAATACTTGGAAGTATGCCACCTAGCAAGACTTAGCCAGAACAAAGTGGAAATTTTAAACAGGCCTATATCAAGTTTTGAAATAGCTTCAACTATAAAAAATCTCCTTAAAAAGAAAAGCCCAGGACCAGATGGATTTATGTCAGAATTCTACCAAACCTTTAAAGAAGAACTAGTACCTATATTACTAAATGTTTTCCAAAATATAGAAAAAGGAATACTACCTAACACATTCTAAGAAGCAAACATCACCTTGATCCCTAAACCAGATAAAGACCTAACAAGAAAAGAAAATTATAGACCAATATCACCAATGAATATTGATACACAAATATTCAATAAGATCCAACAAATAGAATCCAACAACACATCAAAAAAATTATATGTCATGACCAAGTGGGATTTATCCCAGGGTCTCAAGGCTGTTTCAATATACGTAAATATATAAATGTAATTCAACATATAAACTAAAACATAAAGACCATATGATTCTCTCAATTGATGCAGAAATAACTTTTGATAATATCCAACATCCCTTCATGATCAGAACACTTAAGAAAATTGGAATAGAAGTGACATTTCTTAAACTAATAGAGGCCATCTACAGCAAACCCACAACCAATATCGTATTGAATGGAGTGAAATCCTTTCCACTTAGATCAGGAACCAGGCAAGATTGCCCATTGTATCCATTGCTCTTTAACATTGTAATGGAAGTTTTAGCCATTGCAATCAGGGAAGAAAAGGCAATCAAGGGTATCCACATAGGGTCAGAAGAGATCAAACTTTCACTGTTCACAGATGATATGATTGTATATCTGGAAAATACCAGGGATTCTACTAAAAATCTTTTAGAAGTGATCAAGGAATACAGCAATGTCTCAGGCTACAAAATGAACATTCATAAATCTGTAGCCTTTATATATACTAAAAATAGCCAAGCCAAAAAAACAGTCAAGGACTCTATTCCTTTCACAGTAGTGCAAAAGAAGATGAAAATTTGGGAGTATACTTAACAAAGGACGCGAAAGATCTCCATAAAGAAAACTGTGAAAATTTAGGAAAAGAAATAGCTGAAGATGTTAACAAATGGAAAAACATACCATGGTCCTGGCGGGGAAGAATCAACATTGTTAAAATGTGTATACTACCCAAAGCAATATATAATTTTAATGCAATTCCTATTAAAACTCCATTGTCATATTTTAAAGATCTTGAAAAATTAATACTTCGTTTTATATGGATTCAGAAAAAATCTCTAATAGCCAAGACATTGCTCAGAAATAAAAACAAAGGAGGAGGAATCATGCTACCAAACCTCAGACTATACTATAAATCGATAGTGATCAAAACAGCATGGTACTGGCACAAAAACAGAGAAGTAGATGTCTGGAATAGAATAGAGAACCAAGAGATGAATCGAGCTACTTACCATTATTTGATCTTTGACATGCCAAGTGAAAACATTCAGTGGGGAAAAGATTCCCTATTTAACAAATGGTGCTGGGTGAACTGGCTGGCGACCTGTAAAAGATTGAGACTGGACCCACACCTTTTACCATTAACTAAGATAGACTCTCACTGGATAAAAAATTTAAAGTTAAGACATGAAACTATAAAAATACTTAAAGAAAGTGCAGGGAAAACTCTTGAAGGAATTGACGTGGGTGAATATTTTATGAGGAGGACTCCCCAGGAAATTGAAGCAGTATCAAAAATACATTACTGGGACCTGATCAAACTAAAAAGCTTCTGCACAGCCAAGAACACAGTTAGTAAAGCAAGCAGACATCCCTCAGAATGGGAGAAGATATTTGCAGGTTATATCTCTGACAAAGGATTTATTAGCAGAATCCACAGAGAACTAAAATGTATTAACAAGAAAAGAACATGTGATCCTATCTCAGACTGGGTAAGGAACTTGAAGAGAAACTTCTCTGAAGAAGACAGGTGCATGGCCTACAGACACATGAAAAAAATGCTCATCATTCTTAATCTTCAAAGAAATGCTAATCAAAACCACTTTGATATATTATCTAATTCCAGCAAGATTAGCCCACATCTATGATCCCCAAACCATAGATGTTGGCATGGATATGGAGAAAAGGGAACACTTCTACACTGTTGGTGGGAGGTGGGAATGCAAACTAATACGTTCCTTTCAGAAAGATGTTTGGAGATCACTTAGGGACCTGTAGACCTGTAGACCTGCCATACAATCCTACAATTCCTCTACTAGTTATATATCCAGAAGACCAAACATCACTTTATAACAAAGATATTTGCACCAGAAATGATTATTGTAGCCTAATTCATAATTGCTAAGTCATGGAAGAAGCCCAAGTGCCTATCGACTCACGAATGGACTAGCAAATTGTGGTACATGTACACCATGGAATATTATGCAGCCTTAAAGAAAGATGGAGACTTCACCTCTTTCATGTTTACATGGATGGAGCTGGAACATATTCTTCTTAGCAATATATCTCAAGAATGGAAGAAAAAGTATTCAATGTACTCAGCCCTACTATGAAATCAATTTATAAACACAACACTTTGATATGAAAGCTATAACCCAACTATAGCCCAAGAAGAAGGGGAAAGAGAAGAGGGAGGGTAGAGAAGGGGGTATGATGGGTGGAAGGAGGGTAATTGGTGGGACCACACCTACACCTACCCATTTTACAAGGGTACAAGTTAAATCTATTAAGTGTAGAATACAAATGTCTTAACACAATAACTAAGAAAATGAGGTGAAGGCTTTGTTAACCAGTTTGATTGAAGTATTTAAAATTGTATATAAAACTAGCACGTTGTACCCCATAATTGCATTAATGTACACAACTATGATTTAATAAAAAAATGGTGACACTTATGGTGGATATATGAAGCATGTCACAATAAAAAAAGTACTCAGGAAAGGAAGAACATAGAAACAGTAGAGATATGAGTAGAAAACAAATACCAAAACTGAAAACCTAAAACAAACATCAATGATCACCTTAAGTATAATTTAACTGTATACTCTAATCGAAAGATAGATATTATCAAGGCTGTCCCTGGTGTCTTATGCCTGTAATCTTATCCCTCCAAGAAGCAAAAACAGGTAGACCAAGCTCAAGAGTTTGAGACTAGCCTAAGCAAGAGTGATACCCTGTCTGTACTAAAAGTAGAAAAAAATGGCCAGGCATTATGGTGGATGCATGTAGTCCAAAATACTGTGGAGGCTAAGGCATGAGGATCACTTAAACCCAGGAGTTTGCGGTTGCTGTGAGCTAGGTGACTCCATAGCACTCTAGCCTGAGCGACAGAGTAAGATTCTGTCTCTAAATAAATAAATAAATGCGTAGGTAGAGATTATCAAAGCAGACAAAATATTTTAAGAGGAGAGACAAAATTCTATAATTCTATGCTCATAACATATATAATATTTTAATTACAAAATGCTAATTGGTAGAAAATCAAGAATTAATATACATATGGTACATGGAAAAAATATGTATAAGAATATTATAGCTAAGTGTATTTTTCAGATGAAATATACTTAATAATATAAGTATTATTCTAGATAAAGTGGGTTATTTCATAATTATAAGTAGATTAACATAACAAGGTGATATAATAATTAAAAACATATTTTCACATTAGAACAGTTCTCTAAAATACATAGAGAATTGAAAGAGAAATGGAGAAATTAATATATCTTTGGAGTTTTCCATGTTAAACTCAAAGAAATTAATAGAATTAATATTCTGAAAAGTGGTAAATAAATGGTAGATCTGAATAGTACTATGAACCAATCATCAATTGAACATAATTAACATTTATACAATCTTCCACTAAATAGCAGAATAGCTGTTCTATCCAACTGGCATATTAACCAGAAAACACTGGAACATATGCTGGGATGTAGAACAATTATAAAGGGATTGAAATCATACTGCTTCTCTTCTATCACTATGGAATTATGTTCGAAATTAATAACAAAATATTTTAGAAATAATTCCCATATTTTTAAGTGCAATTGTAATATTATTCAAGAAAGATCCTTGGTTAAGATGTTTAAAAGTAACAATAATGTTAAAAAGATTGAAAAATATAGAGTGTGGTGCAGACAAAAATATATCTCAATGAGACATTATACAAAACACTTGGGAAACTTCCGTGCTATAAAAAATTAAATGCATTAAATGCTTGACACTGGGAGTGGAGTGCTGACCGCTGTCCTGGCAATCTAGAAGCCCAAACCCTGCAGAGACAAGAACCTTCACAGTTCTTTGTTAAGACTGGGCATTGTATGGTCTGAGGTAGTGCAGCTGTGCTATAATAGTGAATCCGGTAACAGTGCAGAAAGGCACAGGGCAGAGGTGTCTGGCTTGGCTCTGAGAAAGTGCAACTCAGCAGTGGGCAGAGGCTTGGGTCTCTGCATGACAGGTGGAGGCTTGGGAACCATTGAGTCATGGGAACCCAAGTGGAGACACCTCCAACCCAGCAGCAACATTAATAGAGCCATTCTGCTGGGGTGAAATTTCAGAGAGACACCTCCCCAATTCTGTGGACTGCCAGAGGGAGCTAAACCTCACATGGTAGGGATACCAGAGGAGCAGAGTGACTGGGGCAGAGGCATGGTCTCTGAGGGCAAACAACATTTGCTGCTTTGTTAACCTCTGGTTTGGAACAAGCTCAGGTAGAACACTCCCCAGTTTCCATTGAGCACCCAAGGTAGTCAGACTTCAACTCCCCCAGCCAGCTAATGACAGAGGGTGATTGCCTGGTCAATGAGGCATTGAATTCCCTCTGAATCTGGCAGGCAAAAATCCCAGGCACATTTGCTCACTGGAGGGAAGTGAGCCACAGCCCCATGGGGCTACCAATGCCTGGGTGTGATGGAGGTGCAAGGTGGGGAAGGAGGCACCAGCCCCCCAGACTATTTTGCTGGGTGGGCTTTTCTGACTCCACAGAACACTGCAGTGAGTTACACTTGAGTTGCCAGTGGACCCCCGCTACCTAGATGCTAAAGACATTTTGAACTCTCCCACCTGATCTGTGTTTGTGTTGACTGCAACAATTCGTTTGGAACTCTTCAGCTGAGCTGATCACCCAGGGACCCACCAAGGATGTACCCTGGTTGTGTTGTTGTGGGAGTGTGGGACTCTCCTCTTCTAGTTGTTGCCTAAGCAGGGGTGGGGGTGGGGGTGTCTTAGTTGCTTATGTATCGCCACAGCTAAGATTTCAGCCCAAAGCCACTGATTCACTAGGATTGGACAGAGACTGGCTGAATACAGGGCAGAGCCATCTAGCCCCATTACACCAAGCAGATCCCCAGTTTCAGGCTATAGTACTGAATAGGACCTTTGTAAAGCTCTAGAGGAAAAACTGCAATCACCAGTCCCAGTTTTTTAGTAAAGGGAACCCAGGAGCCGTCAGTGCAATTTCACCATACTACCTTCTCTAGCCAAATGGTGAAAAATAATCATGGGGCAGAATCAGCGGGAAAATGCTGGCAACATGAATAATCATAGTAGATTAATTTGGCCAAGGAATGACAAAGGAGACACAACAGAAGATCCCATTCATAAACAAATGGCTGAGATATCAAAAATCGAATTTAGAATTTGGATTGCAAATAAGATTAACAGAATGGAGGTAAAAATGGAATTAGAAGTTCAAAGAGCAATTCAAAAGTTGTCTCAAGAATTCAATGAATTCAAAGACAAAATCACAAAAATTTTGACACATTGAGGCAAGAACTTGCAGCCCACAGAGATCTGAGAAATACAGTAGAATCTCTCAGTAACAGAATGGAGCAGGCAGAAGAAAGGATCTCTGACATTGAAGATAAAGCTTTTGAATGCTCCCAAATGCTCAAAGAGGAAGAGAAGTGGAGAGAAAAAACAGATCATTCCCTAAAAGAATTGTGGGACTACTCCAAAAAAGCAAACATTCACCTTATAAGAATAAGGTGAAGAAGAAGAGGATGGTCTGAAAGATACAGATATTCCACTCCAAGAGATAATTGAGGAGAACTTCCCAAGCATGGCAAGAGATTCTGAAATTGAGATAGACAGTTTCAGAACCCCAGCATGACTCAACCCAAATAAGGCATCTTCTAGACACATTGTAATTAACTTCACCAAAGTTAATATGAAGGAGAAAATCCTGCAAGCAGGCAGATGTAAGAAAATCATAACCTACAAGGGGATGAATATTAGAATGACTGCATATCTCTCTGCTGAAACTTTTCAAGCCAGAAGAGGATGGTCATCGACCTTCAATCTCCTAAAACAAAACAACTTCCAGTCCAGGATCCTGTTTTCAGCTAAATTGAATTTCATTTATGACGGAGAAGTTAAATACTTTAATTAAATACACACATTGAAGAAATTTTCCATAACCAAACCAGCTTTTCAGGATATTCTCAGACCCATCCTTCATAATGACCAACACAATGCTCTACCACCAAAGTAAACTCACTCTGAAGTTCTTGATCAAAACCCAATTTCCACAGTGGTGAAAAGATTTAACATTTCCAATGGACTTTCAAAAAATTTGATACCCAAAATATTATCAACCTTATCAATACTCTCAATTAATGCAAAAGGTTAAATTATCTTCTTAAGAGGCACAGGTTGGCTGATTGGATACAAAAACTCAGGCCAGATATCTGCTGCATACCAGAAGCTCATCTTAACTTAAAGGCTAAATATAGACTCAGGGTGAAGGGATGGACATCTGTAATCCAGGCAAATGGAAATCAGAAAAAAGCAGGGGTGGCAATTTTATTTGCAGATACATTAGGCTTTAAACCAATAAAAATAAGTAAAGACAAGTACGGTCACTTCATATTTGTTAAGGCAAACACTCAACATGATGAGATGTCAATTATTAACATTTATGCACCCAACCAGAATGCTCCTCAATTTATAAGGGAGACCATAACTGACGTGAACAATTTAGTGTCTTCCAGCACCACAATATTGGAGATTTTAACACAACTTTGGCAGTGTTGGATAGATCCTCCAATAAGAAACTAAGAAATTTTGGACTTAAACTTCACCATACAGCAATTGAATTTAACAGTCATCTACAGAACATTTCATTCTAACAAAATTGAATACACATTCTTCTCATCAGCCCATGGAACATCCTCCAAAATTGATCACATCTTAGGTCACAAGTCTAACCTCAGCAAATTTAAAAGTATAGAAATTATTCCTTGTATTTTCATGGATCGTCACGCGATAGAACTCACCAATAACAGGTATATGCATACTCATACAAAGAAATGGAAACTAAGTAACCTTATGCTGAATGATAGCTGTGTCATAGATGAGATTAAGAAGGAAATTGCCAATTTTTTAGAACAAAAATATAATGAAGACACAAATTATCAGTACCCATGAGATACTGCAACAGCAGTCCTAACAGGGAAATTTATAGCATTGCAAGTCTTCCTCAAGAGAATAGAAAGTGAGGAAGTCAGTAACTTAATGGGACATCTTAAGCAAATGGAAAAGGAAAAACATTCCAATCCCAAACCCAGCAGACAAAAATAAATAACTAAAATTAGAGCAGAATTAAATGAAATTGAAAACAAAAGACTTATTCAAAAGATCAATGAATCAAAAGTTAGTTTTTTGAAAAATTCAACAAAATTAAAAAACCTTTGGCCAACTTAACCAAAAATAGAAAATTAAAGTTTCTAATACCATCAATCAGAAATAACAAAGGTGAAATAATAAGACACCTCAGAAATGCAAAAAAATCTATAATGAATAATACAAAAAACTTTATTCTCAGAAATATGAAAATCTGAAAGAAATTTACCAATATGTGGAAGCTGCCAACTTCCTAGACTTAATCCGAAAGAATTGGAAATGCTGAACAGACCTATATCAAGTACTGAAATAGAATGAAGTATATAAATCTCCCCCAAAAGAAGAGTCTGGGACCAGATGACTTCACATGAGAATTCTACCAAACCTTTAAAGAGGAACTAGTACCTACATACTTAACCTTTTCCAAAACATTGAAAAAGAAGGAATACTTTCCAAGACATTCTATGAAGCAAATATCACCCTGATTCCCAAACCAGGAAAAGACCCAACAAGAAAAGTAAATTATAGACCAATATTATTAATGAATATAGATGCAAAAATATTCAAAAAGATCCTAGCAGACAGAATCCAGCAACATATCAAACCAATTATACACCATGACCAGGTGTTTTTTATCCCAGGGTCTCAAGATTGGTTCAATATACATAAATCTATAAATATAATACATCACATAAACAAACTAAAAAACAAAGACCATATGATTCTCTCAATTGATGCAGAAAAAGCTTTTGACAATATCCAGCATTGTTTTATGGTCAAAACACTTAAGAAAATAGGTAAAGAATGAACTTTTCTTAAACTGATAGAGGCCGTCTATAGCAAACCCATAGCCAATATTATATTGAAAGGAGTAAAATTGAAAGCATTTCCACTCAGATCAGGAACCAGAAAAAGTTGCCCATTGTTTCCACTTCTTTTTAACACTGTAATGGAAGTCTTAGCCATCACAATCAGGCAAGAGAAGGTGATCAAGGGTATACAACTAGGGTCAGAGGTGATCAAACTTTCACTCTTCACAGATGATATAATTTTATACCTGGAAAACCCTAGGGACTCAACTGCAAAACTCTTAGAAATTATCAAAGAGTACAGTAGTGTCTCAGGATACAAAATCAATACACACAAATCTGTAGCTTTTATATATACCAATAATAATCAGGCTGAAAATATAGTTAAGGACTCTTTTCCCTTTACAATTGTGCCAAAGAAGATGAAGTATTTGGGAATTTACATAACAAAGGACATGAAAGATCTCTACAAAGAGAATTATGTAACTGTGAGAAAAGATAGCTGAAGATGTTAACAAATGGAAAAACGTACCATGGTCATAACTGGGAAGGATCAACATTGTTAAAATGTCCATATTACCCAAAGCAATATACAAATTTAATGCAATCCCTATCAAAGCACCACCATCATAGTTTAAAGATCTGGAAAAAATAGTACTTCATTTTATATGGAATCAGAAAAATCCTTGAATAACCAAGACATTACTCAGAAATAAAAGCAAATCAGGAGGAATCATGCTACCAGACTTCAGACTATATCATAAATTTATCATGATCAAAACAGCATGGTACTAGCACAAAAAATAGATAGGTAGATGTATGGATCAGAATGGAGACCCAAAAGATGAATCCAGACACTTATCATCATTTGATGTTTGATAAGCCTATCAAAAATATAAATTGGGGGAAAGATTCCCTATTTAACAAATGGTGCTGGGAAAACTGGCTGGCAACTTGTGGAAGACTAAAACTCACACTTTTCACTATTAACAAAAATTGACTCTCACTGGATAGGAGATTTCAACTTAAGACATGAAACTATAAAGATTCCTGGAGAGAGTGCAGGAGGAACTCTTGAATAAATTGGCCTGGGAGAATACTTTTTGAGGAGGACCCCCCAGGCAATTGAAGCAACACCAAAAATACATCACTGGAATCTGATCAAACTAAAAAGCTTCTGTACAGCCAAGAACACAATAAGTAAAGCAAGCAGACATTCCTCAGAATGGGGGAAGATATTTGCAGGTTATGCTTCTCACGAATGTTTGATAACCAGAATCCACAGAGAATTCAAACTTATTAATAAGAAAAGAACATTGTGAGCAAGGGACTTGAACAGAAACTTCTCTGAAGAAGATGGGCACATGGCCTACAGACACATGAAAAAAATGCTCATCATCTTTAATCATCAAAGAAATGCAAATCAAAAGTGCTTTGAGATATCATCTAACTCCAGTAAGAGTGGGTCACATAACAAAATCCCAAAACTACAGATGTTGGCGTGGATGTGGAGAAAAGGGAAAACTTATGCACTGCTTTTGGGAGTGCAGGCTAATACTTCCCTTTTGGAAAGGAGTATGGAGAATACTCAGGGATCTAAAAGTAGACCTGCCATTTGATCCTGCAATTCTTCTACTAGGTGTATAACCCAAAGACAAAAAAATCACTTTATAACAAAGATATTTGCATCAGATTGTTCATTGCAGCTCAATTCATAATAGCATTATCATGGAAGAAGCCTAAGTACCCATCGACCCATGAATGGATTAATAAATTCTGGTGTATATATAGCATGGACTATTATGCAGCTTTTAAAAAAGATGGAGACTTCACCTTTTTTACATTTACATGGATGGAGCTGGAACATATCCTACTTAGTAAAGTATCTCAAGATTGGAAGACAAAATATCCACTGTACTCAGTACTATTATGAAACCAATTTATAATCACTCACACTTTCATATGAAGAAAAAAATCACAACTATGGCCCAGGATGAAGGAGGGAGGGGGGAACGTGAGGGGCGAGGTGAGGTCAGATGGAGGGAGTGTAAATGGTGGGACCACATCTAGGGTGCATATTGCATGGGTACATGTTATATCTATAAAGAATATATATAATGTATATAAATGTCTTAACACAATAATTAAGTAAAACGAGATGAGGTATATGTTAACCAGTATGATGTAAGTGGTCCTAATTCTATATGAAATCAGAACATTGTACCTCATAAATGCATGAATGTATACATGAAAAAACAAAAAAAATTAAATGCCACATTTTTAAGTGACTTATGTTTCAATGAAATAATCACAAGGGAAATTCAAATTTGCAATTGAATAAAAATCAAAAGAATACATCGGATTTATTAGATCTAGCTAAATCTGTTCAATGCAACTAAATAAAATTTGGGAATCTGGATGAGATATAGAAACAAATAATAAACCTCAATAGAAAATTTTGTGAAATGTGAACAAAATCTGTAACTTGATAATAGTATTTTCAACAGTATTGATTTCTTTTCCTTCATAATTGTACTATGGGTATACGTTATGTTAACATTTTGTGAAGCTGGATGAAGGATGTAAGGGTCTCTGTACTGCTTAGAAACTTTTGTAAGTAGAAAATTATCTCAAAATAAAGTGAACCTGTCACAAGAGATAAGATCATTATATAATGGGAAAGAAGTTGAAAGATAATATAATAATTATTAATATATGTGCATATGTACCAAACTTTGGAGCACCACATAAAGCAAATATTTACAGAATTAATGGGAGAAATAGATAGTAATAAAATATCCTACTTTCAACAAGGGATAAATCAACCAGAGAGAAAATCAATAAGGGGATAGTGGAACTGAGTAATAATTTTGACCAAATGGACCTAACAAATAGTTACAGAACATTCGATTTAACACAGCAGAATCACATTTTTCTCAAGTGCACATGGGACATTCTCCAGGATAGATCATAGATTAGGCTGCAGAGCAAGTATTCACAAATTTAAGAACATTGAAATCACATCAAATATGTTTTCTGGCCACAGTGGCATGAAACTAAAAATCAGCAACAGGAAGGAAATTGGGAGATCTACAAATATGTGGAAATTAAACAACCAATGGAAAATAGAAGAAATCAAAAGGAAAATTTTTAATTTTTTTTTTTTTTTTTTTTTAGAGACAGAGTCTCACTTTACACCTTCGGTAGAGTGCCATGATGTCACAGGACTCACAGCATCCTCCGGCTCTTGGGCTTATGCAATTCTTCCGCCTCAGCCTCCCGAGCAGCTGGGACAACAGGTACCCGCCACAACACCCAGCTATTTTTTTGGTGCAGTTTGGCCGGGGCTGGGTTTGAACCCACCACCCTTGGTATATGGGGCCAGCGCCCTACTAACTGACCCACAGGCACCACCCAAAAGGAAAATTTTAAAGTATCTTGAGAAAAACAAAAATGAAAACACAACATATCAAACCTCATGGATGCAGCAAAAGCAGCTCGAAGAGAAAAGTTTATAGTGATAAATGCCTACATTAAGAAAAAAAAGAGGCGGGGCCTGTGGCTCAAAGGAGTAGGGCATTGGCCCCATATGCCAGAGGCGGTGGGTTCAAACTCAGCCCCGGCCAAAAACTGCAAAAAAAATAAAAAAAGAAAAAGAAAAAAGAAAAAAAGAAAGACAACATAATTTTACACCAAAAAAGTATGGGGAAAAAGCAAACTAAGCTCAAAGTCAGTCAAAGGAAGGAAATACTTTGAGTAATACAGACATTTTAAGAATATTAATTCTTCTAATACATGATCAATATATTTCTATTTATTTGTGTCTTCAATTTCTTTCATAAATGTCTTATAGGTTTCAGTGTACCAATATATCATCTCCTTGGTTAAATGTATTCCTAAGTATTTTGTTCTATTTTATACTATTACAAAGGGAATTGCAATAAAATCCCTATTAAATTCTAATGATATTATTTACAAAATAGAAAAAATCCTAAAATTCATCTGTAACAAAGGATTCCAAATGACAAAATCAATTGAGTAAAAGAAAAATAAAAAAGTAAGTAAGAATGCAAGAAGATTAAAGCTGAAGGTTTCACATGTTTTGATTTCAAGCCATATTACAAAGCTTTAGTAATCAAAGCATTATGAAGCTATTGTAAAAACAGACACATAGACCCACAGAACATTCTATAGAATATCTACCTTGAGAAGGGTGCTGATAATACACAGTGGGGAAAGGATAGTGGTGCTGGGAAAACTGGATATCCACATGCAAAAGAATGATATTTTGTCCTTATCTTACACTATGCACAAAAATTAACTGGAAATGGATTAAAGACTTAAGTGTATCAACTGAAACTATAAAAATCCTAGAAGAAAATGTAGGAGAAAAGCTCCTTGACAGTGGTCTTGGTGATGATTTTTTGGATATAACACCAAAAGCATGGGTAGCAAAAGAAAAAATAAACAATTGGGATTATGTCAAACATAGGTGTATGCACAACAAAGAAGCAAAGAAAATAATCATTGAAATTAAAAGGCAACCTATGGCAAGGGGGAAAATATTTATAAACCCTGTGACTGATAAGGAGTTGCTAGAGTCTGAATGTCTGTGTGCCCCCTTTTCCAAATTCAGCTGTTGAAATCCTAACCTCAAAGGTGATGGTATCAGAAAATTGAGGCTTGGGAAGGTAATTAGGTCCTGAGGGTAGAGTACTCATAAATGAGCCATTTTTTACAAAAGAGTCCCCAGAGAGATGCTGGCCCCTTCTACCTTGTGAGATTACTGCAAGAAAGTGCAGCCTATGAGGAGTCAAATCCTCATCAGACACCAAATCTACTTTTGCTTTGATCTTGGATAGAAGATGTGTCAAATTTAAACTGATAAGAAAATAAACTATGCTTGATCTTAGTCAAAAGGCTGAGAAATGAGGGATATGTGCCTTGTTCTTGGAGTGGCCAGACTGTAGAACTTTGAGAAACAATTTTCTATTATTAATAAGTTATCCAGTTTATGATGCTTTGTTACAGCAGCCCAAATAAACTGACAATTATTAATATCTTAAATATATAAGGAATTCATACAACTTATTAAACAATTTTTCCCAAAGAAGACATACAAATAGCCAACAGGTAAGGTGCTCGACATGACTAATTATAAGGGAAATGTTTATTAAAACCACAATGAGATATCACATAACCCCTATTAAGATTGCTATTACCAAAAAGTCAAAAGAGAAAAAAACGTTACAAAGAATGTATCTGGGCATGGTGGCTCAAGCCTGTAATCTGAGCACTCTGGGAGGCCAAGATGGGTAGATTGCTTGAGCTCAGGAGTTGGACAGTAAACTGAGCAAGAGTGAGACCCCATCTCTAAAAATATCTGGGCATTGTGGTGGGTGCCTGTAGTCCCAGCTACTTTGAGGTTGATGTGAACTATGAAACCAGGGCTACAGCTTGAGACTCTGTCTCAAAACAAAAAACAAAACAAATGTAAATAAAAGGAAACCCTTTTGCTTGTTAGTAGACATATTAAGTTATATTACAGAAAACACTATGGACGTTCTTCCAAAAATTAAAAATAGTTCTACAATATAATCCAGCAACCCCACTATTGGGTATTTCCCCAAAGGAAGTTAAATCATTATGTGAAAGAGATATCTGCATTCCCATGTTTATTGCAGCACTATTCACCATAGCCAAGATACGGAATCAACCTAAGTGTCCAACAGTGGATGAAGACATGTAACACATACTAAAGACACAGGCAAAGGAAAGATATTCAGTCATTAAAAAGAAAGGAATCTTGTCATTTATGACAGAATGGGTGAACCTAGAAGACATTATGGTAAATGGAAAAAAGCCATATACAGAAGGACAAATATTCTATGATTTCACTTATATGTGGAATCTTAAAAAATCTTACTTAAAGAAGCAGAGAGCAGAATGGTGTTTTTCAGGGGATGGTGGTGGGAAGATAAGGAGATGTTGGTTAAAAGTTTTAAAAATGAGGGAGAACACTTGAAGATTTCTGCCTGAGAAAGACTTTATGAAGACTTCTATGGCAATTGCAACAACAACCAAAGTAAACAAATGGGACTTAATTAAATTGAATAGCTTCTGTACAGCTAAGGAGACAATAACCAAAGCAAACAGACAACTCTCACAATGGGAAAGGATATTTGCATATTATGAATCAGACGAAAGCTTGACAACTAGAATCTACAGAGAACTCAAGTTAACCAACATAAAAAGAGCCCAAATCCCTTCTATCACTGGGGAAGAGAAATTAATAGAGCCTTCTCTAAAGATGATAGACAAGTGCCTAACAAGCACATGAAGGAATGTTCATCGTTCCTAATTATTAGAGAAATGCAAATCAAAACCACCCTGAGATATCAACTAACCCCAGTGAGAATGTCCCACATCACAAAATCTCAAAATCACAGATTCTGGCATGGATGTGGAGAGAAGGGAACACTTTTACATTGCTGGTGTGACTGCAAACTAATACAACCTTTTTGGAAGGAAGTGTGGAGAACTCTCAAAGAACTTAAACTTAAACTAGACCTCCCATTTGATCCTGCAATCCCATTACTGGGCATCTACCCAGAAGAAAAATAAATCCTTTTGTCATAAGGACATTTGCACTAGACAGTTTATCCCAGTTCAATTTAAAATCTCCAAAATGTGGAAACAGCCTAAATGCCCACCAACCCAGAACTGGATAAACAAGCAGCAATATATGTATATCATGGAATGCTATTCAGCCATTAAAAAGATGGAGACTTTGCATCATTTATATTAAACTGGATGGAGGTGTAACATTATTCTTAGTAAAGCATCACAAGAATGGAGAAGCAAGTATCTATGTACTCAATTCTGATATGAGGACAAGTGATGACCTAGTACATGGTGGGGAATGGAGGAAGGGGGGTTCAGGGAGAGGGAAGAAAGAAGGGGGTGGGGGTCACAGGGTGTGGCACATGTTTTGAGGATGGGACACAATTATAAGAGGGACTTTACCTAACAAATGCAATCAGTGTAACTTGGCTCTTTGTACTCTCAATGAATCCCCAACAAAGTATGATACAGTATTCATGTATTATGTTCATAATTTAACATTCATTTAGAAAAGAAAGAATAGCACTCATGATAGAAAAGTAACACAATGAAAGGATGTTATAAAATAAAACCCACAATACTGGACATTTAATCAAAAAAGTTAGACATATACAAAGAACCTTAAAGCAATGACTACTTATCAGAATATAGAAATAAAAAAGACATAGAAATGATGAACTATTGGAAAGAAACCAAAGGAAAAGCAAAAGAAAACAAAACTGAACAAATTCATAAAACCAGATGACACAAATATAAAATAGCAAAAGTTTAGATTTAAATTATCCATTTCAATAGTCACATAATGTAGAAGAGTTTTAAATATGAATAGTAGAGATTATAAGGTTGAATGAATGAATAAGAGTCACAATAAATTCTCTCTACAGGAAATCCACTTTAATATAAATACAAAAATAGAGTTTAAGGTAAAGGACGATAATAGCACTAGAGGTGACATCAGTGGGAATGGTGGAATAAGAACATCAGAAAATACTCTTCTTGGTGGAAGGAAGATGGCTGACTAGAAACAGCTTTTGCCTGAGGCTCCTGTTCAGAGGGAGAGAGATTGGACTGAGGTGGACTCAGCGAAGGCAAAGATGGGGAGCTGAACATAGAAAGAAGATAGAAAAGTGCATGTCATCTCTGCTGAATCAAGCTGTGCCTCCAAGAAAGAGATAGCAAGAAAACAAAGTCCAAGTGGATGGGAGACCCTCCCACAAGCTGGAGGCCCATTGTGGGCTCTCTGCAAGTGAGCAGGGAACGAAGGACCTCTCACATTACCCCACGGAAGAGAGTCACTAAACCCGTTCCTTCGCCTCTAGGGAAGTCTCACCTGTGAGCCTAAGTGTCATCCTGCCAAGCACAAAAGTGAACGGATATTTTCCCCATAATTCTAAACACATAGTTCACCCTTCCCCCCAGCCTGGCTGCCTGTCTACCCTCTGCAGAGCCTGGAGTGTTTGGTGAATTTTCCGAGACACCTGCACATTGTGTGGGCTGCTGGAAAGCAGTGCAGAAACAGTGACATGTGGAAGCAGGCTGATGAGAGGGAAGCACAGGGAGAGAGGGACACCTAGAGACAGAGGGATGCATGGAGAGGGAGGGATGCATGTAGACAGTGCACTACAGGTGGAGAAGCAGTGATTCCCAGTTCTGACTTTGGCAGGTGAACTTTCTTGGCTCCCCTATGCAGTGGTGGGATAAGGCTCCAACCCCACAGGTTTGCCAGGTGAACTGTCTATGCTATGAATTTCTACTTTCTGGACACTCAAAACTCTTTGAATTCTTTTTTGTGAGCTGTGATTTTACTGCCTAGGACAATTTGATTAGAACTTTTGACCTGGGCTGTACACCTGGGAACACTCTGAGGTTGAGTGGCTGTTGTTTTATAGGGGAAGAAACAGATTCTCCTCCTCCAGCCGTCACTGGTGGAGGCAGAGCACCACAGTTGTTTCTATCTCTTCCCAGCTGAGATTCCAGCCTAATACCATGACCCATTAGCATTTGATAGGAGCAGGCTGACATTAAAACAGAGCCAGCTTGAGTTATTTCACCAAGCAAGTCCTCAGAGTCTCTGGCTATGGTGCTTAGAGGCACCATTGTAAGATTGTAGGGGGAAAGCCATGATCACAAGTCCCAGCTCTTTGGGAAAGGGCTGGTTACCTCTAAATTCCTGGGGCCCACAATCCAGTCTCATCCTACCAGTTTTAATTGTGAAATTGCAGAAAATACTCATGGGGCAAGACCAGCAGAAGAATTATGGTAATATGAATAATCAGACTAGATCAACTACCCCAAGGGATAACAAAGGAGATACAATGGAAGATATCATTCATAGAGAAATGGCTGAAATGTCAGAAATAGAATTCAGAATATGGATGGCAAATAAGATGAATAGAATGGAGGAAAAGATGGAAATCAAAATCCAAAAATAGTTCAAAGGTTGTCTTAAGAAATGAATGAATTCAAAAAGTTATAAAGAATATGGACATAATGAGAAAATATATAGCAGAGTTTAAAAAAAGGAAAAAAAGTATTTGAGGAGCTTGAAAACACAGTAGAGTACCTTAGTAACAGAGTTGAGCAGGAGGAATGAAGAATCTCAGAAATTGAAGACAAAGCTTTTGAATAATCCCAAGCATTCAAAGAGGCAGAAAAAAGGAGCATAAGAACAGAACATTCTCTGAGAGAGTTGTGGGATCATTCCAAAAGATCAAACATCCAAATTAAAGGTATTCCTGAAGGAGAAGAGGATAGTCCTAAAGGCATAGATGCTCTACTCTAGGATATTATGGAGGAGAATTTTCCAAGCATTGCAAGAGATACAGAAGTTCAGATAGTAGATAGTTCAGAACCCTAGCAAGATTCAATCTAAATAATACATCTCCTAGACACATTGCAATTAATTTTGCCAAAGTTAATATGAAGGAAAAAATTCTACAAGCAGTCAGGCATAAGAAAAGTATTAACTACAAAGGGAAAAATATTAAAATGACTGCAGACCTTTCATCCAAAACTTTTCAAGCCAGAAGAGGATGATCATCAACCTTCAACCTTCCAAAACAAAATGACTTTCAGCCCAGGATCCTGTGTCTAGCTAAACTGAGTTTCATTTGTGATAAAAATAAAAAATTAATACTTTACTGACATCCACATGTTAAGGAAATTTGCCATAGCTAGTTTCCAGTTCTCCAGACTCATTTTCCATAATGACCAGCAGAATGGTCTACCACTAAAGTAAATTCACTCAGAATTTATCAAATAAAACCTAGCTTCCACAATGGTGAAAGGGTTAAAAATATGTACTGGACCTTTCAGAAACAAGACAGCCATAACACTACTATACCTATCAATTAAATTAATGTGAATGGCTTAAATTGTCCTCTAAAGAGGCACAGGTTGGCTAAGTGGATAGGAAAACTAAGCCCAGGTATCTGTTGCCTACAAGAAACCCATCTTACCTTAATGGCTAAAAAATGACTTGGAGAAGGGATGAACATCTATAATACAGGTAAATGGAAATCAGAGAAAAAGCAGGGCTGCAATCTTATTTGCTGATACAATTAGATTTAAACCAACAAAAATCGGGAAAGACAGGGATGGACACTACATACTTGCCAGGGAAAGCACACAACATGAAGAGATTTCAATAATGAACATTTATGCACCCTACTTGAATGCTCCTAGATTTATAAAATAAACCCAAACTGATCTGAATAATATGATACCTTCCTGTAGTATAATAATTGGAGATTTAAACATCCCACTGACTAGTACTGGACAGATCCTCCAAGAAGAAACTAAATGAATAAATAATGGACTTGAATATGACCCTAGAATAAATGGACTTAACAGACATATACAGAACATTTTATCCTAACAAAACTGAATACACTGTCTTCTCATCAGCCCATGGATCATTCTCCACAACTGATCATATCTTAGGATGCAAGGTCAACCTCAACAAATTCAAAAGAATAGAAATTACTCATTGTACCTTCTCAGATCATAATGGAATAAAAGTTGAACTCAACAGCAACAGAAATCTTCATACTCAAGTAAAGTCATGGAAACTAAATAACCTTATGCTGAATGATAGCTGGATCAAAGATGAGATTAAGAAGGGCATTATTAGATTCCTGGAACAAAATGATAATGAAGTCACAAATTATCAAAACCTGTGGGATACTGCAAAGACAGTCCTTAAAGGGAAATTTATAGCATTAGATGCCTTCATCCAGAAAATAGAAAGAGAGCAAGTCAGCAACTGAATAGGCCATCTTAACCAACTGGAAAAGGAAGATCAATCCAACCCAAAACCCATCAGAAGAAATAACCAAAATTAGAGCAGAAGTAAATGAAATTGAAAACAAAAGAATTATACAACAGATCAATAAATCAAAGAGTTTTTTTTTTTTAAGTTCAATAAAATAGATAAACCTTTAGCTAACCTAACCAGGAAAAAAAGAGTAAAATCTCTAATCTCATCAATCAAAAACAAGACGAAATAACAACAGACTCCTCAGAAATTCAAAAAATCCTTAATGAATATTACAAGAAACTTTATTCTCAGAAATATGAAAATCTGAAGGAAATTGACCAATACTTGGAAGCACATCACCTTCCAAGACTTAGCCAGAATCAAGTGGAAATGATGAACAGGCCAATATCAAGTTCTGAAATGTATCAACCATACAAAATCGCCCTAATAAGAAAATCCTGTGACCAGATGGCTTCACGTCAGAATTCTACCAAACCTTTAAAGAGGAACTAGTACCTATATTACTCGACCTGTTACAAAATGTAGAAAAAGAAGGAAGACTACCCAACACATTCCATGAAGCAAACATCACCCTTATCCCCAAACCAGGAAAAGATGCAACAAGAAAAGAATATTAGAGACCAATATCACTAATGAATATAGATGCAAAAATATTCAACAACATCCTAACAAACAGAATCCATCAACACATCAAACAAATTATACATCATGACCAAGTCGGTTTTATCCTAGGGTCTGAAGGCTGGTTCAATATACATAAATCTGTAAGTATAATTCAGCACATAAACAAATTAAAAAACAAAGACCATATGATTCTCTCAACTGATGCAGAAAAAGCTTTTGATAACATCCAGCATCCCTTCATGATCAGAACACTTAAGAAAATTGGTATAGAAGGGACATTTCTCAAACTGATAGAAGCCATCTACATCAAACCCACAGCCAATATTGTATTGAATAGAGTTAAATTAAATCATTTCCACTCAGATCAGGAACCAGACAAGGCTGCCCATTGTCTCCACTGCTCTTTAACATTGTAATGGAAGTTTTAGCCATCGCAATTAGGGAAGAAAAGATGATCAAGGGTATTCACATAGGGTCAGAAGAGATCAAACTTTTGCT